>NC_067479.1:88090679-88404679 GCF_947179515.1 Apodemus sylvaticus
CAGAGAGTCAGTTTGAGATATCACTGACTCTCACTCAGCACAAGATGACCCATGATTACTGGAGTATAGGTTTCAATGTACTATGTAGTTAAGTATGTCCTCTGATGATCTTCCTGGAAGTCCAGGACCATGACAGGATACTCAGCCACTTCCCCTCTGGAACCTATACTAAAGCCAGGCATGAAACACAAGGTCAGGAGAGACCCAGGTGAGGCCTTGGGGCCGACAATAAGGAGCTCCTGCCCTAACCCGGGCCTTCTCACACAGTCCCACCACTGTGGGACTGCCTACAGCTCAATGTCTCCATCCCCTCACTGGCTGATTTTTTTCGGTAGTTCTGCTCTCAAGATGGAACTTGGTTAGCTCCAGTATTTATCGTCTGTAGTTTGTCCAGCTCTGAGAGGACTTGGTCTGGCTCGCTCACTTGTTGGCATTTGCTGCCCACACTGTCCACCTACGCTTTTCATTTCTCTGCCAGTTTTTCTCCAGCCTGGTCATCAGTTCAGCCCTTTCCAGCCACAGCCACACCACCTCCCAACTTCAGAATGTCGTTTGGTTGTAGACTCACTCACTCTCTTTATGGATTGTCTCCAGCCAGCGGAAGGCTAGCTGAGACATGGGGGAGAGCAGGGCCTGCCCAGAGGGTAGCCATACCTGACACTGTGGCAATCGACAGCGATCTTGTTATATACACACACATACACAGAGACCAGGTTATGCTCAGAGATGGCCAGATCCGCCTCCTTCAGGGCTTCCTTCAGCTCCTAACACGATGTCTTATGTTTTCAAAGGGTTTACAAAGCCGCCTTGTTCATTCTTCCTTGGCCCCACTGTCTTTGATCTCCACCACCAGCTGAAGCCTGTCTGGCTAGGGATGACCCAGTTACACTGGTTTTGTTGTTGTTGTTGTTGTTGTTTTTATTGTAGTTTTATGGGGGGCAGTTTTTTTGTTTTTTGGATTTTCTTTTGTTTTTTACGAGCTTGTGCTTACTGTTCTCATGTATATCTGGCTCTTCCTTGTACTTTTCTGACCCCCAAATAGTTTTTACTTACGTGGTCTTCCTCAGAACTCACAAGCTTGCTTCAAGACTTAGCTCAAATGGGCATCTATCCTTGAGAATTCTCTTCTATACTGAGGGCCAGGCACATCCAATCTTAGCCTTTGCCAGGGCCCTGGACATCACTTTTTTTCTGTCACCAGTTATCTTAATCTTTGGTCCAGAACCCCTCATATAGGTATCATATACTTACTGGGGCATCTTCCAAACTTTTGTTGCTTAAGGACCTAAGATACTGGCACAGTAGGTGCTCAGTAAATAAATATACTTCCCCTATGTTGCTCTCTCTTGGAGCACCTTCAAAGAAATGTGGCCTTGACATGGATACAGCACAAATTTAGTATGTATATACAGGAAACACAATGGGAAACTCTAAAGCCAAAAGGCTGGCAAGTATCACTAGGGGAGAGAAGGTAGGAACTATGGTCACTGTTTCCTTACCTGGACACATGGCAAATTATGATGCTACCAACAGACATAGGCCCACAGCTGCCTGCAGACACCTGTCCCACATGTTGTCACAATTTATATCAATCATATATTACCCTTCTGAAAGTCTTAGTCTTTGTACTGGGCCATATGCACCTCTGGGTGGGGTGGGGGTTTTCTTCAGTCCCCAGTACAGTATCTTGCACTGCTGTTGGACAAATTTCCAGAATCTTCCATTTGGTTCTCTTAGGGTCCATGTCACGTTACCATTGATTCTTCATCTCTGTCTGCAGCTTGTCTGGCTCAAGAATAACGTGGTGATGCTGGTTCATTCTGAGCTGGCATTCGATGTATACATGTGTCTGGACCTCTGTCTTTCTCTGCTGGTACTGACGTTTGAGCATGCTGAAGTTTGCCCCCCACAAGCTCTGTCAGTTCCGACTGCAGTAGCTCCAGCTCCCATTAGCAGCATCCTTATTCTAGGGTATGGCCTTGGCCAGTTCTTGGTGGATTACCTCTAAGCTAGGTGAAGAAGTGGTCTACAACGTGTATGAAACAAGGATCTACCTATCTTCTATGGATCTGCTGCCTCCTGTCAGATCCTGAAGTCAGGTGGAGTGATGCACACCTGTGGTCCTAGCTACTCAGGAATCTGAGGCAGGAAGATTGCTTAGGATGAAGAGTTTGAATCTAGCCTGGGAGACATAGTGAAAACTTGTTTCAAACACACACACACACACACCCACACCCACACACACACACAATTGGAAAAAACAAATCACACAGATACTCCTTCTTGGAAAACCCATCCATTATAGGCATCCACACATTGAGAAATACCTGAGATACTTAAATACTGAGGGTGAGCAGATGCAATCGAAATGATGCTCACTCCCTTCCTAGATGCCTCTGTACTTCCTAGTTTTCTAGAGCACCAAGTCAATATCTCAGCATTTATCAGGGAAAATATTTTTTCAAAAATCCACACAGTACAAAACCCATGACTTCTTGCTCATGGTTACCTGGCTGCATATGGCAGACAGCATGTTCTGTCTTGGCACAGTATCTTGCACTGCTTTCATAGGATTTCCAGAAACTTCCACTGGATAGCCTACATCCCATGGCAAGCATTCTCTTTTTTGGCAGCCTCTGCTCCATTTTCCAGATTTACTCTCCAACCTCCTCCTCTTGCATATATCTTCTTACAACCTGGGCAACTGGCCAAAGGCATAGGTCTTTCGGTTAGTTCTCCTAACTATGGGGTTCCAGACACCAAGGCAATATGTAAGATTAGACTGCCACACTTAGAACAGCATTTCCCCAAATGTGTGCTTGGGAACACTGACCTTGCATGAGGTCCAGCACCAAACAAAACCAGTAGTGTCTCTTGAGGACTTGAGTTTGGAAAACCACATCCTGGCCTTTCTTTGGGAATCAGCTACACAACACTCCAGCGAAGACTCTGAGAAAAGTTCAAGTCCCCCCAAGCTACTCCTACACAGAGAACACAATTCAGGGGGAAACTAATAAGCTTTCTGAGGACAGAGAGATCCCCAGGAATCCAGGGTCGGTAGGACTGCCCGAGGCTGAGCACCACATCCCTAAAAGCAATGAAATTCCAGGGAGCACACTACCCTGACAAATCCCACCTGTTAGGTGGACAGCCACCTTAGAAAGGAAGGTTTATGGGGATATGTAAGTGATACAATGCTCAGAACACTCAGAAAGCCCAGCTGAGAAAAATGGCACAAAAATACAAGATGGATCAAGGGCTGAACAAACTGTTTCCTGGACAGAAGTTCTTGGTGACTGAACCAACACGATATTCTGAAGTGTTTTTCCTCCCTGGCTGTGACCGAGAGCCTTGAAGAGGACCAGAAGACATAAAGGATAAAGGTCTTGGGCAAAGAAGACCTATTAGGCTTCCTTTCTTTTCTTCCTTCTCTCCTGGGCTCCTACCTCCTCTGAAAGAGTTCACAGCACACCACGTCTCTCTGCTGGGTCTGTCTGCTTCAGCAGACTCTAGCTCTCTCCCAGTTGCCCCAAGAAACTCAGATCTGAGGTGTACATGGTGCCATTCCTGCTGTACCTTTTCCACCAAGCAATGGAGTCCTTGGCTTCCCCCAGCTTTGCCATGGCTATGTCATGCTGCTTGTTGTGGTTGTCTGATGACTCATTATACCTCAGCATCTGGGAACAGGAAGTAATCCTGCTTACCAAGAAGCAAGGTAGGCAGAGCAAGCCTCCTTTGCCTCACTTCTACATCTAGGGGTAGGGTGGATGATATGGTGGATGGCCCTCAGAGCAGGGAGAGGATTGTAAAGTCTGATTTAAAGGCCCAGCCATTATCCTGGGCTGGCCTGTTCATGGGGAACCCTTCTCAGATAGTTACTGTGAATTCTATAGGCAGCCTATAAGTACTGTAACAATGTGCTGTGCAGAGAAAAGCCATGGCTGGCTGGAAACTTGCATGGTTGCAAAGTCTAGAAACTCAGGGGTCAACAGGTTTTTTTTTCTGCAGATAGTAATCAATACCTGAAAGATAAGACAGGCCTCAATTACACAATGTGGCTACTGCTGAACACCTGATTTCTTCCTGCAGTCTGGAACTTCTGGCCCTGCCAGCCAGCAGGTACCTGTTGCTATTTCTAAACATGGTTTACCTCTCTATGAGGCCAGGCAGGTTATAGCTCCTGAAAAAAAATATCCCATGGGATGTGGAAAAGTGATATGCTGAACATGACCCTCATGGGATGCTGGGAGGACCCAAACTATAGGCACCAGGGTCTTGTTTCCAACAAATAGTACTTTCCAGATATGGGTCCTTTGGCTTTCAAGCCCCTACCACCAATCTAGTGTGCTATTCAATCAATGTCCCCAGCCAGAGGCACTCATGCACACTTGGCTTTTCTCTGCTCCCCTGGGGGACGGGATACAAGGTACACCAATTCGGAACAGTGTTGAGGCTGAGTGCTGAGGCCAGTGACATGAGGACAGGGTGTTGATGAAGTTTCACATTTGGGATGTGATAGGTTGGAAGTTGGGAGCACACTATTGAATCTGCCATCTACACATGGGCCCTAAGTAGACCTCATCACATGACTTAATACTCTTCGATACTGGGATCCATATTGTCTCACATCCTCATAGCAACAGGTGAGGGCTGGGTTCAGGTAACTTCACCCACTGACTGAGATGACTAGCCTTGCCCAGGGGACCAGAGGGAGGCTAGGTTCTGGGGGTGGAGGGGTGTTACCATCGTTGGAGCCCAAGGTAGTCATGGGTTATCTTGACATTAACAGAATTTTAATAAGACCGTGACAGGACTGTCCCAAAACAAGTATACATGCCTCATTTCCAGACCCAAACTTTACAAAAACGGCAGTGATGCAGGCAACTGCTCTTTCTTCTTCCCTTGGCCCATGAAGAGTTCCCCCAGGGGTCTTACTGCCAGGCAATATGAATGTTTTCATGGATATAGTTTCTTAGAATAAGCAGTCAGTGACCACCCAGAATGACTGAAAATCTCAGGGACAGGGAGAAAGAGTGTGTCCAAGGAGTCATTTAGAATAATTACATAGCTACCACAGAGGCTTTGGGCAGTTTAGATATGACAAATAGACTAAGAGGCATCTGACTTCCGAGTGGGTAAATTTAGCCCATGGAGGAAGAGAAACCACCACGAATGCACTGCGATATGGGCACCTGTGATAGTTACTATGTTGGACACTGGAGGGCATGAGTTGGAGTGGAGGGAGGCTCTCATGTCAGAATAGTCTCTTCAGGCCTGTGGCTCAGGTCCAGGCTGCAGGGGTTCTTTGGTGCTGGATGATGCAAGCGAACTAGAGAGGTGAGAGGCTCAGGAAGGAGGGCCAAGAACAGATCTGCCCACTGAAGAGAAACATAGTAAGCCTAGGCCTTCCTGATTAGGTCCACAGACTGACCCTAGCCACTAACAAGAACCTTTGAGTAGTAAAAGGTCCACACACAGGGCAGGCAAGTTGAGTGCCACGTTGAGGCCATAGAGCCCTAGGAAAAGAGAAAGGAAAAGTGGTGACCTTTTCCCTCTCTGTTTACTTTTTGTTATTGCTGTTGTTCCCTGCAATAAGCTTTCATCTCCCCAAAAATAAGTCACCATCTCACCATTACACCAGAAAGAAAAGGGAGAATAGTGGACGTGAGAGAATTGGTATTATAATGCAAGCAATCAGCAGTTGTTTATGTAACCGTATAACTTTTCCATGTTCCTGGATAAAAGTGGAAGACCCAATTCCTTATCAGGTCAGAGTGTGTGTGTGTGTGTGTGTGTGTGTGTGTGTGTGTGTGTGTGTGTAGGAGGCATATAAGCATCTTAGGACCAATAGGAGAGAGGAGGAAAATCTAATAAAAGAGTAGAGCCCACCCACTTTTAAAGCCATGGTCTGACTTGGGGAGCCCTTCCTTGGCTGGAGGAGTCTGTAGTATTTGCCAATAACTTTACTTGGACTTTGCCCTCAATCCTTTTCCTGTTTGATAGTTGATTGACTGACAGAGCATAAGAATGATGCTGCCACACAGTGTCGTCTTGACACTCAACATGGGCCCTTGATGCTTACCTAAGATACTTTATCAAACCCTCTTCACATACAAGGTCAAAAATGATTGAGCCTAACTGACATGGAATAAGGAGAAGGAACCAGGAGTGTCCAGCATTCTCTTTGTGGGTTTCAGATCCAAAGAGGAAAATTGTGATCAGTGAAGCGGAACTCACGGCCGATTCTTTTTCTCTTTCTCTCTCATAATGAGCTACAGGAAATGTAAGGCCTACCAACTTGGGATCTTTTATACCCCTCACTACTTCTTAAATGAATCTCAGCTGAACTCCCAAGCAGATTTTTTTCTCTTTCTTATGAATGTAAAATATTAAGTTTCTTCTAATGACTGTGTCCTTAGGAGGCCAGCCATGAAGATTTGAGAGGCTGTCTATCCTCCTCAGGTCCCTTGTCCTTTCTGTACAGTCAATCTCAGTACCAGAAGGGACACATGGAGATCCCAATGTGGGTAACTTCTGTCCCTTTGGGGAGAATTATCTGCTGACTCACTCGCCCACAATTTGTATCCTCCTTGCACTGTATCCAGGGACCCCTCAAGTAAGCTATAACCCTCCTCCTTGCTCTAGGTCCTCACTTCTCCCAAAGGGGTCCAAACCAAAACATATCTTATTTTTCTCTATTTAGACTCAAATAAAGACCTTAGAAATTTCACTGATAATCCTGGCCAATATGTTCAAACAACTATCAGTACCATCTCTCCAGTGGCTGTCTAGGAACATGGCAATGTTCCCATGAGCTAACAGTCAAGTTGCCTTTGAAGTTACCAGTTGGGAACTACCATGGACTACTCCAGGACCTATAGGGACTGGGGATGAATCCTTTCTTTTGTTTATTGGGGTTTTTTTTTTTTTTTTTTTTTTGAGACAGTGTCTCTTTGTGTAGCCCTGGCTGTTCTAGAACTCACTCTGTAGACCATACTAGTCTCAAACTCAGAGATCTGCCTGCCTCTGCCAAGTGCTGGGATGAAAGGCTATACTACCACTTCCCAGTGTCATTTCTTATATTACATTATAGAAGGGATAAGAGAATAGAAGATCAAGACCATTAACCATGCCTAACTTGTGACAATGTGTCTGGAAAAAAAGGAACCAGGGGTGATTTTCCCCCAAAGGCTTCAAAGAGCTGCATCTTTAGATATGGCATGATAGAATCAGGAATACTGGTCTGAGATCTGTTCTTCAGACATTTGTGATAGCTAAAGAAACTTCCCTTTTATGCTAGGCATCCATCTTGATACCCATCAGTCATTCATCTCTGACTCCAATCCTTGGAAGATAAGTTCCCAGTATCTCCACTCTCCACTCAAAAATGTATAGCAGTGACTACATACTTGTTACATGACTGGTTTTTGGTTTTTGGTTGTTTTTTTTTTTTTTTTTTTTTTTTTTTTTGCCTCTGTAACATGCTTCCACAGATACCCAAAGTTTTTTGAGTTGCCTTAATCTGCGAACTTAGACAAACAAAATTATTTTTCCTTGCTTGCACAGATTTTGAAGGTCTCCATGTGATTTTACCCTTTAAAAATCCTTACCCATACCCCTTGTGTCATGGTTTTATTGCTGTGAACTGGACACCATGACCAAGGCAACTCTTATAAAGGCAAACATTTAATTGGGGCTGGCTTACAGCCTCAGAGGTTCAGCCCATTATCATCATGGAAGGAAGCATGGCAGTGTCCAGGCAGACTTGGTGCTGGAGGAGCCGAGAGTTCTACATCTTGATCCAAAGGCAGCCAGGAGGAGACTCTTCTCTGCAGGCAGCTAGGAGAGTCTCTTCTTCCCTGGGTTGAGCTTAAGCATAGGATCTCATAGTTCACCCCCACAATGACTCACTTCCTCCAACAAGGCCACACCTCTTAATAGTGCCACTTCCCATAGACTAAGCATATACAAACCACCATACCCCTCTTTCACAAAAATCCCAAATTTGGCCCAGATGATTGGTTGGTCCAGCTGGCATCTAATCAAAATCTTTTACTTGTAATTGGATTGAGTCTCTGATCATTTACCAGGGGTCACTAACTCTACATTCTTAACCTAGTCTGTCTCAGCATTCACAGAAAGCTCAGCACCAAAAGCCATTGGTTAAATCAGGAAAATCATTGGATGATTTGGTCCAAGCTGCTATGAAGTTTTCTCTAATTGGGACCAGAGAAGGTGGAATGTGGGTGAGGTGGGGTAAGCAGCATAGGGAACTCTTGACCACTGTGTAGACCAAACCTGCTAAATGAGGTTCTTTCCAACCAAGGGACTGAGCCCAACCCAAGAATGTGCTTCCATTGAATATTGAAAGGTCACTTTACTTCTGACAACTCTCTGACAACTCACAAAGTAGAGAGAGGCTTGGCCTTAGATCCTGTATGACTTACAAGAGGAGGAACCCTTAGAAGGCTAGACAGATGTGTCGGCAGTCTTTCTGAAGGACAATAATGAGCTCTGGGGCCTCACCTCTAGGCTTCAGTCTCCCCCATCTATCTTGAAGACTTTCACACAATCTTAACAGTGGGAAGGCACCATGGCACACACCCCTCATAGGTCCTGGAGACCTATTTTTGGCTCTCCTGTTCTCTCCTGGACCCAGATTAAAATTTAAGGCCATTGCTTAAGGACCCCTGAAGCATCGTATCTCTTGGTATTTTACCTGATTCCAGGGAAATGTCACTTTAGTCATTCCTTTCTCGAAGTTTCAGAGACATCAACTAGAAACCAGAGTCCCACTCCCTCCCATAAATGACCTTTGCCTCAAAGATGAATGAGCTAGTTGGGACCAATGGGGAGCATGTAGGATGATTCAACTAGCTTCTCTTGTCCAGTTTTTTTCTTTTTTTTTCTGTCACTAAGAAAAAAAGGGACAACCTCAGGTGTGGTGATTAATATCAGGCTTCAACTTCATAGCCTGTTGGGGATCTAGGTCAAGATATGGATCCTTCCTGGGACTCAAAAAATAATTTGCCGAATGTTGGACAAGTGCCTCTATGAGATGGCTGCGGTGACAGGATCAACCTATTCAGACAAGAGAGAGACTAAAGCTGCCAGTTTCACTGTGATCTGATATTTGTTCTCTCTGTCCAATGTCTCCACTCCTGCTTTAACTTTGACTAAAATAGTACATCTACCCCTATAATAGTTTGCTTTCTATTGCTGTGATAAAATATCATGACCTAGAGAAACTCCGGAAAGAAAGTTATTTTATTGTACAATTCTCAGGTCACATTTAATCACTTCCTGAGGGAGGGAGTTAGTCAGGGCCAGGAACTCTAGGCCAGAGCCTGGAGGCAAGAACTGTTGCATTGGTGTTTACTAGCTTGCTCCTCACGGCTTCCGGCTTCTTCAGTCTGCTTTCTTACAGCTCCCAAGACCATTTGCCCAGGGGTGCCAAGGCTGATCGTGGGTTGGGACATCCCATACCAATCATTAATCAAGAAAACATCCCACAGACTTACCTATAGGTAAGGCATTGCCTCAGTTCAGGTTCCTGATTCCCAAATGACTCTAGCTTGCATCAAGTTGACCAAAATCTAGCTGGTATGATCCCCTTTGAGATGGGAGCCTTGCTACCCACTCTTCTCCCATCATGCCTTGAGTACCCTTGCTTATGCATTCACCTGCAGTGCTGTGACATGGACCCGATAAGAGAACATTCTGATACCACTTCCATTCGAGTTCTCATGGGAGTGCTTTTGTTTTCTAGGCTTATGTTTTCTTTGCTAGATTACAGGCTATTGAATCCAAGATAAAAATGGTAAATTACAAAGAGGCTGTCCTAAGCCAGGTAGCCCAACAGATAGCCCCTCTTTAATGTCTCTGATGAGACATTCCACCCTAAGCCATGATGTGATTGCATCCTACCTAGACTGAGAAATGTGATATGGATTAAGAGATAAGTTTGAAAGAAAGGACCAAGTGGACATTTGAAGGGAATATTGAAGGTTCAACCCACATGGAAGCTTAAGATTCCCCCATCTAATCATTATCAATTGATTGACACCCTGACACTTGTGACCTAATGTTTACTCCAGAGAATTTTAATGGATGGTGGGTCCTGCACAGGCAAATGCAAACTAACCAGGCAAAATGCAAAGAGAATCAATTAAAGCCAACTTAAACTACAAGTGAAAATAGCAGGGGCCTGACTCTTGAGACAAGGCTTTTCCCAACACCCAGTAGGGGGTCTCCCAGGAGATATGTTTTCTAGGCCACACCTAGAGCAATCTCCTCTAACTCAGGACATGCAGGCCAGAAAATAGATTCAGGACTAAAGGGAGTGCCCATAATTCCATCTCTCTGATTTTTAAAATTGAATGTGAATGGGCATTTTGCACTCTGTGTGTGCCCAGTGATGGAGGGGGCCAGAGGAGATGGTCCAGTTCTTTTGAACTGGAGTTATAGTCGTGGTATTAGGGATCAAACCAGTGTCATCTTCTCTTAGCTATGATCTTTTAACTGCTGAGTTACCTCTCCAGGCCCATCTCTTCACTTCCTCTTATAGATGGAACACTCTTTGCTTATATCCTTAAGAATTAGACTATCAGCCGGGCAGTGGTGGCTCACACCTGTAATCCCAGCACTCTGGGAGGCAGAGGCAGGCGGATTTCTGAGTTCGAGGCCAGCCTGGTCTACAGAGTGAGTTCCAGGACAGCCAGGGCTATACAGAGAGACCCTGTCTGGAAAAAAACAAATCCAAAAATTAAAAAAAAAAAAATGAATTAGACTATCCTGAGCTACATAGGACCTTATAAGAAAAGGCCTGACATTTTATTTATTTATTTATTTGTCCTTTTGCACTTGAGTCTGACATAAATTTGAAAGGGGGGAAAAAAGGAAAAATGACCTTTAGAGGCTATCAACCATAATGTTATCAATTCTAGAACTTTATAAAGTTCTCTTTGTAAAAAGGGTATTAATCCCATTTGCCAGGTCTTCCATCTCCCCTTACTATAGGCACAAGTTGATTGCAGTTACCAGTTTTTAAACAAACACGTGTAGCTGGTGGGTAGACACAGTTTGTAAAGGCAGATGCCTCTGTAAGTTTGATCCTTCTTGATTATGGGGTCTGTCCATACCCATGACCTCAAAAGATAAGTTATCAAGAGAGAACTCTCCAAAAATCAAGAGTTCCCTCCCTAAAAGCACCCTGAGCCAGGTAGGGAGACCATTATTGACCTTCTTGTCAACCTCTTTTTTCCAACGAAGACCTAGCAAATAATAGGATATAGACAAATCTATACTGTAGCCTTGGCTGGCCTAGTACTCATTATGTAGATCAGGCTGGCCTCAAACTTGCAGACATCCACCTGCCTTTTTTAAATACAATATATTCTGATCATATCTTCCCCCACTTCCCCACTCACTTAACTCCATGTCCTCTCTCTCTCTCAAATAAATAGCAGGCAAACAAGCAAACAAAAAAAGATTAAAAACAGAAAAACACATGAAAACAAAACCCATAAAATACAATTTTTTTTACATTTTTATGTCTTTACATTTTGCACATACTGCACAAGCAAAAGACCAGTAAGACACAAACACACACACACACACACACACACACACACACACACAGCTCAAAGCAAAATGGGACAAAAGTCTTCAAAGAACCACTAAGTTAACTGTGTGCTAGCCATCTGCTCCTGGATGTGGGCCTACCTTCAAGTGTGGTTAATATCCAGTGAGACTCCACTGGAAAAACTGAATTATTCCTTTACAAGTTGATGGCAGTTGGGGAGAGCTTCATGATTAGGGGCAAGAACACATGCCCACTTCCTCCTCTCAGGACTGGGGCCCTCATCGGGCTTGAACCCCTGCAGGCCCTGTGCATGCTGTCATAGTCTCAGTGAGTTCGTATGTGTACTGCACCTGACCATTATTTCCTTGACATAATCTGTCTCCTTTGACTCTTACAATTCTTCTGCCTCATCTTCTGCAGAGCTCCCTAAGCCCCAAGTGGTGAGGGGTTTGGTGAAGACATCCCACTTATAACTGAATGTTCCAGAATCTGTCATTCTCTGCACATTGTCCAGTTGTGGGGTCTCTGTTAGTTCCTAGCTACGACAAGAGGAAGCATCTCTGGTGATGGATGAGTGAGGCACAGGATCTATGGGTACTGCAGAATGCTGTCAGGAGTCATTTTATTGCTAGGTTTTGTTAGCAGAACAAGTCTTTAGTTCTTCCTGAGGCCCATGACCCATCTAGGTTCAGGTTCTTAGCCACCCAAGCAGTGATGGATGTCAGGTGTCATGCATGGATCCCATTTCATGGAATGGGTCTTATGTCCAATTACAGCATGGCTGGTTATTCCCACAACATTTGTGCCACTATTGTACAAGCTCTTGCCAGTGTGTGCCAACACTGGCTTAGAAAATGTGAACAGTAATAAAAAAAATGTACTGTCTAGTCTATTAAATAAGGATTAAATAAGACAATTTTTTAAGAAGCTAACTGGCAATTTTAAGAAAGAAATTTCTTTTAAGAAGAAATTCAAATTTCTTCAGGGTTAGCATTTCTTGAAATCCAAACATGTGCTCAGGGTTGCACTTGGGACTGAAAACTGCATCCTGCTTATCAGCTGGTCTCTTTAAACTAGCCAATCACATAAGAAAATGAGGCTGAGCTCTGACGACTCAGAGCAAGGCACAGGACCCCTCTGTATAAGGAATAAAAATGCATGGGCTCTCTGATGGTTGTGCTCGCTCGCTTGCTCGCTTGGCGCCCTTCTGCACAAGTAAAATGTTTTGTCTTACACAAATACTTGAGATTGTGTGAACATTTTCTTGAGATTCCAGACCCACGTCTTAAAGAGAACAAAAGTATGTGTAAATTGGGATTTTCATTAAATGCATTTGGCTTTTGCTCAAACATTATCGAAAATGTTACACAGAAATTAGAAGTACCAGACTGATATAACTTACCTTTTAGGTGTTCAATAACCCAGAGGCCTATGTTAATATAGTCAGAAGGACAAAAGGAATTACTTTGCCATGGCCCTCGAAGGTCAAGATAATTACAGAGGATTATAAGACATGTTGCTAACAGAGGCTACTCCTCCCTAGACTTGAGTCAGCCTTAACAAAAAATGGTTAATTTTACACAGGAATGTGTTCTTGAATACCCAATATGAAAATATAATTAAAAGGATTTATTAATTTTTATTTTTACTATTATTCTAAAATTATGAATATGTGTCTGTGTATGCAATTACATACATGAGTGCAGGTGCCTGTCAAGGCTAGAGGTGCCAGATGCCCTCTGGGACTGGAGTCATAGGCAGCTGTGACCCACCCCCACATGGGTTCTGGCAATCAAATTTGGGTCCTCAGAAAGAATAGTATAGGCTCTTAACTGCTGCATCTCTCCAGCACCTCATGAGAACTTCTAGTAAAATACTTATCAGAACCCCACTCATCATAGGTCCTACTCCTGCCTCTTGCCTTAATGTACGTCAGAAGCACTGCCCCAACAGCCCAGGACAAGTGAGGGCTTATTCATTTTGAGACTCTGAGTAGGTGGTCATTTCTAACCAATAAACTTGCCCTAGAATCTAAATCCACAAAAGTCATTATTCATATTACCCAGCTAGCCTCATTCCCAAAGATGCTGTCAAAGATTTCCTCAGGGATCTTGTAGATGATCAGCGGTGATACTCCCTTTTCTTACACTGGCAAGGTTGGACTCCTGAGTCTTATCACATTCACCTAAACCCCTAGAATACTGAGATCCCTGAGAAAGTCTCCAAGGAAAAAGGGAAATCACTGGACTTTGTGTGTCCTAGAAGCCACTCAAGGGCCTAAAGCTATTTTCCATGATGTAAAGGCCCCCTTTACATGTAAAGGGGGTTTTAATTGGTGAGGGGAAAGGGACTAAGACAGGAGAGGGATGGAGAGAGGAAAAGAGCAATGGAGGGAGGGAAGAAAGACCAATAATGCTAAGGATGTTTGAAAGCATCTTAAGGAATCATATTTTATATTTACACAAATTACATGCATTCACTTACATATATAAATATATGTGTATACACATATATAGCTTAAATGAAATTATCCCACTTAGATTGATATGCTTCCTACCTGTCAGCCATAGAGTAACAAAAACCCCAGTAGCAGGTATGAATAATCTCTTTTCAAGTTGTTGGCTAAGGTAATTTAAGCAGCTCCCAAGATAATATCAACTATTGCTGCTGCTTTTGGTTGGCTCTCAGAGGTTAAAGGCAAGTCCCTACTTTTGAAGACAGTACACACTTTGGACTCAGGACTCAGCTGGTTCTGACCTTAGAGCTCTTTCCTGTGGTCTAGCTTTGACAGTACCAGAAGGTGCTGTATAAGCTGCCAACGGAGGGAAATAATCAAGAGTCCTCCCCCGTGACAATGCCCACGGATGATGATGACACTGGCTGGTATGGCCAGTTGTGCTTTAGGTACGATGGTGGCACTGCTATCATGGCAATAACCAAACAAGTCTAGTTGGTCTTAAGGCCTACTCAAATGGAGGAAAGTCATGCCAGATACTAGATACCAGTTACCCAAGGCTAGTGAGGTCATAGACTGTCACTTTACTAGGCCCACATAGTTCCCAATTGGGGATTTTAAAATTTATAAATAAGTGTAGCCACAACTGGTCATAACACAGAGATAACTGAACTTGAGGTGCCAAGATACAACAGATCTGTCTATAAGACAACCCCCACCCCTAAGGTTAAGGCAACATTACAGAAGGTGATGAAACATTGGAAGATCGAGAGAACCAGGAAAAGGAAACCTGCTGTGAGGTTGTATCTCCTAGGAATACCAAGTAAATTATACCTGTGATAACTTAATAATATGGCTGACTTAACAAGAACTGAATGATGGCACTACCAATAGATGTGCTAATATGGAAGGGTGGAGTCAGTCCCACAGGGCCCCACCGCTGGACAAAGAACTACAGGCAATGATTGACTGCTGAGGGGGAGAATTGGTTTTTCCCAGGAATGAGCCCTCTAATTGGTTATCCAATACTGAAATAATTAATAAACAAATTACACTAAGTTAACTCGGCAGGCTGTATTTATATATTTATGCATTTACATACTCATGTATAACAAGAAAAGGAGGCTATCAATCTGAGAGAGAGTGAGGAGAAATACACAGGAGAGGCTAGAGAGAGAGGATATGGGAGGAAAGGGAAGGGGGCAAGTAACTTAATTAAAAATCTTTAAAAGTTTAAACCACTGTTCTGTAAACGGCCTCCCCAAGAGATGTAATATAACTTTACTCCTGTTTCTCTGGCCACTGCAACACAGCAGAGCAGTGAGCATCTTTGGTTTCTCTAATCCAGCTTCTCTCATCTACTCAAACCTACCCTGTGGCATCCTCTATCACCTGGGACCCTCCCTTAGACAGACCTGTGCTGGCTATCCTGCTTTTGTTGGTATTTGGCTCCAGTCTCCTTAACCATTCTGCAAAAGTTTTATTCATCAGAATAGAGAGTATGGAGACGGGAAGGAAACCCCCACGAGGCCCTTCTGCCAAGGACCCACAGATCTTCCTTCTCCCAACCGTGCCTCCAGCTGAAGGCTTTCTCCTCAATATCTATGTCAACATTAAGTAGAAAAAAACACAGTGATAAAAATTCCAGGTCATAAAACAAGGCTAGAACATGAAGGGGAGATGCCATGGTTACTTCACCTTCCCTGAAAGTATGACAAATGACTCTGACCCTCCCAAATGACGTCAGAGCACAGGGAACAAGACAGACCTGTGAGTACTCAAAGGCATCAGCTTTCTCGTTCTAACAAAATCTCGTCTTGTGCAAGCCCTGGGTCCCATCCCTGCCCCAAGACAGAGGGCAGGCAGGAACAGAGTGGACCTGTAAGATAAAAATGTCAGCTCATCTACCAAGGCAAAACATCAGAATCCATCAGACCTCTACCAGAAGTCAATAGAGAATAGAATGGTATATTTCAAGCCCTGCAAGCAAATAAACACCAACCAAGATTGCTGTGCCTTGCAAAGCTGTCTATACAATTGAGAGAGAAATGGAGACGTTTCAAGGCAAGCACAGGCCAAAGCAGCTAGTGACCCACAGCACTGCAGAAGATGTTTAAAGAGACACGGCACACAAAAAAAGGAAGGAAGGAAGACTATAAAAACAGCTCAGCAAAAGCTTGTGAGAGATAGGGAAGCCACAGAGAACTTGGAAGGAATCCATCATGCCTGGCACAGTTGGCCTCCAAAACCCCAAGGACTAATGGGCACAGGACAAAACACCCCAAGAAAAGCAACCAGTAAAATGGCAGACGCACATTAGCTGAGTGGATTAAAAAACTCCATCCAACTATCTGATGCCTCCAAAAACCATATCTGACTAGAAACCACCACCACAGACTGGGGATCAAAACAAATAAGGGATGAAGACAAGCTGATGTAGCTGTTCCAGTCTCTAACAAGACAGACTTCAGAAGGAGAATAATCATAAATGCAGACACGGGACTGCAGAGATGGTTCAGCAGTCAAGAGTGGAGGACATGAGAGTGGTTTCCAGCATCCACAGCATAGCTTATAACTATCCATAATTCGAGTTCTGGGGGACCCAGCTCCCTCTTCTGGCCTCCACAGGGATCAGGCACATATGAAGTGCACATACATAGACGCAGGCAAAACACTCAAATTTAAAACAACAACACAGCTGCTTTTAAGCACCAGGGCTTCTGATTTCATAAACACCAGTGGGCATAGAAGGCCAGACAGGTACTGATATAGCAGTAATGAATGACAGACACCAATACCCCATTCCCATTGCTAGACAGCCATCCAGACTAAAAATTAACAAAGAAGCTTCAGAATTAAACTATATAATAGACCAAATGGACTTAACAGATGTCTACAGGATATTCCATCCAACAGTTACAGAATATAGATACTTCTCTGAAGACAATAGAGCCCTCTAAAATAGACAAGGGACTGGAGAGATGGTTCAGCAGTTAAAAATACATTCTGCTCTTCTAGGGGACACAGCTTGGATTCCCAGCTTCCATCTGTGACAGCACATGACCATCTGAGAGCCTGGTCTTTAGCATCTTTAACAAGGGATGTGGCACTCGCTTCAGGCCTTCATGGGTACCCCATGCATGTGGTACACAGACATTCACACGGGCAAAGAACATAAAATAGATCAGATTCTTTTGGCCTCAAAATTTTTAACAGATACAAAATTAATCAAAATAATGTTTTCTATTTCATAAAGACTGTAGGGAAATAAAATAGAAGGAAATTATAAGGGAGACCAGAGTAAGTGTGTAAATACCCAGAAGCCCGCGGATACACTCTTGAATGAATAATGTATCATTGAGGAAGCCTAGTAGAAAATTTAAAGATTCCCAGAGTCAAACAACAATGAAAGCACAACTTACTAGAACTCGTGTGACACAGCGAGGGCATTCTAAGAATAAAGCTTACTGTATGATTACATTAAAACAAAATAAAACAAACCATCTCAAGGCCAGGTTGGGTGTGCACCCTGCTAATCCCAGCAGTTAAAGGCAGAGGCAGGTAGATCCC
The DNA here is from genome assembly GCF_947179515.1 of Apodemus sylvaticus. Classification (NCBI taxonomy): domain Eukaryota; kingdom Metazoa; phylum Chordata; class Mammalia; order Rodentia; family Muridae; genus Apodemus; species Apodemus sylvaticus. Next base: position 88,108,289 of record NC_067479.1, read on the forward strand.
TGTGAGTTTGAGGCCAGCTCTGTCTACATAGTGAGTTTCATGTAACCTGTGGCTACACAGTGGAGGAGGAGTTAGAGGAGGAGGAGGGGAGGAGGATCCAATCTGAGGCTAGGAGGTGGTTCAGTAGGTGAAGTGTTTGCTGCACAAGAGTGACGGGCTAAGTCTGGATTGTTAGCACTCAACATCCAGGAATGGAGTCACAAGTTATAATCCTAGAGCTGTGAGGGTGCAATCTTGTGGGTCCCAGGAACTTACCAGCCAGCCAGTCTAGTGAGAATACTGAGATCCATGTTCACGGACGGACTCTGTCTTAAAAAATTAGAGGTGGGAGGTGATGGAGGATGACTCTTGGCATCAGTCTGGCCTCCACACATGCAGGCAAAGAAGAGTGCAACACACACACACACACACACACACACCACTACCACCACCACCACAATCTCAAATGACATTGTGTATATTTCAAGGTCTTAAATAAAAAAAAAAACACAAGACAAATCTCAAAGCAAACCTGTAACCAGCATTATATGCTTAATGGGGAAAACCAAAGTATTTCTTCTACAATAAAAATGAGACGGGATGTTACTTTCTCCACTCTGATTTAACAATGCTTGAACTCTTACCTAGAACAAAGCAAGAAAATAACATAAATGATACTTTTAGGAAAGAAATTGTCTCCATTTACAGACAACATGATCCCATATTTAAAAGACACCAAAGAGATCAATAGAGGTTAAGAACACTTGCCTCTCTTACAGCAAACCCAGGATTGGCTCCCAGCACCCACATGGTGACTTGAAACCATCTGTAACCCCAGTTCCAGGGGACTTAAAGCTCTTTTCTACTCTGCAGGCACCCCCCCCACACACACACACATAACATGCACACGTGTGAACATTCATGCATACAAGCAAACTTCCAAACATATAAAATTAAATCTTAAAAAAAGAAAACACATGCCGGGCAGTGGTGGCGCATGCCTGTAATCCCAGCATTCTGGGAGGCAGAGGCAAGCAGATTTCTGAGTTCAAAGACAGCCTGGTATACAGAGTGAGTTCCAGGACAGCCAGAGCTATACAGAGAAACCCTGTCTCGAAAATACCAAATCCAAAAAAAAAAAAAAAAAAAGAAAAAGAAAAGAAAAAAAGAAAAAGAAAAAGAAAACACACTAATAACTTTTCTAGACATCTATAATAAACTTGCCAAGGGAGAAATTAGGAAGAAAAATGATGCCATTCACAGAATCAAAAATAATGGAATTAATCCTGACAATAGCTGTCTTACCTAAAGTGGAACATAGATTCTATGGGGTCCCTTTGAAATCCCAATGATACTTTCTTAAAGAACAACAACAACAAAATCTAAAATCCACATGGAAGCAAAAAATGAAATAAAAATAAAAGTCTGGTTGGTCACAGCAATGCTAAGCTGAAGGAGGGGTGCTACAGGTACCCCAGTGCCCACTCTCGTTACACTACAGAGCTATAATAGTAAAAGCAGTATGGCTATGGCAGAAAAACAGACCAGTGAATAAAGCAAAAGACCCAGGAACAAACCCACACACTTACAACCATGTAATCGTTAACAAAGTTGTCAGAAACTACACGTTGGAAAAATCCCCTTCAATACGTAACGGTGTTGGGGGAAACTGGATAAAACATCCTATACAAGCCAGGCACAGCAACTAAAATCCTAATCTAGTAAGCCTCATTAAATCTAAATCCTCTGGTGGCAAATCCTGATGGATTCACCATTGAAACTGGGGAGACACTTATAATTACATCTTTTCCTCACATTATCCCCATCTAAAAGGGCCTAACTCTTTCCTGCTTCCTCTCTTCCCCCTCCAACCCAGAAGTCCTGTGATTGGTGCCTTTATTCATTAGAGGATTGGTTCACAAGAAGTTACCTGAGCACGACTCACTCCTTGTCTGCAGCCCCTTCCAGGAGAGCGGAATTAGCATCAACATACAAACAGCACCAGGCCCATCCTCAGCAAGAGGTGGTAATGTAAATCTATAACCCTGGAACTGTGAAGGTGGAGATAAGAGAATCCAGATAGTCTCAGAAATTAGTAAGCCCCAGGTTCAATGAGAGGCTCTGTCTCAAAGGGGAAAAAAAATAAATGGTAAGATTCTGGATGCTGACCTCTGACCTTCACAGACACATCCACAGGCAAGTGTGCTCATGCACACACACACACACACACACACACACACACAAATAATAAACACGAGTAGTAGAGGCAGGTTGCACTCTAGGTCTGAGCCCTGCCTCCATGTAACCACAGGCCATGCCTCTCCATCTACTCCCCCAGTTTGTCCAGCACCTGGGGCTTGCGGCCTCTGCAAGCTGCTTCTGGGGCCTGTTGCTATGGGTGTTACAATGTGATGCTCTGAGGTTCTTTTACAACAGGGTCCAATCCAGGTAGGACATTTCCAACCTGAGGCTTCATATAGCACAACAAATGTGGACACTCTGTGTTCCCCCCAAAATGCTCCTCCTTTTCTTCTCATAGCACAGCTTGATACCTGGAGACTTGAACATGAGGCCCTGAGGGCTGGTCAAGCTGCAGGGTTAGGCAGACAGATGGCAGGGCACAACAGGACTCAGCAGAGGTGGGAGCATCAGGTAACAGTACCGATTGTCAGTGAACCTCGTCAGCCAGAGGAAGGCAGGCTCCAGCACTACATGGGTCCCAGTGGAGAGCAGCTACACTACACAAGGCCTCCAGTCACAGAGGCGCGCAGGGCAGGCCTGGTTCTGGAAGAAAGGCCAGGAGAGAGAAGAAACTACAAACAGGTTGAGTAGAACAGAGGCTCTGTATCCACCAGGATCTGCACACAGGGGTTACACAAACTGACCTTTATTTGTTGTACTGAAGTCTGTTTTGTTTTTGATACAAAGTAACATTTTAGTACAGCATGTCCCACCTGTCAGATCCATACCTGCCCCCTTGCTGAACACTGAACAGGGCCTATGACCAGGGAGATAGCCCCTGTCCTGTGACTGTGCAGAGTAAGACCTTGAGAGTGGTCTGCGGTTCTTCTCAGTTGTCTGAGCTAGAAAATGTGTGCCTGTAAGGCACAGAACAGCCTTGAGGGCTGCAACTGTCTCTCTCGCGCCCCTTAAACAGCCGTGCAAGAAAATATATCCCTTTTAAAAAAAAGTCAATAATGGCCAACTACAATCTAATGTCTAGAATTATAAAGAATAAAATGAAATCAAAGATTTCTTGCTAGTAAAATGAAATGTTAGGAACAGTATTAAAATATAGGTCCTACCCCAATGACACACGGAACCCAGTACAGTACCTATTAACAGGACACACAATTGAAGGGACTGAATCAGCTCTTTAGCACATAGGTCTGACATCAGAAGTGCAGCTGAGGGGGTACGGGGGGGGGGGGGGGAGTGCGGGGGCGGAGGATGAGAAAAATAGATTGCAAAACAAAAACGAAAACCCAGCAAAGAATGGGAGCGTCCTTGTGGAATCAGGCTGAGAATGTTGTAATCAAGATGTGATAGCTCCCAGGATTCCTTCTTCCGACTCTGACCATTGTACCCACTAGAAGCTCTTGTTTCAGAGTCTGTGACATGGAGAATTTTAAGTCAGAAAGGGCTGCTACACCCACACCAGTGTAAGGGCTACCTTGTAACCTTGCACTGACAAAGGCAGCCTGCCTAGCATCTCAGACCCATGGGGAAGTAATGCGCCCCCTGCTGAGGAAGTCTAGGACTAACTAGAATGTGATGTTTAAATAGAAACTGCAGCTGGAGAAGAAACAAGAGGCCAAGGAGGCAGGAGAAAGGCCTGAGAGGTGAATCTGCAAGAACGCTGACGCTGCCTTCCCAGTGAGGGAGGGCTGCGGTGCAACATGGCCACACCAAGGCACTGGTTCCGGTACCAACAGTGGTCTGAGCACCTGCAGTTGTGATGTCTTCCAGGGGAGGGGCCACCGAGAAGCAGGAAGTCTGTCAAAGCTCTGGTCCCACTGACAGGGACCTCCTGTAGCAAAGCATCCCCTACCCCACAACGAGGTTCCAGAATTGTCCTGCTCAGGACAGTAACCTCAAACCAACAGGGAGGAGTAACAGAGGGGTCGGGATGAGGGACTGGGCACCGACGACATGGAGCCATTCAAGTAAACATAGACAACCAAATACTTAGAAAAGGCTTGTAAACTTGTGATCAGGAAGGTCCTGGGCACAGCAGCACCTCTGCTGGGCTGGCTACGGGAGGGTCAAGTCTTCTGTGTTTCTGCTTTTTTTTTTTTTGTTTTAAAGCGCACATGTGAGTAGTGCTGTCCACCAGCTGGCCCGAATCTTTGTGGCTCTCCGTCTAACGAAGGAAGTGTTCCTGGAGTCCTGGTTCTGGGTCCTTCCTAGCTTGTCCATAGACAGACAGACTCCTACTGGCTGGAAAAGAGCCAGCCAGCTCTCCGCACCCACGGGCATGGCGGCGCACAGCTTGCTGCTAGGGTGGGCAAGCCGGGATCCACAGGACTTTATTTTGCTCTTGACTGACCATTGCCAGGATCTGAGTGCAAATGCTGGACAGGGCTCCACCCTGGACGACCCCTGCAGAGAAGTGCACCAAACACAAGCGGGTTAGGCCAGCTCTAAGGAAGACCTTCCTGCCCACTAAGGGAAACACATGGACAGGGCCTGGCACGCGCGTGCTCCTGCTGCCTGTGTGGGCTTCTTCTTCACCCCCCCCCCCATGCCTCTCCTGCTTTCAGCAGGAACCTGGGCAAAGGAGAAACCCCAGTCACCTGCTCACAAACTGCCCGGGGTAGGAGGGGCAGAGGCTGGGGGTAGGAGGGGCAGAGGCTGGCTCGCCCGTTCTGGGGACTAGAGAAGCGGCCTGGGGGCCTGTTAGGAGGCAGGGGGTCAGGCTGCAAGGGACAGACTAGAGGTGAGGGAGGACCTGGTTGGCAGGCTAGCGCTACTCCAAGGCACAGGGAATAAACCTCAGAGAGCCAGGTACATTTAGAATGTAACAAAGCTTATGTAATTTTGCTTCTGTTCAACCTAATTTAAAAACAAATCAGTATATATAGTTTGGAGGGTTTTTTTTTCTCTTTTAAACCTTTTCCTTTTTCTATTGGTCTTCTGGTCTGTGATAAGCTAGAAATGATAATGAGACAAGACCAGGGTCTCTGGAAATGCTCAACTAGACCGAAGCCGACATTACTGGTCCACCTGGGTCCACCACCCCAGCCTGTCTGGGGTCACTGTGATCATGTAGCTGGCTGTTTGTCCTGAGCGGGCTCCTACTGCATGTTGTGGTCAGACCATGTCCAAAGGCTGGTTTGTGGAGCTCTGCCACCTGGAACAGCTCTGACCCTGGCCTGACTGTCTGTAATGAAGGGTTTGGGGTAACTTAGCTCAGCCTGTCTGCAAAAGTGGCCCTGATGTCATTCTTAGGAATGTCACCTGAGGAAAGCCCCTGGCTGGCTGGGCTCAGACACACTTACCTGTGAAGTACCTGCTGTACTCCTGGTCGATCTTCTGTGCTGTTTCAAATTGCTCTTTGGAATGCCTCTGGGTCACCTTGTCCCTCAGGTAGACAGGGTCTCTCTGTTCCCTGCAGGAGCAGGCAGAGAACTAGGATGAGTCCTGAACCTACCCCTGGGTCCCCTCTTCCTTCCTTGGTCCAGGGTGTCAGGAGTCTCCATGAAGACAGGTATTGGCTAGATAGGGCAGGGGATCTAGGGAGTTCCCCCGAATCAACAACCTCTAGGCTGTATGGGGAACTGTGGACTGACAGGGAATCTGGGCGCCTCAGGACCCGGGATAGAAACAGAGCTGGCAGAGATACTAGCTGACTCCAAACACTGGCACCAGGAGCTCACCAGCACAGAAATGCCAAGCAGAGAGGGAGCCTCGGTGAGTGCGGCCGAGCTGGACTTAGCTCAGGCGACCCCAGTGCCTCTGGCCTGCTGCACTGAGAGGAAAGGGAGCTCTGCTGACAGAGCCAGCCATACTCTGGAAGTGTGGCTGTGCCCAGCTTGGCACATGGGTCCTGGGTCTGAGGGGAGGCCTATTGCTCCAGTACCGGGCCCACCCCCATCCCTGGCAGGAAGCCTGCGGGCCCAGACACCCACTTGATGTGCTTGGCGCTCTTGTAGCGGATGAAGATGACAATGGGGTAGATGTGCATGTGGTGCAGCCTCTCGATGGCATGTGGGGCGATGTCCAGGAGACAGTGACGGTTCTGAGGGACAGTGACAGACAGTGAGCACGGATGGCAGGGAAGAGGACCCACCCCATCCCATACGCCTCTACCTTCCTCTACACTCAAAAATACTAGACGTCAGCAAGGTTTCTGGAAGAACACGTAAGACAGGAAGGGAGGATTCACTGGGGGATCTCTCTCTCTCCCCACCTGCCGATGGCTACTGAGGTATGAGTGGGAACTGGCCAGCAAGCCACACCTCAATGTGGACACTTTCTAGGAGCCCCACCCTACCCTGGCCTCACAAATCTGTTTCATGGAACAAGAATGGGGAACTGTGGTGGGGGAGGGGAGCACACAGCTTTGCAGGGCTGTAACAAATAGACCCCATGAGTCCCTCAGCCTCCAGGGAGGGCTCAGCCTAAGACAAACCCTGCATAGAGCTCTCTCCACACTGACGGGTGTGTTTCCTAACTAAGCTTGTCCACATCAAAAAAGTAACGGGCATTGCCAACTCTGGGCGGCTCACACTGTCTGCGAGAGGGAACTGCAGACCTGAGCGGTAGCTGGGACGGCAGCGGTCAGAGGGCTGAGCAGCAGTGAGGCGTGCCGACTTTGCTAGCATGCCTTGCAAGCTAACTCGCTCCCTGGCATATGGACTCCAGGATGTCAATAGCATGGAGAGACACTCTTGGCCTTATGGTGTCAGGGACTGGGTGGGTGGCTCTCTGTATCCATGTGTTCAGTGACCCATCCAAGCATGGTCTAGAAGGCCTCCCCAGAGTGTAAAGCTCTCCTCAGCACCCCTCAGAAAGCAGAGCTGTGTGTACCCACAGTGCTGCTAACACCTAGGTCCTTCTCAGGAATCTGTGTGTTAGTGGTGAAGGCAGAGACTCTGGAGTATCCAGGAGGATGAGGCCAAGTGCAGAAGGCTAGACAGATGAGCTAGCTGAGACTTAAGAGCCAGGGCACAGGGTTCCAGATACCAGAGGAGCTCAGTCCTTGGGCCAAAGCCCTAGGTACCTTTTCTGTGATCTCCTTTATTGAAGCCACAGTGGTAACATCAAAATGGCCACTCCTCCGCTTGTAGTCCACAAACAGGCAGTCTTTGACACCCCGCTCAATGGCTTGCTGGGAGGCCTTCATCACCTCTGAATGGTAAGATACAAAAGTCAAGGTGCTGGGTACACAGGAGGGCCCCAATGCAGACAGCACAACTGAGCACAGACACCCAAACTACTATCAGCTCTCCTGGAGAGAACAAGGGGCCACAGGTGGGTCTGTCTCCAGTAAGGCCCTTAGGGTCTTAGGGTCAGTAAGAACCTTAGACTCTGTATGCCAATTACTCTGCATGGCCAGGAAGGCAGATAAATAGGGGCAGACATACCCAGTGGGCACAGGGGCATCCCTTACCAAGCGGGCATCTGCAGAACTTGCCAGGTGCCTCATTTACCAGCATCTCTTTCACCACATCCAATAAAGGTCCCAGGATGAGGACAGGCCGAAGAGAGGTACAGTCCACTTTCTGGACCCGCTGATAGGCCAGGCTCACTGAGTCTAAGAGAGAGGGGGACAGGTCATGGGCCCAGCCTGGACAGAAGAAAGCAGAACTGGGCAGCCATGCCCTGACCTTGTTCATCCACATAGGCCCACCTGACCTTACTCACCTGGGCACGTCTGTCTTCTTTTTCTCTCAAAACTAGGCCAGGGATAGTGGCCAGCTAGCCTAGCTTTATCAGGGCCAGTTCTACATCTCAGGCTCACCAGAGTATGACTGCTATGAAGTCACTCAGGAGTTCCCTCTGCCTCTGAGGACCCAGGTCTGCCTCAGTCATCCCATGCCCACCACATCCACTTCATGTTGTTCTCCGCTCACTTGAGACACAGCTCCAAGGGTCAGAAGCCACAAGACATAGACAAGAAGGATAGAGGTGATGAGGTACATCTTTGGCCCCTGCCCAGAGACCAGAAGAGGTGGTGCTCTGAGCCAGCTCTGCCCATACAGACTGGAAATGTCTAAGCCGGAAGACAGAGGGGACCTGGGTTTTGAACACAGGACCACTTCCCCTGGGCTGCCCACCAGGTCAGAGTGTATGTTGCAGATGGATGAACTTTCTGTGAGGCTTCAGCTGCTGGTCTGGTTTAGCTTTAGTAATCAAGCCACCTTCCTAGTTAACCCAATGTGAACCCTACCCTCAGACCCACAAAGTTCTCACAGGAAGCTTGGTCAGAAAGCTAGCCAGCAACTGCACTCCTAGAGACTCCCGGACGGTGTACACTGGCTTCTCAGAAATACAGAAAGATACAGTGCCTGGTGTCTGCCCTTCGGAAGCTCACCCTAACTGGGCCCCCAAGGAGGGCAACACCAGATACCCAGACAAATGCTACATGAGGACTCCTGCTATGAGAGTGAAAAGTTAGGGCATGCTGAGGCGAGATGCCTCAAGCTGGATGAGGTCAGGCTTAAGATGGCGGCAGGGAAGAGCAGGCTGGAAGAAGACGGGAGGTGACTGTAACAGGTAGATGTGGGGAAGCCAGGACTCTGTGGGGTCTGCACACCTCTGTGGGGGGCAGTGGCACAGCGTTCTGGAAACACAGACACCCATGTACAGAGACCAATCCCAAGGGCAGAACAAAGATTGAGTGCCGCCTTGTCTGAAATCGCCCATCTATGGACTTGCTTATGACGCTGGGACCAATTAGTCTACTACATTCATGACCTTGGAACACCCACACACTTTCTCTTTTAAACAATTAGAGGCACAGATATAACCAATGTTGTTGATGTATCCCTCCACACTAGCCTCCTCAGACGCTGCCATTATGTTGGAAGAATGTCTTTCCAAATGATACTAATTACTGATTTTATACACTGAGGAAAAAAACTCTAGTAAATATCCCCCCCATGTTTGTGTGTGTGTCATGTGTTGCTAACATCCAACAAGAATTACATGATACCATAAAAGGCTTGTAGCTCCATCTCCCTCTCAGATTATTTCTGAAAGGCTTCACAGGAAGTCATGTCCCTCTCTTGAGGACTCTGCAATATTCCATGCACAGGTAAAATGTAAACTTGGGCAGAGAGCTGCTGTCACGACATTGGACCTCAGGCGACTGCACAGGCTATACCCATAGCAAGTGAGACAAAACTGGAGTTTAGGGTATTCACAGCAGCCACAACCTGAAGAGCCAAACTGCAGTGGAAAGGGAGGGGCGAGGACTTGAGTCCAGGAAGCTGACCATGCAAGCATGAGTCCTGACCTCACGTCCCGGGGACCCATGTGAAGAGCCGTGGCCACCTGGCTATAACCACAGCCCTGTGGGTACAGAGGTCTGAGGGCTGCCAGCCTAGCTCCAGGTTCAGCGAGAGACCTTGTCTCAGAGAAATAGATTATAGATTTCTCTGACCTCTTTTGCATGCATGCTCAACAATAAACACGCATGTGCACATGCCATACATGCTTTACTCAGGCAACAATTTCCCCAGCTGCTTGTGCAGCATTTTTCTAATTGTGCATGATGTGTGTGTATGTGTGTGTGTGTGTGTGTGTAGGGGGAGGGCATGCATGCCATGTGTGTGCATAGAGATACCTATATCTCCCCACTCACAAATAAATACAAAGAACATTTAAAAAATAAAAATCTAAGTCTAAATTAGAGGTGTCTCCAGAAGCATTTGCCAAATTCCAAAGCTCTATGAAACGAGAAGCTGAATGTGTAAGAAGGGCACAGAACTGCAGAGCAGTGAGGCTGAGACCCAGGCGCCAGCTCCAGGGTGAACTGCACACAGCACAGAAGCTACAGTCCGGCCCGAGGTCAGCTCAGCCTCTCCCTGGACATAGGCGGCCACCAGTGCTGGCACCTGAGGTGCCGCTGGAAGGCTTAACTCTCAGCCTTAACATTCTGCATTCTTGAAAGTTCAACTGACAATTTCCAGGCACGTTTACGAAGCAGACTGAAGCAGGATGGAGCAGAGCAAAGATGACTCAGAGTCGCCCAGTCAGGACAGCTGCCAGGCAATCCTCACCAGTGCTGAGTCTTATTATGACAGACAACAAGATCTGTGCAGTCTTGGCAGGAGAACGGCAGCCTATTACAAATAATCAAATGGAAACTCTGGCACTAGATAAGGCAATTTCTGAAATTAAGACACTGGCGAGCATGGATGAGCTGGGCAGAGCGTAGGGCAGAGTCCTCAGGAAGGAGCCCGGCCGACTGAAGCAGGGAGAGGAATGGGGCCAGAAAGACCGGGAAAGCAGAAGACAGAGACCAACAAGATCTGGTCAGAGAACCAAGACACCAAAGAAGCAGCTTGAAGGAAATGATGGCCTAGTACTTTCTCTAACATAAGCTGAAGACCTCAGCACAAGAAGGAAAGCATGCCTGGGCAGCCAAGCGAGGCCTGATACCAGGATCGAGACAATGCCCAAACCCCCTGGGCCTAGGCCACGTTACCTTAAACATGAAAACATTGGTGGCAGCACTCATAGAAACATTATCTAGTACGTCCAAATGTGCTCCGAGAGCTGGCTTACTTCCTGGTCCCAACAATCTATGACTATTACCTTTCTAGAGAGGTAAAGTTCTCCTGAGTTGTCTGGGAAAAGCTTAAATGTCATCACAAGTGTCCCCATCAGAACACAGAATTTTGAGGCACACACAGGGGAGAAGGGGATAGGAAGGAGCAAAGAGAGGTTTCGAGACAATAGTGATGTGCCCAGAAGCAAAAGAATGTTGGCAGCCACTGCTCAGAACCAACAGAGGTTAGGAACAGACCTTCCATTACAGCTTTGCAGGGCAATGGCGACTGCTGGCACCTTGACTTTGATCTGTGGCACTGGTCTTGGACATCTGGCTTTCAGAATGAATATGCATGGTTTTAAACTATAGTAATTTGTTACAGTCGCCATAAATATACCCCCTTGCACTGTGTGTGTGCCTGCATGCATGCTCTCGTGTATATGTACACTAGAAGCTGACATTGGCTGTCTTCCCTGCTAGCTCTCCCATGCATTTACATAAATGTTGGGGATCTGCACTCTGGCCCTCCACACGTGCCAGGTAAAGCACTGGCTTTCCTTGTGGAGCAACTTGTCAGCTTTGAACAGCATCTTTTGAATTGTGCATGCCATCTGTGTGCATGGGCAAACATGCCACGAGTGAAGGTTAGAAGAAACATTCAGAGTTAGTTCTTTCCTTTCACCTTTATGTGAGATCAAGGAAGTGTCCAGGCTTCCTCCGCAAGCTCCTTTACACACTGAGCCATCTCTTTTAGCTTTTAGAATGGTAATTAAAAGTTCTTAAATAAAATGCAGTCCATCCTTTGCATTAATAGTTTTGAGTTCATGGATTCAATCAACTGGAGATAGAAATATTCAAATCAGGTCTTATAAGTAACCTAGAGCACTTAAGTATATGAGAGATGAACTTAGGCCATATACAAACCCCGTCCCAGTGATTCATGAGTTACCAGGACACCTATAGATGTGGGTATAGCGTGGAGGCTTGGTACCAACCTCCCGACATACCACAATGTGCCTGTGAATGCTAACTTAAGATTCTATCCAGAAGGGCAAAGTGGTAAAACACCACTGGACAAAACGGAGAAAATGCATCCCCAAGTACACTAAGCATTCCTAGAAGTGCTGAAGAAGAGCAGAAAGATGACAAGATCAGACAGACAGACGGACGGACGGGCGGGCGGGAGGGATGAATAGCAGCAGGAGAGGTGAAGAAGAACTGTGAATGCAGCCAGTGCACTAGCTGAGGTGACCACAGGAATGGTACGGAAGCTGGGGTGCTGGTGAGTGGAGGGGCGGGGCCAGCCCACGAGATGTCCTCGGCCATCAGTCAGAGGTAGGTGGTGAAGGCCACTGAAATCCCCAACAGACTACAAACTAAAAACTGGTAAGGTAATAGAAATACTTGATTATTCCCAAAGTAGAGCAAAAGGATAGACAAGGGTATAAGGAAGGGGTGATCACAAAGAAAAGACAGGGTCACTTGCAGGGACACTTCAAACATCCTGATTACACAGTGATAGAAGATTTGTGCTGTGCTCACATTCCGGTCCACCACTTACCCACACTTGTGACTCAGGGCACACTTGGAAACAACAAGTTAAAACACCACCTGCCACAGTAAGTGAAATAAAAGCACCCTGCCCTACTCTGCCCCTCCCCAGCTCACCCCACCCTGCCCTGCCCTGTCCTGTCCTGCCCAGCCCCACCCTACCCTATCCCAGGAACAGTAAACAAAACTACAAGGAATGAACTCTGGTGGCCAGAAAGAGGTCAAGTGGGTGGAGACTAAGCGAGAGGAAATAGGATTAGAAATGAAAACATCACAGATTGCAGATTGTCCAAAGAGGCCATCACTGGAAATAAGACAGTTTTTTTCAGTGACAGAAGGGTCGCGGCAGGAAAATAGAACAATCCAGAAGGCATCTGGTATAAAAACCAGTTCCAAATGAGAGGTGAGGCTAGAGAGATGGCTCAGTGGTTACTAGACAGGGGTCCTTCCAGGTTCCCCGTCACCACGTGTGGCTCGAAACCATCTGTAACTCCAGCCCTCTGGGAGATCTCACACCCTCTTCTGGTCTCTGTAGGCACATCACACACGTGGTGCACATAGTACATTCGAGTAAAACACTCATACACATACAAAATAAATATTTAAAAGATTTTTTTTTTAAAATAATCAGTGTAGACCTTCCACAGAACTGATACGGACACACCCACCAGCCCCTTACTGAGCACATGAGAGATGGCGCCTGTGGAATAAAGAAGTGGGCGTCTGAGAGCATAGCCCAAAAGAAGGAAGGGGGCGGGAGTGTGGACCCGGTTAAGAACCACAAGAGAAACCTCGCAGCAACATGACAGCAACTTACTCTGCTTATGTCAGGATGTTTCAAGCTTTAGAGGTAAAAAGGGGAGGCGAGGCCAACATTGTCACGGGAAGATAAGCCTTTTACGTATTTTTAAACACACATGTAACATTTATATGCATACAATCCCACACTAAAGCTATAGGTTGTACAGAAACTGAGAATAGACTAGGACTCCCTGTGGGCTGTGTCTATCAGCTGGCCTGTGGAAACCAACAGGGAACAGTCAGCATGCTTAATTTGTTTGTTTGTTTTGTTCTAGGTTTTTTTGTTTTGTTTTGTTTTTTGAGATAGTGTCTCACTAGGTAGCCCCAGCTGACCTGGTTATGTTTTATGTAGACCAGGCTATCCTTGAATTCAGAGATCTACCTGCCTCTGCCTCCCAAATGCGGAGATTAAAGGCATGCACCACCAAGCCTTTAAGAGCCTGGCAAGATCTTCATCTAAAAGATGAGAAGGAAGGAAAGGAGGAGGGAGGAAAGAAGAAACCCATCCCCACAGTCTACTGCCCGGGGAGAGGGGGCCCACAGCCTGTCTGCCCAGGATGGTGAGCACACACCCAGTCACAGGAGCCGTGTTGGTGACAGGGACCACTTACCTCTCAGGACCAATGGCCTCCTTCTAAAAGAGCCATCAGCCAGGAGAGTCTCTAACACTCCTAGTGCACAGAGCTCCAGCCTGCCTCAGCATCCTACTGGGAAGGATCCTGTGAGGATCACTGATGGGTGTGTGAATGAAGCAAGACCGGATGAGCCGTGGCCAGCACAAGCCAGGGGAGACATGCCTGGCGCAGAAACCACATCCGCTGACGCTGACCCGGGGCCTTGCGCTGAACTTGGAGTCTCACGGTTCAGCTGGCTGGTTGGCCGTGAGCTTTTGCTATGTGGACCCGAACTGGGTCCTTGAGCTCCCACAGAGAACACTTTACACAATGAGCTGTCTCTCCAGTCCCCAAACCCTTGCCGCTTTTGCCTTGCCTTTCTCCTTTCTGAAGCAGGACTGGAGGCCCAAATAAATATGGTGGCTGAGAAGGGACCTTGAGGATCCCTTCTCACAGGGCTGCACTGGCAGACCCTCAGGACCACCCTAGTAGCCGGAACGTCCACCAGCAGACAAGTATGGGAAAACTGCTAATTAAGGTCGAAGTCCCCCATGCCGGAAAGCCTCTGGGTTTGGCGCAATATGGGAGACTCCCTTTATGAGCACAGACCTTGTCTGGGGAATTCTAAGCCCTCCCCTCCCCCACCAGCCACATATGCCTCTGCCTGAGGAATGTCACGTAGCCTCAATAATCTAACAGGATCAATTTCCTTTCTCCTGATAAAACTTGTTCAAGCAGCACCTGAGATTCCTGAAAAGCTTCCCCATGTTACTGAGGTATGTTAGGTACCTTAAGCCTCCAGCCTATGACCTTTGCCCATCCTGGATGTTCCTACCCTCAGATCCCCAAAACTTTATAAGTCTTGAATCACCCTAAATAAAGTTGATCTGCCTCCTGACAGCGGGTCCCAGTGTGGTCATTCACAGCATATACTCACAGGGTTTTCAAACCCCCAGCAGGATGTCTCTGCTTCCCTTGCCTGTGTGGACCAAACTGGCCGATGGGGGCAGGGAGACCCACAGATAATAACCCAAAAGGTGTGTAAGCTGTGTGAAGTCTCATGGTGAAGCTTTGGTACCCTACCACCCCCACCCCTGGAGCCCATCGGAATGAGCCCAGCACTTACCTTCAAAGAGAGGAATGGAGTCATTGGAAAAGGTGTCCAGGGCCAGCAGGTCCTTGCCATCTTTGGACCCACTGCGTTTGTGTTTATGTTTCCTTCGGAAGAAGGAACGGCGAGCGGCTGCTGACAATGTCTTGGCTGTGTTGTCATCTTTGACCTCGGACATGCTAAGCCTCCTTGAGAACTCTTGGTCCATCCTGCAGTCACAGAGAATGACAATGCTGGGAGGACCACGGGAAGGGAGGAAGCTAGGTTCCCCCAGCTACCCTCAGGCCTCCCCAACACCATGGCAACAAGAAGTTTGGGGTCCAGCTTCAGAGCAGGTAAATTCCTACCAACAGGAAGCTCAAGGCAGGAAGCACCAGAGACACTGCTAGCTGTGCTTCCTGCCATGGAAAGTATAGACACTACAGTCTGGCCATGTGCCGTGCAACTGTATTTGCACGAGTGCCTAAAGAGAAACCCACAGATTTTAAGTGCAGATGAATGAATGGCTGAGGGCTGGGGGTGTAAGCAAGAGAGTGTGCTGTGATTTGGATATGAGTCCACATGCTGCAGGAGTATTAGAGTGCTGAGGTGTCTTTAAGAGACTGTGTAGATTGGTTAGGTCTCTACCCTCAGAAAGGATCCCCCAATAGCAGGTTGTTAAAGGAAGAGCTAGCCTGTTGTTGTAGCAGTGCTTGCTGTAGTGGTTTGAATAGGAACAGCCCCCAGAGACTCAGACTTGAATGCCTGGACATCAGGGCGTGGTACTTCTTGAGAGGAATTTAGGAGCTGTGGCTTTATTGGAAGAAATGCGCTCCTGCAGGTGGGCTTTGGGGTTTCAAAAGCCAAAGCTAGTCTCAGGGTCTCTCTTTCTCCCCCCCCCCCCTCTCTCTCTCTCTCTCTCTCTCTCTCTCTCTCTCCCTCTCCCTCCCTGTTGCCTGCGGATCCAGATATAGAACTCTCAGCTACTGCTCCAGCACCATGTCTGCCGGCATGCCACCGTGTGTCTCACCATGACGACAATGGACTAAACCTCTAAAACTATAAGCCAGCCCCAATTAAATGTTTGCTTTTATAAGAGTTATATGGTCATAGTGTTTCTTCACAACAATAGAACACTAAGGCACTTCCTGTTTGGCCATAGGATCTCTTCTTTCCTTCTGCTTCCCTACCATGTTGTGACGTAACCAAGGGCTTCGCCAGATGCTGGACAGATGAGGCCACCTGACTTCACACATTCAGCCCCCAGAACCAAGAGAAAAATAAAACCTCTTTTTCCTGTGAATTTCTCCGTCTCAAATATTTTGTTACAGCAACCAAAAACAGTCACCAGGTAACACAGGTAACAGTTAACTGGGTTTCTGTCAGGGGTTATGAACACACTTTGACATTAACTCTGGAGGAACTGGGATTGTGACCAGTTAGTGAAGTGCTTGCCTAGCACTCTCAGGGAACCACACAAACTGAGAGGAGTGGTACGCCTTAGAGATGGAGGCAGGAGAATCAGCTCAAGGTCACCTTGTCTACATAGCAAGTTTGAGTTCAGTCGGGGCTACATGAGGACCTATCCAATCTCTCTCTCCTCTCTCTCCCCCTTTCTCTCTCTCTCTCTCTCTCTCTCTCTCTCTCTCTGTGTGTGTGTGTGTGTGTGTGTGTGTGTGTGTGTGTGCCTGCGAGCCCGCGTGCCTGCCTGCCTGCCTGCCTGTAAGTAAATAAAATAAGGGTGGAGATGACTGCACATACTGTGAACATACAGGCTCCCATTTCAGTCACTTGGATAGACTCACGTGATGTAAGAACTAGCCTCATGACTGGAAGAAGAGATTAAGCATCTGGATCCGCCGTAATACTTCTGTACACTGACTACTGTGAGGAACAGCTTTCTGGGCAGTGATCTGGCCACATGGGCTGGAGTTGCAGCTCCCAAGGAGTCAGGTGAGTGGCCCCCTGTGAGGCAGGTCCCGCTCCACACTGGTTTGCCCTGTGGTCCCTGCCTGGAGATGGAGAAGACTTACACATATTTGCTGGGAATCTGCCCACGCTGCATCTTCTGGGCATTCTCATCCAGCTGCCAGGCCATCCAGGAGCCAAACATGCCCTGAGGCAACGTGTCATCCACATACAGGATGTCATCCTTCTTAAAACTCAGTTCAGGCTCCCCCTCTGCCAGACGGTCATATAGGGCCCTGGACCATGGAATAGAGAACACAGGTTGAAGAAGCCATTGGCAGCTGTCAGTATGGCCTCCAGACATCAGGAAGAAAAGGATTTGGGGGCATCCCAAAGGGGCCCCCTCACATACATTACAGAGCAGGATAGAGTAATCCTCTTTCCTTTCCTAATGCTAAGAGCTCATTTCCACTGGAAAAAGACTGCCTGCATGCTGTCCTTTCAAACAGACATTTTCTATCTGCCTGTCTCTGAAGTCAACGTCACTGTTTCCTGCAAACTGTCACCTCCCTAGGAAGGAAAACATGTCACTTTCCACCTGCAGAGTGAGAAGAGTATCACTCATGCAAGTTTCCATTGACTCCATGGTCTCAGGTTGTGGGACATGACAGATACCCCGAAACATTTAGAGAGGATGCCTGGTGCCATCCCACATCAGGACACCCACATAACTTATAGGCACCATGGATGGGCACCTGGGATCCATGCATACAGCAGACAGACACTCAAGGGAGAGCGAAGGAGGAACACAACCTACAAGGTAAGTGGCTTCAGGTCTCAAAAGTCCTGTAGTCTTAATCCCTCCCATGGAGGAGGAGGAGGAGGAGGAGGAGGAGGGGGAGGAGGAGGAGGAGGAGAAGGAGCAGCAGCAGTAGCATCTCAGTCACCCTATGACTTTCCACAGAGCGCCCTGACCCAGGCTGGCACCTGATGTAGAAGCTGTCGCCAGGCAGGCCCTTGACCCGGGTGAAGTCCTCATGGCGGTGCTGCACCTTCAGGCGGATACTCTCCTTAGGTTTCAGCATCTCCACGTAGACGTCCTCCACAGTCCTGCTGCGCATATCCAGGTTGCCATACTGACCAGGGACAGGATACCAGGATCAGAAAGACAATGGCAGGGATCACTTGGGTACGCAGAAGGTTGCAGGATGGTGCCTGGCCTGAGACTCTGCCTGCCTCCCCGCTACAGGTCTCCCCAGGGCGCCTGCCTTATATGACTTCATGGCTACTAGAGTGAATAGAACCACCTAGCAGTGATGACCTCGACTTCCGCTTAGGAAACTGTATCTGTGGCACTGTGCTGGCTATTTTATATCAACTTGACACAAGCTAGAGTCATCTGAGGGGAAGGAACGCCAGCTGGGGAAATACTTCCATAAAACTGGGATGTAGGCAAACCTAAAGAGCATTTTCTTAATTAGTGATTGATGGGAAAAGGTACAGCCCACCTGGGTGAGGCTGCTGGACTTGGGTTCTATAAGAAAGCAGGCTGTGCAGGTCACAGAGAGCAAGCCAGTAGGCAGCACTCCTCCACAGTCTCTGTCTGCACCAGCTCCCACTTCTAGCCCTGTGTGAGCTCTGCCCTGACCTCCCTCAGTGATGGACTGTTATCTGGAAGGGTAAACTGAAATAAATCCTTTCCACCCAAAGTAGCTTTGTCCATGGTGTTTCATCACAGCAACTATATATAGTAACTCTAACTAAGCCAGCCAGCTATGTGCTAGCTCCCCCAGGCAGCGAGAAAGCCACACTAGTCACCTCAGAGACCTAGGGCTCATGAGACTGGCACCTCCTCTGCCTGTCCCAGATCGGAGGCAAGGCTGAGCCCTTGGGATGCTTCAGTGTCCCACCTCACTGCCCAGGGGCTTGGTAGTACCCATCGCTTTTGACACGAATAACCTCCCTTGACAAGTTGCTGGGCGAAGGGGAGCTCTACATCCTGTGTCATGTGAAAGGACACAAGCTGACAACACATGAACACGGCCTGGCACACACAGTGGAAGCACTCACCTCAAGGATGAGGTCCCCTGGCACGAGGCCATCAGGACCCTTGGCAGGACTGTCATCTTCCACCTCGGCCACAAACACTCCGTGCAGGTTCCCACCACACAAGTGCACCCCCAGATCCAGCTGGGATTTCTTGATGAAAACAATTCGGGGATCTGGGGTCTTCTTGCTGGTATCTCCCACAATCCTTTTGGGAAGGAAAATGAAGTCCTTAACATGTAGAAGGAGAGAGGCGGACCGAGTGGAGAAAGTCATGGCCAATGCCCCGCCTGCTTGCTTCACAGGCCTGGGCTTCCTGAGAGCCAAGGGTGAGCTGGTCACGGGCTCTCTTCTGTTGGGTCAGTACCGAATCAGAGGCTGAGGGGAGCCTTGTGAGAGACAGAAGAAAGAGGGCAAGGAACCAGAGAGAAAATGAGAAAGCCAGAGGGGACAGAGCTATGCTTCCGGCCCATCTGTCCCTCACTGTCTCAGGAGACATCCTTCCTGGACTGAGCTTGCCTGCCCTGGCCTCCCTGTTCAGAGGCAGCTCACTCGGTGACACACTGGAGCAGTTTCTATGCCAACTCATGCAAGGTTCTCACCATCAAGAGGCACAGGTGAGGCTGGGAACACAGTGAGGAAGGCAGACACGGAACAGGATAAGAAGGTAGAGCCCAACCCTGGTGACAAGCCTGCAGCTAAGTTCCAGTGGGAGTGTCCCCACACAGAACTGCCCCAATCTGCATGACACTGGTTGACACTTGGCTCCCATAAAAAAAGCCTGCTCCTGATACCATTCTGTTCCCAGGCTTCTCTAAGAGCCCCAGCCTGCTCACAGGAAATGCCCATAGCTGTCAACTCTGTCAGCCACAGATCTCAGCCATGGCTGCCTCTCCCAGCACAGGGCCTGGCCATACATCAGCACTGCCCCTGCTGGCCAGAGCCCCAGGGCTGATGAAGGTGGCATGTCTGGAAACAGAATGGGAGTAGGAAAGACAGACAGACAGACAGACAGACAGACAGCTGAGGTAGAGAAGGGGAAGGAGGAAGGGAGGAGGAAAACGACAGGCCTGGTGCGGGCTCTGTGCTACTGGAGCTGGGGAGTCAGATGGGCATTCAGCATGCCTATGCTGACCTGGAGCTGGAGGTGCTCTGCTTGGCTGGCGGGGCGCCAGGGCCTTCATCCTGTTCCATCAGTGGGTCGATGACAGAGGGATGTTCTGGGGTCGCAGCACTGCTGCCCTGGAGAGTAGAGTGAGGGGTGGCAGCAGGGTCCAGGTGGGAGCTGGGGGTGGGAAACAGGAGGAACGTGATGACACAGGCAGCCAGAGCCACCCCTCTTGCACTGGCAACAGGCCGAGACCGACAGTGGCTAGGGAACCCGGCTTCACACCCCGAGTCCTGACTCCAGTGAGGGACCCTCTCCAAAGGGGTCCAGCCTGGAGGACACACAAAGCCACTCTCCCTTCTTGTCTGTTTCATTCTCTGCCAATCCATGTCTGGTGGCTCTGCACAGGACCTGCTGTCCCTCCTGTCGCCTATCCTGGGACCCACAATTTAGGGGCAGGTACAGGCAGGTGTCCAGTGTTTGTTCACACACAGTCAACCACTGAGTATGAATCCCAAGCCAGGAGTTCAGCTTTGGTTACTACAGCCTCCCCCACCCCCCAAACCCCTCAAACCCAGCCATCCATACTCTAGTGTTTCAGGACCCTGTCTCTGGATACCCCTTGCTACAAATTCAAGGTGATTTATCTTCCCTAACTAGAGCCATCTCAAAAACTCGGACCTGGCATCAGGTAAGTACTCACCTGTTGTACCCATCTCTCCACCCCAGCCTGGACATCAGCCCCGGGGAAG
This sequence comes from Apodemus sylvaticus, assembly GCF_947179515.1. Lineage (NCBI taxonomy): Eukaryota > Metazoa > Chordata > Mammalia > Rodentia > Muridae > Apodemus > Apodemus sylvaticus. Next base: position 88,128,861 of record NC_067479.1, read on the forward strand.
CTCACCTGGAACGGGAGTGGCTGTTGAGCTGGTGGATGTGTGGGTTATACTGGGCCAGGATGGTGATGGTGTCACACTGCTGTCCAATGATGAGCCGGGCCTGCTGCTCAGTGGCACTCCTCAGGTTTATGCCATTGAACTGGGAAGATGCCCAGGGTGGAGTCAGCGAAGGGCAGTGACTGAGGCAGTGAACACGGGCGTGGGAGCATCGCTTTGTAGGGAGAAAGAGAGGAAGGAAGGAAGGAAGGAAGGAAGGAAGGAAGGAAGGAAGGAAGGAAGGAAGGAAGGAAGGAAGAAAGGAAGGAAGGGGCACTTCCTCTTACCTCAAGTAACTGGTCCCCATACTCAAGTCCGGCTTGATGGGCGATGCTCCCCATGGTCACCTTGGAGACATAGATGCCACCCTTCTCTCCACTCACAATGGAGATGCCCAGAGGCTCCGAACCCTTCTGCACCTTCACATGGCGTGGCTCTTCCACGAAAGGCCTGGAAAAAGGAGCCAAAGGTTTCAGGGACTCAGACCTAAGGCAGGAGAGCGGGGAGGCGGAGGTCCAGCATGCAGCCAGCGGTGCGAGGGAGGGCCTGAGCCCTGGTGTTCTGATCGTGACAGAGAATGGCAAACCAGCTCTGGGCAGAGGCACACATTCCTGAATCTGCATGCAAAACAAACACGGAAAAGATAGAGAATGGTTCATGTGAACTATAAGTCTCTCTCTCTCTCTCTCTCTCTCTCTCTCTCTCTCTCTGTCACACACACACACACACACACACACACACACACACACACACACATTTGTATTTGATGAAAAGATCCTGTCAGGATAAGCACTATACATATCCCGTGGAGGAGATTCTGCAGACACCCACTGGGGAACCATGATAGCTCCGCAGATACAATCTCTCCCTCCCAAAGTGACAGGAATAGCCAGTTCTTATACTTATGGGTCCCTAGGATGAAAATGAAGCAGCTTTAAGCCATGAGAAGAGGGCTGAGGGACACTGGAGCAAGGACGTGCCCATGCATTTACTAGCGGGGAGCTGCCTCCCACACCCAAGGGCATGAAGGGTGTGAGAACCTCAAGTCAGGCCAACCTCAGACTCCTCAGCGAGGAGGACCTGGGCCTAAAGGCCACGGGCAGCCTCAGAAGGATTCTGTGGTGGAAGAGACACATTGATCGGTAAAGGTTAGAGAGAAGGGATACTCGGGGAAGAGCACACACTTGAACAGACAGAAGACCCAGGATTCTGCCACGTTCTCCCCTCGCTGTGCTTCACCAGCCCAGCCCAGAGCCTCTTGGTCTCCATCAAAGGCTGAGGAGGGGGGATTACCCTGTAGAGCCCATGGAAAGTTCCAGGTTGTGACAGGCCTGTCACTACCATGAGCCAAACAGAACACCCACACATTCAGAAGACCTCAGCCTGGGTCTCTACAGCTGTGTCTCGAAATAGCAGTGACTAAAATGCTTTTTTCCCCTAAGTTAAAAAAAACAAACATATTTTATCTTTATATTTATTTATTTATTTGTGTGTATGTGTGTGCACGCACAGATGTGCATGCCATGTGCATATTCGGGGATAAGACAACTTTTGTGGTGGGGGTGGGGTCAGTTCTATCCTTCTACAGCGTAGGTGCAGAGGATCGAACTCAGGTCGCCAGGCCTGGCAACAAATGCCTTATCTGCTGAGCCACCTCACCACGCATGCTCCCTGAAATTCTTCTTACATTTTACTGACACCCTGCCAGGTGGTTTTACTTCCCAAAGCCGCCCCTCCACAGGTCTCCCCTCGACCTTCTAGCTCTGCAGTCAGGTCTGCCATTGCACATGTAGAGTGCCAAGTAGTCACAAGGACCCTTCTAAACAGACACCAATGAAAGACCATTCTCATAGCCCAGCCTAAAAAGATGGATCAGTAGAGTCACACCAAGGAGGAAGCAGAACTAGTTTCCATGCAAAGTCCATCCTCATCCAGTGACTACAGTTCCCTCTGTTCACATTAACATAGTATGTTTATCTTGTAAGTGTGGTGGCGCACGCCTTTAATTCCAGCACTTGGGAGGCAGAGGCAGGCAGATTTCTGAGACTGAGGCCAGCCTGGTCTACAGAATGAGTTCTAGGACAGTCAAGGCTACACAGAGAAACCCTGTCTCCAAAAAAAAAAAAACAAGCCAAAAAAACAAAACAAGTGGGTGACCAAATCTAATAATGTCACAATAAAGCTAAGAGGCTGGGGCTGGAGAGATTACCTTCACTCTTAATAATGTGTATTGCTCTTTCAGGACCTGATTCAGTTGTCAGCAGTCATGTTGGGCCACTCACAACCACCTGTAGCTCCAGTGTCACCGGATCTGATACCCTCTTCTGACCTCCAAGGGCACCCCAGCACTCATGTGCCTATACCTCAATATAAACATAGGCACAGACACATAGACATAGACACAGATAGACATAGACATAGACGAACTCACAGACACACACACACAGACACACACCCAAGAAACTTCCAAATGATCCTATGAATCAGGGTTTCCTGACATGGAAAGACAGAGAAATTCTGGGTGGGAGAACCTCCTAGTGACCTATATGCATGTTTATGTCAGTGGGTTTGTTTTTATTTAAGTTATGTCAGTATGGCGGTTTAAATATGTTTGGCCCATGAGAAATGGCACCATTAGGAGGTGTGGCTTGTTGATAGAAGTATGTGTCACTATTTAGGCTGGTTTTGAGGTTTCCTAGCGCTCAAGTTCTGGCCAGTATGGAAGAGAATCTCCTCCTGGCTGCCTTTGGGTCAAGGTATAGAACTCTCAGTTCCTCTAGCACCGTGTGTCTGCCCGCATGCTATCATGCTTCCCACTGTGATGATAATGGACTAAAACTCTGAACCTGGAAGCCAGCACCAATTAAATGCTTGCCTTTCTTTATGTTTATAAGAGTTGCCTTGGTCATGGTGTCTTTTCCCAACAATGAAACCCTAACTAAGCCGGTCTGTGTCTATGCGTGGGCAGATTTCGAGGGAGGGCCTCATGAAGACTGAGCAATGCCATCTGAGGAGGAGCAGCCGCTGTCTCCTTCTTCCATCCTCCTGTCATTCATCTCACACTTTACTGGGAGCCCCAGCAGGGCAGGGATCACCCACACCTACCTGGCTCTCTCCTGAAGCAGGGTGCTGGTGACAAGGCCCCTTCTACTTCTGAGGCCACACTTCATTTGGAGAAGCCAGAGCTGGAGCTGAGCATATCCCTCCACATTCTCACATGTGCCAGCCAGAAAGGACCCTGCACACTGCCCTAGTCTCCCAGCTGATGCCCTGGGACAGGGCCCTGGGGTTAGTGTGTCTGTTCCCCTGGGCTCTCGGGGTAATACTTGCTGAGTTTCCTTTCTCACAGGTTGAGATTTTCAAATCAAATATGACCTATTTTATTTATTTATGGATTTAGGGGATTTTTGGTTTTTGTTTTTGAGACAGGGTCTTACTCGGCTATCTTGGAATTCACCGAGATCCATTTGCCTGTGCGCATTTCATTTCTCCAAAAATAAAATAAAATAAAATAAAATAAAGTAAAATAAAATAAAATAAAATAAAATAAAATAAAATAAAATAAAATAAAAAACAAAACAAAACAAAACAAAACAAAACAAAATAAAATAAAATAAACTTTGGGGCAGGGCAAAAGAACCAAAAACTGCAGCAAACTATACATGGGGGTCAAAGAGAATGAGTTCTGTTCTCGTGAGGTCAGTGCAGTCAGTGTTTGTAACTCCTGCACATGGTTGGGATACAGCTCACTCTTGTGAAATGGACTTAATCGTAGGAACACTCATGCAACCAGACTTTTAGAACAGTGTTGCAAATGGGCCTGGCAAATAGTTAAGCAGCAAGCACGTGGGTGTCCCTGTCACCATCAGACCATCTCCAGCATCCTGCTTAGTTACTGCCTGGGGGGAAGAGCCCACCTTGCTCTGTCCCTGCCATCGACACCAGATCGACAAGGTCTCCAGCACCCACTATTTCTACAGTAGGCCTCAGGCACTCTGCACTACCCCATCACTGGAGCAGATAGGAAGTGCCCTGGGTTACCCCAGCCACAGGTGCCCATGACACGCACCTGTCCTTCCTCCGCTCCCCATGGGAAGAGGGGTTGACGGCGATCCTGGGCAGAGTGGAGGCTGAGGTCTGAGGCTGGTTACAGGAGGACAGGGCGTCGATGTTCAGCGGGGACCGGGGAGGAGTGCTACATTCAGAATGTGACAGTGAGCCTGCCAAGAGAGAAGAGGTGGGCGTGACTGGCTCTGCCATCTAGACACAGGCTGTGTGGGTCTCACCCTGTGACAGGACCCTGTCTAGGTCAGTCATTGCTTACTGTCCCCACACAACAGGCTCAGTCACCTTTCACCAGCCCACAGAGATGACTGGAAGGGGACCCAGGGGGACAGGCACAGGAGGGAATGCCCAGTTCCTACCTCTGTCAGAGCCCATGACAGACCGGGGATATCTTGGTGTTAATGGGATCTTGATCCGCTCTGCCTTGAACTGCAGGTTACTGGAAGACCCTGTTGTTCCAGGAGGAGACAAGGTGTTGGGCCTCGCGACTATACCGCAGCCCTGGGTCCTCACCTCCACTCAGCAGTGGAGTAACACAGAGAGGCTGTTGACTATCCCTGAGGGACATGATCTGAGGAGGACTACAGAGAAGCAGACCCGGAATATTCCAGAACAGGAGAACATGCCCCCAAATGCAACAGTCACCTAGCTGCTGCAGCGGATGTTCTATCTTCTCTCTGAAGCCCTAACGACTTCTCCCAGGGTCCTGCTACAAGGCAACAGGAAACCCCCCTCTGGGTTACATTTTCCCCAAGTATGTATCCACATAGGACACCCAGAATGACTAACTCAGGGTCAGGAAACAGGACTCCAACCAGGAGTCACCTGGAACAACCATGCAACCATCATAGACCCTGCAGGCAAAGGCCCCGCTTTGGAGAACATTGACAAGATGGACAGTTCGCAGGATATCAGTCATCCAGGGGAAGGAGCTGAGCTCTGCCTCTGGAGGGAAAGGAGTCACGTGGGCAGCCCACCCAAAGTCCTGGATACCAAAACTCGGGCACCAGTGGTAGTTACCAAGGCGGGCACTGGAGGGCAGAGAGTTGGAACCCTGGGAGGCTCTCATCTCAGAGTAGTCACTGCAGGCCCTGTGGCTCAGGTCCAGGCTGAGGCGTCCCTGATGCTGGACACTGTGAGTGAATCAGAGAGGTGAGGGGCCCTGGAGAAGGGCTAAGACATGACCACCAGGGAGAGACGCAGTAAGCGGCCTGGAGCTCCCTTAGACAGAAGAGTAAAGGTGTCCTTGCTATTGGCCTAGGATAGCAGACTAGCACTAGTTGCTTCTCACAGACAACATCTATTCAGGACCTGTCAGCCGCAGAGGAACCACACAAGGGCCAATACTGGGGTCAGATGGACAAGGAGAGCAAGACTCTGCCTTGAGTGGGCGTGGGCGGGGAGGCTGGCTGTGCACTGAGGGTCCTGGATACAGCAGGGCCGTGCCTCAGGGCAGCATGCCCAGGAAGCTGGGGCTAGCAGGGATCGGCCAGGGACTATCCACACCGACTGGCCTGGTCAGTCCCAACAAAGTGGTTCAGGCTGTGTAGTGACAACATCTCTTCCCCCACTTAAAACTCCCCCTAACCCCTGCCGTGGCCTCCCCTGTAGGTCTTTCAGAGTTCATGCCTTTGCCCAGGTCTCCTCCTGACTCTGTGGCAACTCTGCCTATGATCCCAGGCACCCAGCCCTCAGCCCTGCAGCTTCCTCCCAGAGGCTCCTCCCAAACTTTTGTATTGGTACTGTTGGTTGTTGTTGTTTTCACACTGAGGCATTAAACCCAGGGCCCTGTGAATGCAGGCACGTGTTCTACCACTGACCCACATCCCAGGCCCCATGGCTGACCATTACTGTTCTTCTGATCACAACAGCTGCTCGGATGCCACAGTACCCTCTGCGACCACTCTGTCCTAGAGACCCTTTTCCAGTCACAGCACAGCTGTCACCCTGTTTCACTGTCTCAGGGCCACTTATCACCACAATCTGTCTGTCTTCCACATGAGTAGAAAGCTGTCTTTCAAGTTTACCACTGTCTGACCTCAAAACCAGAACAACCACTAGGGCATAGTAGGTGCTCATTAAAAAAAAAAAATGGCCAAACAAATGACTAGGGGGATCCTGAGCCCCTTCACACATGTTTCTTAATTTCAGGTTTCTTTGAATCCCAGCGTGAGCTCACTCAGCATCCTCTAAGCCCTGCTCTGCCTCCTCAGCCCTTTCCTAGCTAGCCAAGAGGCTCCTCTGTTCACAGGCCTCTATGTGAATAGCTCTCCAACCAGGAGGCTGGACAGCTGGTACTCAGGATAGCATAGGTGCCTTGACATACCTGGGAGACAAGCTCTGGGAACCAGCATCACGGGGCACAGGCGGAGAGCCACAGGGAACCACCCTGTGGCTGCGCACAGTGTAAATGGGGTTCCTCAGAATGGAGCTCACAGTGGTGCTGGGAGTCACACTCCGGGGAACAGTGCCTAGAAATGAGTCAGGTCAGAACAGTGGTTCCAGAACAGCCAGTGCTGGACTGGCCCACACCCTCCCACAAACACCCAACAGTCGCCATCTTCAAGGAAAAGGATTCTAGGTGAGACTTTTAGCCACCGAATTTGCTGCATGGCTTTGACCTCTGGGCTTTCCCCAACCGTCAGAGAGGACTGACCCTCACAAGGAGCCAAGAACACATCTCACAGAGACGGGACCAACAACCACAATTACGGGCTGAATATGTGTGACAATATCCCCTCTTTTCACAGACTAGACTTCCCCGTGAGCCCAGAATAACCCTGTTCCCAGCTCCTGTCCTAGCAGCTTACCCACAGATGGCCGGTTGGGGTAGAATAGAGGGTTGCCATGCCGGCTAGCGTGCCCTGGTGAGTACGGGGACCATTCCTGACCCTCTGGGGAGAGCTCTGCGCTGGCTGGAACACACTCCTGTCCCTGCAGAATGAAAGGTGTCTGCTGCAGAGAGTGGCCACTCAGCAGGATCGGAGGCTGCCTTCTGCCTGTGCACCAGCTCTTCCCACTCAGGCTGAGGAGAGACCGACCAGTGCGAGGAGACACTGCCCTCACGCTGCCACCTACGCAGACAAAGGGTTTCCTCTCCAGACCCATCAGAAGGCAAATGCAGAGAAAGAATCTTGTCTTTCAAATAAACAGATTGTGGGATGGTGGGTGGGAAGGCATGTCAGAGACTGGATGTGCAGCGAGCAGCGTGCGCTGTGCCCTGCTCAAAGGAAGCCCTCTCCCTTCCTGAAACGAGCACTCGCAGCTGCTCTGCCCAACTACCAGCCTCAGGTAGACCATTCATCTCCCCAGATGTTCTGGGGCAATTCTGTCACTTAGCTATTGGTTTTCTATTTGTTTATTTGTTTGTTTTTTAACAAGCTCAAAAACTTCTGTGGAAAGCAAGCCAAACACTATGTTCGGATAAGTGTTCTCCTGGGGCCGTGTCCCACTGCCATGCATGTCCCGTGACCCTTTCCCATCTCCTAGAGGGGACTGGTGCTCACTGGCATCCACCTGCCGCCCTATGCACTCCTGAAGGCTCACACCGCCACCAAAGGCACCAGCCCTGTACAGGCCTGGGAAACTGTGGGGGCTGCCTTGCAGGCTCCACCCCCACTGCTTCCGCCCCAGCCCAACCTCTACCTCCAGGCACTGAGCAGGGATCACTACTGGAGAGATCTTGGGCCGAAAACTGGGGGCAGACTTGGGCCGGCGCCGCTTCTGCCCCAGCTCGTCCACTTTCTGGGAGGTGAGGTCTTCATCACAGGGCTTCTTGGCGGGCAGGCAGGAGGCGTCTCCGTCCCCTTCAGCGTGGTAGCTGGAGGCAATGCGGACCCTGGCCTTCCGAGGAGGTGAAGCTTGCATGGGCTCGCCGGGGTCCATGCTGGGGGGCGGGGCACTGGGAGGGCTTGTGGAAGGCGAGCTGCCCACCAAAGTGGCTTCTGACTCAGAACTGGTCTCCAGCCTGTGTTGGAACTTGATAGAGTCACTTCTCCTGGGGGGCTTTGGGGGCGTCAGAGACCCTACCCTCTTGGAGGGCTGAGGGGAGTGAGTAAGGCCAGGGCCTGGAAGCAGGTAGTCTATTTTGGGGGGCGTCTGTGGGCGCTTGAAAGTATTTGGGTCAAAGATGGACTTCCTTTGCTTGGGTTTCTTGTACACAGAGAGCTTTTCAGGCCCTGAGGTGGAGCCAAGCACAGCCTTGGGCCAGGTCCCACCGCTATGGGAGCCCTCAGGATCCATCTTGTCTAGGGGAGCCTCTACTGCCCCACAGGGGCCTACCTCAGTCTCAAAAGACAGCAGTGGCCGCTGGCTCTGCACGTCCACCAGCCCATAGCCACGTTCTGCCGAGGTATCAGAGCGAAATGAGTTCAGACTGCGCTCAGAGGCGCTAGGACAGGCCTGAGGGGAGGCTGGAGAGGAGGCTCCAGAGAAGGGCTTGTGCAGAAAGGAACTGCTGCCCCCAGAGTGACCCAGGTCCTTCCTATCCTCCAGCCGATCTGGGTAGAAAATGTCCGTCTGCGTGGAGTTATTGTGCTGTAATAAGTTCCTCTTGTTATGTGCCTGGACCTCTGGGCCGTGGGCTCGGCAACTCAGCATCCTATCTGAGTCCTTGATATTTTCAAAGATGTTCTGGCCACTCCATGAGGAGCTCTGGGGAAACACCTGAGCCAGGGGTACAGAGGGGCAAGAGAGAGAGGAGGGGAGATGTGGTTACTTAACTGCCATTGGAAACCATGCCCAGAATGGAGCAGTGGAAAAGAACGGCCACAGCTCCTCAGCAGAGACAGACAGACAGACAACAGGTACATACAGATGAATGTGCATATTAGAGTCTAACAGTGAAGTTTTCTGATGAGCATGGCTAGGCAAAACTCATAAGAGCAATAATCCTCTTGGCTTTGAGCACTCATCTGCAGCCAACCTGCGCACTGCGTACGAATCAGTAAGCATAAAGGTAAATTATTCATGGTAACCCAGGCAACAGAAAACTAACCAGGGCTAAGAGGAGCGCTCTCACATCACAAAAAGACCCAGAAACAACCATTGGTAAATGAGTAAGCATATATGAAAAGGATCCAACTAGATGGTGTTCTAGGAAAGGCAGACATCTGGATTGATGGTTCTTGGTAGCAAAAAGAAAAATGGAAACGACCTAGCAGGACTCAGGAGACTTTCACGGCAGTGAAGTTACCTGTGGAATACTTTACTGATGACCACGTGTTAGTGTACACGTGTCCAAACCAGTGGTTCTCAACCTGTGGGATTTACCTTATAATCCATAACAATAGCAAAACTACAGCAATGAAGTTATAAAGTAGCAAGGAAAATAATTTCTTCACCCCGATATGAGGACTGTATTAAAGAGCCGCAGCATCAGGAACATTGAGAACCACTGGTCCAAACCCACCCAATATACAGCATCACCAGGGAACCCGTTAAGCTAGGCAGCAGTGACGACTCATCATCTATGCCAAATGGACCGTGCAAATGCAAGGTGTCAATACCAGGAGAAGCCTAGGCTGGAAGACCCTTGCAAAGGAACACATAAGAGCAGCCTGCCTGCCAGCCCAGATGCTCTGTAGACCTAAAACAGTCCCCAAACATCCATCAGTTTAAAAGAGTAACTTAGAAAACATCTCACAGTGAAACGGACAGACTCATGTTTCTAAATTTCTATTGCTAACCTTTCCAACTGTGTAGGAGAACTGATATAGCAGTATGAGTGCCCACATACCCACCCACCAGATTCAACCATTTTACCAGATAGCCTTTATCATATTCACCAATGCTGACATGAAGAGCACTGGAAAGGTCCATATATCTTGGTATTTCCTCAGCTAAGATCTTCTGAGTGAACCATCACAGATGACCATTCTCCACTAAATTCCAAGGTCGGTGCCAGACCTAAGGAACCTACCTATCTCTAGGGCCATCAGAATGTCCAGTCCCCGTTGAAATGTGCCCAGCTGTTCTTAACAGTATTGTTTTTCAACCTATATCCAGTCAGTTTTCCTACCCCCTGCATTTGGAAATCAATATAGCCCCCCCCCCAAAGTTCCTGGCACCCTTTAGAAACAGCTGAGGAGCACGAAGCTGAGGCTTCTTCTCACCCTCCCAGCCGTAGCTGAAGTGCCCAGTGCCCACCTTCAGGAGGGAGAGGGTCAAGGAGTCTTGACAGCTGCGCAGCAGAGATTCACATTCATTCAGAGACTTATTGTCCAGTGCAATACCGTTGATCTAGGGCCAGAGAGAGAGTTGTCAGGCCTACTGATGGGGTGGCCTCAGTGGTCCCAGGCTGCCAGGCCAGGGGCTGGGCCCACCTGCCAATCCTAGGGCTCTTTATGTAAGGAGCCAAACTCAGGGATTAGAGAAGGAAAGCAGGACCCTCCCCAGCAACACCTGGACATAGACAAGTATCTTCTGAAGCAAGTGGAACAGGGACCCCGGGGAGACATCCTACTGTGTGCTACCAGTCCACTCCTTCATGAATTATATCTGCCTCCCGGAGGGGGGTGGAGAATGGAAAGGAGAAACTGTTGTGACACAGAAAGCACCACATGAAATGAAGCGCTGCCATTATCAAAGAGAAAGACTCAACTCCCTCTCCTGGAATCTGTCCTCCTCTCTCACAGACACGGTCAAACTTTCTCTAAAGAAAGCACATCATGTGATGAATGCCTGTGTGTGGTACACCCAAGCCACGGAAACACCTGCTAATGGAAAGAACTAACTGTTGGGACCCAGAACACTTGGAGGCTGTCATAGGGTGGTGTTGAGTAGATACAGCCTCGATGGAGTCACATACTGTATGGTGTCATTCATAGGTCAACTTGACCGCCAGGGTGACAGACTGTGTGTGCAGGAGGAGAACTATAAAGAGGGCACAGAAGGGGAACCTGTATGATAAAGAAACAGTTCTGTGTGTCTGAAGGATTACTAAATGCTTTCTGATTGAATGTGAGGTCAGCTCCAGAGAAGGGAATCCAAGCCTGAGATCGTAAACCTGCTCAAAGCTCATGGCTCTGAGGGTCTGTTGTTTTACTAAATGGTCACGTTGTCTGACTACCTTCTAAATACTTATGTTTACATCTATGGCTTTATGCTGCTTTCAACCTTAGCTGGTGAAGCCTCTTTCTGCAGTAGATACTGGGTAATGTATTGACTCACAGCTGACCAAAGTGGAGAGAATAAACAGCTACTGAGTGATCAGCCTTAAATTGATCATCTATACCAACTACCCGAGTCTCAGAACATGGAAAGAGGAGACAGAATTTAAGGGGGAGGCTAGGGAGCAATGCTGTGAAGTCCTGTCATCTGAACATGACATGGCAGATGTGGGCGGTAGTTGTCGGGGGAAGCAGGGGTGGGGAATGAAGATAGATTGTATACATGTCTGAAACCATCAGTGAATAAGTAAAAGATTTTTTTTTAAAAGTCTTGCACAATACACAGCCATATCCAAATGGGCAAATGTGCCAAGACATCATGTTGTGACATCATAGCTCCAGTGTGTGACATCACAATGCTCCTGTGTGCCAACGAAATACTAAATGCTAACCTTCACATCACTGTTTGTAAATCACTTTACCTTCTACATTGTTTCGAGTGGTTCATAGTGTTGTCACTGCTCCACTGGAACATCACATTGCTCCAAAGTGGCATCACAATGTTCCATGATGCTGTCACAACACTGCAAGTGACATTACAGCTCCACCGTGATATCAGAGGGCTCTACTGCGTTTTCACAGTACGCGGCCACAATGCTATATAACACCTCTCGGTTGTACTATCATAATGTGTCGTCTTATCACAATGCTCAACAAGACATGCCAAGTTTTTATGGCATCAGAGATCCTTTGTGCCTTCACAATGCTGCGTATGATATTTAAAAAACAATTCAAAAACAAGAAAAGGATAGATGATTCTTGAGGAGCAACTCTCAAGGGTGACCTCTGACCTCCACATGTTCTGGAACACATGCATACACACACCTGCAGATACATGTACCCATACAAAGACACACACTGCCACCTCCACACACAAAAACTAAAAAGAAAGTATCTAGGGAATATGATTATGTTGGGAAGGGCAATTGATGTGCATTTTCTGGTACCTGGTACCAGTGTCAAGAGCTTTCCATATGACCATGCTGGTTTTAAGCACTGGCTCTCCTCAAACCCGAGGAACACTGGCAGGGGTATGCAGTGATGAGCTCTCTCCATCAAGTTCTGGTGAGGCTGACAGGAGAGGTTACTGGTTGCCATTGAGCACTGTTTATAGATGTAAAGATGCCCACACTGGACTGGCTGGCCAGTAACATAAGCTGACATCCCTGAGGACCCACATGGGGGCTGAAGATGTGCTCTGTATACAGACAGCTTGCCTAGCACACATGACAGTCTACACCCGAGGTACCATCCCAATACCACCGACTGATTAATTATATCAATCTAGAAGGAACTGCAGGAGGAAATGATTAAGTGTATCAAATTAGAAGGAACTCCTAGACATGAATTTCTCTAGGTCATGAGGTCAAAAGGAAAAGGCAGGGTGAACAAATGAGGATGTTGCAGTTCCAAATGAGCTGTAAAACAGAGCTATACAATACAGTACAAGCAGAGACGGCATGCTTGGGGCAGTGCTGGGAGGAAAGACAGTACACTGTTAACCATGGGAGTCCACAGATGGCTCCAGAACAGGATGGCAGGCTGTCACTACTGCCTTGCACCGAACTGGAATTTTACATGTGTGCCACAGAAAGGCACAATGTGCTTCCCGCATCAGCGGGTTGGTCTGAAGACTGACATATGCAAGCCCTGATATTCAGCAAATGTTCGACATTTCTCATCTAGTGCTGAGATTAGGGTCTGGAAACTGCTGTACTACGGGTGAGGCTCACTGTGGGACCTGGGACAACACAGATGGTGATGATGACTATACGTCATCATCGAGAGGAGGCAGTTTTCCGTGTGCATAATCAAGCCTGGTGAGGTAGGTACCGTTAGTGAAGACTGACTTAGAGAGCACCCACGAGGCAGAAGGCAAACCGCAGAGCCCACTGATGTGTTTAAACACAAAGCCAGAACCCTATATATATCTATAGAGTCTTACTTCAGCACTAGAGGTCTGGGCTGGAGCGCCTTCCATGTGGGGCAGATCTCTAGGAGTGGATTCAAAACACAACAGGAACGACTACTTTTGCTCTACGTGGGTTTTTTTAAACCATGTGACCATTTTATAGCAAACAGGATTTATGTTGGTAATTTTAAAAAAAGGTTAATAGAGGAGGCATACTGTTCAGTAAAGAAGTATATTTAAACCAGACACAGTCACTCTGAGGCAGGACGATTATTGAATTGCCTTATCTCCTCTCAATACATACATACATACATACATACATACATACATACATACATACATACATAAATGACTGAAAAACAAATCCCAGATGTTCTTTGATGGAAAAGTATCCATTATAGAGAGGCATCCACATACTGAGGAATGCTTAAGAAAGGCTTGATTGCCTTCAGTGAGCACTTGTCTTCTTCCTCCTAGACTGTTCTGCTCTTCCTAATGTGCTACAACATTCACTGTCGCAGGACTCAGCACTTTCCTTAGGAAAAAGGGATTATTTTCAATGTTCATACAGTGCAATGCCCATGACCTCTTATTCAAGGCTCCCGGAGGCCTACGCGTAGCAGACCGACCGCTCTGTTCAGGAGACTCACCGCAACAATCCTGTCTCCCACGGCGAGGGACCCCTCTTTGGCAGCCGGGCTTCCGGGCACCACAGCGGCAGCATACACTCCGTTCTCCAAACTGATGCCACTATCTACAAGTCACAGAGGGTACTGGATGACCTGGCCTGCCTGCCCCATCCCAATTCTGCTGCCTAAATTTATCAAAGGGACTGAATCCCTTTCTGTGCCATCCCCACGGGGAGCTCGTCACACCCCTAACTGGTGACTCGGGTGACCTCCCTCCAGGAGAGCACCTGGGCTCCACCAACATGCATCCCTGGGAACAAGGTGACCCCACAAACACAGTCCCCCTCCAGCGACGGGGTGTCTGCCTCATCTGAGGCCTACTACCTTTCTGTCCACTGAGGTTGATATGCAGAGGTGTGACGACCTTCCCACCCAGGGACTTCCTCCGCCTCACAACCATGTTGATGGCCCCCTCTCCATGGAGGAGTGCCTTGATGGCCTGTTTCTTGTCCTTGTTGATGAGGTCCACATCGTTGATTCTCAGCAGCCAGTCGTTGACCCTGAGGACGAACAAGGCCAGTCAGGCACCCGCTCAGACCCTGGGGCCAGTAGCCGCCTCTCACTAGCCCATTTCCAGGCTCACTTGTCAGCGAGCAGGTTCCCTGCATCTGAACTCAAAAGGGTTGCAGCCTCCAGAGTACACAGTTCTAAAACTCACGGATGCTGGCCAAAGACAGACTGCCTCGGTTCGAATCCTGACTCTGCCACTCACTAGCCGTGGCACCTAGTGTTTCTGTGTCCTCATCTGTAAGGTGGGGCAATATTTGCACTTGCCTCAATTTATAAAGATTAACAATTAAAAGATACAGTGTGCACAGCAGTACTTGACAGTAGTTAGGACAGCGTTATCACTCTGTCCTCTTCAGAATTTCACGGAATGAGCAGGCAGTGCCACGACCTGTTCTCATCACATACTCCTGAGCCCTGATCTCCCACAGAAGCAAAAACACAGCTCCTGCTACCTGGAGAAAAGGCAGATTTAGGGGGCACCCAGGAGGTGGTCTCCTTTAAGACCATCCCAGCTGAGGCTGGAGCTTCAGACGGCTCTGTGAGTCCTCTGATACTAGGACATGTTCATTTTGCTGCCAGCTGTCCTCCTTGGAGCCCCTCTTGCCCTCTCAGGGCGGGACCTCCTCAGCTCTTACCTTAAGCGACCATCAGCGATGCTTCCTTTGTCCACTTTAGTAACAAATATGCCACAATCCCCTGGGAAGCAGGGCTCATTCACACCTTCTGCCATGTCAAACCCAAGTGCTTTCAAGTCAATATCCTCCTGTCAAAACAGCACCAGCAGATCTTTATAAAGCAGAGAGAAGAAAGACCCTGGACCCCAAGCAAGGCACTCAAGCCTTGGGATGGGCATCAACGGACAGCTGTGCCTGCCCATTCTAGCCACGGCAGACATCCCTGTGAGCATTGCCCCTGGTCTTTCACTGGGGCCTCTGCCTTCCATGGGATTTGTCAGCACCACCATAAGGCACAGAAGTAGCCCAGCTTGGATAGTATGCTGACTAGTCTTATGTCAATTAGACATAGGACAGTCATTTGGGAGATGGAAATCTCACTTGAGAAAATGCTCCCACAAGATCAGACCACAGGCAAGCCAATGGGGCATTTTCTTAATTAGTGATTGATGGGGGAGAGTCCAGCCCATTTTGGATGGGGCCATCCCTGGGTAGTGGTCCTGGGTTCTCTATTTAAGGCAGGCTGAGCAAACTATGGATAGCAAGCCAATAAGCAGCAAGCACTCCTCCATGGCCTCTGCATCAGCTCCTGTCTCCAGGTTCCTGCCCTGTTTGGGTTCCTATTCTGACTTCCTTCAATGATGAACAAAGATGTGAAAACATAAACCAAATAAATCCTCTCTTCCCCAAGTTGCTTTGGCCATGGTGATTCATCCCAGCAACAGCAACCCCAACTGGGATGGATGGCTACAAGGAAAAGATGCATACTACTTGGGGGAGGTGGCCATGAAACAAGAACCACCAGGGGCATCCTCTACTGCCCCAAAGTCCCCCCACTCAAGAGAGAGGACAAGCACAGCCACCCAAGCAAGCAGCTTACCGTCTCTCTCTCAAATTCCACGACTTCTGTCTCCCACTCCATGGAATCCGTGTCGATGGCCGAGTCGTGGGAACTGTGGGCCATCAGCTGCCGGAATCGGGCCTCCTTCTCCAGCTGGCACTCCATCTGCTCCCTGTCAACAGGAGAACTGTGGAAGTGGCCCTTTTGAAGGGGAACATCCCAAGGAATCACGGCTCAAAACTAAGGCAGCCACTCCTGAAATTGAAGCAGGGCTCTTTCTCCTGGTATTCAAGCTTCCTGATAAACTAGGTTAAGGCTTTCGAGAATTATCAGTGGGTTTCCATAGTAGTGTTTTTTTTAAACACAGAAACTCTTCCCAAATTTATCTAGAGGCCCAAAGTAATTGAGGTCAAAGGCCAGCAAGAGGCCTAGAGATGCAGCCTCTTGCTACAGTGGTGGAATGCTTGTCTAGCATCGACAAGGCTCGGAGGTAAAACCATGATGGTTGTTAGTTTTTTTGTTGTTGTTGTGTTTTGGAGACAGGGTCTCACTGTGTAGACCAGGCTATCCCAGAACTTGCTCTGTAGACCACACTGGCTTTGAACTCAGAGATCCTCCTGGCTATGCCTCCCAAGTGTGGGGACTAAAGGAGTGTGTCACCACCACTCACACCTGGCTGATTAGTCTTTCTTAAACACATTATGGGTAGGGAGATGTGCTCAGGTGCCCAGGGCGGCCAAGAGCACTGGGTCCCCGTGGAGTTGGAGTCACAGGGGATGATGAAGAGCCTGACATGAGTACCCCACAAGAGCAATGCATTCTCTTAGCAGCTGAGCCATTTCTCCAGCCAAGGCATTAGTCTAGATTGTCAACTTGATTCAGCTGAGAAATGCCTTGATTAATCAACTGTGGGTGTGTCTATGAGGGTATCTCTAAAGACAATGAGATAACTTAATCTACAGATCAACCCTTTCTTTTCTTTTTTTAAAGATTTATTTATTTATTTTATGTATATGAGTACACTATAGCTGTACATATAGTTGTGAGCCATCATGTGGTTGCTAGGAATTGAACTCAGGACCTCTGCTCGCTCCAGCCCAAAGATTTATTCATTATTATAAGTAAGTACACTGTAGCTGTCTTCAGACACATCAGAAGAGGGCGTCAGATCCCATTACTGATGGTTGTGAGCCACCATGTGCTTGCTGGGATTTGAACTCAGGACCTTTGGAAGTACAGTCAGTGCTCTTAACCGCTGAGCCCTCTCTCCAGGCCCCAACCCTTTCTTTGGTTCCTAATATGATGGCATTATTGGGAGGTGGTGGAGAGTAGAAAGTGGGGGACTCTAGAGCAATTGGGTCACTGGGATCATAGCTTTGGGGTCAAGCCATGCTATGCCTCAGCATCTTCTTGAAGTCCCTTTGCTCTCATAGTAGTGTTTTTTAAACACAGAAGCTCTCCCCAAATTTATCTAGAGGGTTAAAGTAATTTAGGAACTTGCTCTGTAGACCGCACTGGCCTTGAGCTCAGAGATCCTCCTGCTTCTGCCTAGAGGTTTCCTAAACCCCATTAAGTGAACAGCTGTCCTCCACCACATGCCCTCTAACACAATTAGACCGGAGCCCATCCCAGACAGGTCACACCCAAGCCTACTTGAGTTCCTTAAGTTCCCGGCTGACGTCATTCTTCTGCTTCCGAGTGTCATCCAGGCTTCGAAGGGCTTCAGCCAGCTCACTCACGGCTCGATCTCGCTCTCGCCTCAGGTTGTCACACAGGGTCCTAGTAGAGAAAGCTGAGGTCAAGGTTACTGTGAACAGCCAGAATGGAGGAAGGGCCTGAGGTCTGTACCGTGCCACCTGTCAGCCCCTACCTCTGAGTTTCAGTCTAAACAAAGCAAGTACAAAAAGAGTGTATGACCCCACCCAGACCAGCCTGCTATGTACCCAGAGACACCACCCAGGCCTAAGTACCCTCGTGCCCGGAGAATGGGGCCTACATTCCACGCACTCCTCTAGCAGGAGCTCTGTGGCAGCAGGGGACGCTCTCCTTTGCAGTGAGACCCAGTCCACTTGGTGAGCTTCAGTTAGCCAACAGCCATAAGTTCCTTAATTGACTATACACAGGCCTTTCTACCTATGCCACTGAACGGCTGAGGGACACTCAGCCGGGACTCAGCTCTCTGTCCCCATTTGGGTACAATGGAGAAACCTGATGGGACCCCGGGGAAGTGGGTGGGGGACCCAAACCATTCATCTCCTAGGCAGGATACACAAGCCTACATCAGAAGGGCCTGTGCTTGCCATCTCTTAAATAATGTGCCTTACAGCTGGTCTTCACACCTCTGCAGCCTAAGACCTTTACTGCCTCAGTCATAGTCCAGCTCAGGAGGAGCGCGAAGAGCAAGCCAGAGCCAGAACCAGAGCAGGAAGCACCCAGAAGACCTTAGTGCTCCTCCCATACCACACACCAAATATTTTTAACATCTATCTCCACCTTCTGAGCCTCCCTGCCAGGGCACAGGTCCTCATAGTCTCAGGGGTGTTCCAGAATCCCTCAATGGCCAGCTTACTGTACCTTTCCCACCATCCCTGGTTCTGCCTGGCACAGGATCTTATCCACACTCCTTTGCTTCTATTCAAGACTCTCAGAATTCCCCCCCCCCCCAAGTCAGGGTTTCTCTGTGTAGCCCTGGCTATCCTGGAACTCACTCTACACCAGGCTGGCCTCGAACTCAGAAATCTACCTACCTCTGCCTCCCAAGTGCTGGGATTAAAGGCATACACCACCACCACCCGGCTGACTCTCAGAACTGAAACTCAAGGACATCATCACCCAGCTCTTTATGACCAGACCAGGACCTGGCCACACCCAAATCCTTCCTCAGAGACTGCAGGCACCGCCCCTTCCATCTGCCATGCTAACACTTCCTCTCCTATTGAAGAAACTGCACTCGGACTTCAGTTCTAGCTCAAATGGGCCTGGGAGACGTCCTTCCACCCTGAGTGGCCCATGACAGCCTGAGGACCTAGATGTCACCTTCATGTACTGTCACTGCCCTCTGACCTAGAGCCCCCTAGGTACAGACACACAGACGCCTCCTCTGAGCTCTTGCTGCTCAGGAGCCTAAGATGCCGGCACAGACGACGTCTAGCAACACAGAGAGAAAAAACAAAACACATTTCACAAAAAAATGGTTTCTAGAAACACAGTTCACACTCAAGATGTCTAGAAGTGAATCGGGAAGGAAATGCAATAGAAATCTCTAAAGCCAAGAGGTGAGGTGAGAATCAGCTGAGGGGGAGAAGGGAGGAACCATTCTCTGTCTTTTTATCTGGACACATGGCCAATGAGGGTGAGCCTGCTAACAGACAAGAAAACCACAGGACCATGCCAGCCAAGAACACCCTTACCGGATGCTGTCACGCTCCGCCACAATCTTGTCCCGCTCCTGAAAGGCCCAGTCCCGCCGGCACTTGGCCACGTCCGCTTCCTGGAGGGCTTCCTTCAGCTCCTGGCACAGTGCCTTACACTGTTTTCGAAGGATTTCCACCTCTTTGTTGGCTCTCCCAGCATCCATGGTCACCGTGTCTTTGATCTAAGGGAAAGAGGTTGGTGAAAGCGGTTACCCACACTTCCGAGATAAGTGAAAGGGGTTACCCACGCTTCCAAGCTGCAAAGCTTACTGGCTCAAGGTGGGGCTGGGGGCTCAAGGGAAACACTAAGCCCAGGTGATCACATCTGAAACACACCAGCATTTGTCTCCATGAAGGGCTCTCCCCTCTATTAAGGATGCTGGCCTCACCGAGCCCTGGAGGGCCGGGGCACAGCGAGCTCTGCTGGAGAACGGGGTAGCTCCCATCCATGTCTGCCTCTCTTTGATTCCTACTGGGCTCCTCAAAATTCCTACCCACTGAAACAAATTACCCTAACACCACTGCTCCTCTGACACTTTAGTGAGATAGAAGTAGGAAGATTGAAAGTGGCTGTGGGTCTAGGGAGCCACGACAGGCCAACTGCCTGACCTCTGCCCTCAGTTGTGTAGGTGCCACACTGCAGGAATCTAGCCATGCCGTGCCCACAGTCCTTCCCAGGCTGAGAGACCATTTCACCGGCCGCCCTCTCTGCTGACCTCTACGCTGCTTCCCAGCCTCCAGGACCTCAGCCTGGGTCTCACGTGGCCATCCTTAGTGGCCCTGAGGCCCCGGTGCTGCTGAAGTCTGTGCTTGGGATGACATGGGCCATTTCAGAAGCACCTCACCTGAAAGGGGCCACCAAGAAGACCCAGGGGCTGCACCCCACTCCCCAGCAGGTGCCCTGCCCACCCAAGGGCCCTAGGAAGATGGTATTAGTGGTGTGTGGCAGAGAGTATGGCTTCCAGGTAGGACAGGGTTGTTTCTCTTTGGACTCTTTTCCTCTTAAGCACCACTGGCTGCACAACTCAGCTGAGCTGGGCTCCTCATGAAGACACAGCTGCAGCCAGGGCAGGGGGAAAGCACTGCCAGCCATGGTGCCTCAGATAGCCCTTCTATGGCACAGGGCTTTACTTAGGGGAACACGCAAGACCTGGGCAAACTTCACAAAAAGAATCTCCATGAAGACACTCTACCATCAGGGAACCAGGGGAACCAGAGGCCTACCCAGCTGGCCCTGAACAGGTGACCAGGCATTGTAGCCATTATTCCCTAGAGTCAAATGACACCTAAGAAGCACAAGTCGGCTTCCTCTCAGCTAGTGTCAAGTTGGCGGATGAACCTAGAGCAAAGTGCAGAGCGGTTGAAAAAGTCAATCCTGGTGGCAGCGGGTAGGAGTGGAGCGGCGGGCTCTCCCCTGCTGCTTGCTGACTCAGAACAAGCCTGGAAAAGATTCCTGCCTCAGCTGACACACCACCTGTCACTCAGCCAGCACCCCCTGCATAGCCTCAGAGGACTGACTCCAGGCTGAAGGGCACGCCTGCCTGCCTGCCTGCCTGGGTGCTAGTACTCAGGCCTCCACATTAACGATGCTCACTGCTGGAGGCCGGCACGGGGAGGGGGTCCTGGGTGTTCTTCATGCTTCTCTGTGCGCATGACCACAGCCTACACTGATAACATCGGGAATCTGAAGCCCGTGGAGCAGGCTGTCTTATCACAAGCTCACCTCCTGGGTATTCAACATTCCAGGACCTTTGTAGTCTGCTGACCAATTTGGTCATTCTCCAAAGTGTTTTTTGGTTTGTTTTGTTTTCTTGTTTTATCACTGTGGTTTTTCTGACTTGATATTTAAATACCCCCACCCCCCTACCCCCGTTTGCAATAAGAAAATACTCAGATACTAGGACCCACAAAGGAACAGATGGGCTGGATGTCTAGGACTTTTACCAAGCTCTAGAGCATTAAATTGACTTATTGAAAATTCCCTTGTGGACTGGCACGGGAGTGAATGCCTACAATCCCAGCCCTTACACTCAGGAAGCAGATACAGGCAGATCACTGTGAGTTCAAGGGTAGCCTAGCCTACATAGCGTTCCCGGGCTACAAAATGAGACTCTATATGGAAGGAAGGAAGAAAGGAAGGAAGGAAGGAAGGAGAGAGGGAAGGAGGGAGGGATGGAGGAAGGAAGAAGGAGGGAGAGAGGGAAGGAGGGAGGGAGGGAGGAAGGAAGGAAGGAAGGGAGGGAGGGAGGGAGGGAGGGAGGGAGGGAGGGAGGGAGGGAGGGAGGGAGGGAGGGAGGGAGGGAAGAAGGAAGGAAGGAAGGAAGGAAGGAAGGAAGGAAGGAAGGAAGGAAGGAAGGAAGGAGGGAGAGAAGGAAGAAAGGAGGGAGAGGGAAGGAGGGAGGGATGAAGGAAGGAAGAAGGAGGGAGAGAGGGAAGGAGGGAGGGAGGGAGGGAAGAAAGCAGGTTCCTTTACATAATTCTCTTTTCTAAAATTTCATCAAAGTTGGGTGAGGCAGGTAAAGCAGGTGATGCTGCAAGCAAGGCCTTGTCCTCAACACACACACACACACACACATAGACACACACGTAGACACACACGTAGACACACACAGACATACATACACTCATACACAGACAGACACACACACACACTCACAGACATACAGACACACACACACTTATACACAGATACACACTCCCACACACACACACACACACACACACTACATGTTCCTCTTGGCAGTGGCCTTCACCTCAATGGTCTGGGGAACATCAACCCCTCTATATGGAACTGTCATTACTAATCCATGTCACCTATATAGTTACATGGGTGTGCTCATCCTAAATGGGCAATAATAAAACAGACTTCTGTCACCCCAACTCTCTGAAGACTCAGTTGCTGTGTTTTCTATTTGTGTCACTTGAAAACCGTCCCGCAAGGGCAAATGTGACTATCATATATATCCAGTTTGCGCACAAGGGCACAGAGGCAGGAAAGAAAGAGAGATGCAAGGATGTGGCTGAGGGGCCTCAGTCCCTCTCTCACTACCTCACCTCTACCTGGGTACAGAAGGAGCCATTGCAGGTAGAAAGGCCAGTCGTGGAATGACTAATCTTGGTTGTCAACTTGACACACATGGAAAGAGGAAAATGCAATTGAAGAGCTGCCTCCATCAGATTGGCCTGTGGGCATGGCTATGGGAAAATTTCTTTCTTTGTTAAATTGTTTTTTAGATTCACTTTTTTTGGTGTGTTGGTCTCTCTCTGTGTGTGTGTGTGTGTGTGTGTGTGTGTGTGTGTGTGTGTAAGTATTTTGCCTGCATATATGTATGTGCACTGCATGTGTGCCTTGTGCTCACAGAGCCAGAAGGGGACACTAGCTCCCTTATAATTGGAGTTGCAGATGGTTGTAAGCTGCCATGTGGGTGTGGGGTCCTCTGGAAGAGCAGCCAGTGCTCTAAGCGCTGAACCATTTTCCCAACTCTTTGGGTCACTTTTTTGATTGGTAATTGATCCGGAAGGTCCGGCTCACTATGAACAGCGCCATCTAGGCAGGTGGTCCTGAACTGCATGTGAGCCTGGGAAGAGGCCAGCAGACTGCACTTCCCAGGGGTCTCTACTTCAGGCTCCCGGCCTGCTGGGGCTCCTGCTCCAACTTCCCACACTCATGACTAACACCGGTAAGGTGAAACCAACCTTTTCTTCAACAGGTTTGGGGCCATGGTGTTTATCACAGCAACAGAAAGAAAACGAGGCAGGTACCCTGGCTGTCCACGCCCCCACACCACCCACCCTGCCTCGGCCCTGGTACAGTGATCGCTGTAGGGCAAGCATGCCAGTCTTCCCGGCCGTCCTCCCACTTCTCAGGCACCGCTTTGCTCACCGGCATCCTAACAGACCTACACAGAAAGTGAGAAGCACAGAAGCACGGATCGGAAACAGCTCTATGGGGTAGAGGGATACTCTAGTATTTCCAAGTCTACAGACTCTTTTCAAAGCCACACCGTGACCAATCTCCACGCCTGTCATCCACATCCCATCAGGGCACACCTAGACCAGAAAGGACATCGGTGGTGAGGTACAGCTGGCCAGGCAGGAGAGCACACGGAGTTAAGCTAAAGGTTTCGGTCCTGCTGCTACTGAATACCTCAGTCTCCAGCTCTTGAGGGGCAGCCCCAGGGAGCAAGGCTTTAGAACAAGGCCTAAGGCTCAAGTCAGCAGAAAGCTGTACACACAGGAACTTGGAGTGTCCTAAGAAGGAGACCAGAAGCTCCTCTGAGTACACAAATGGTTGGCAGACAAAGGCCCTGAGGATACTCTTCTGAACCCATGAGGCTATCAGTTCTACGCAGCTAGGAACTCTAGGGCCACGGAACCTTGATCAGAGTCAGTCCGAGACAATTCAAGATGCTCTCTGGTTACTCCTATGTAGCTCTCTCCACTTGACCACAAAGAACTGCACATTCCTTCTATAATCAAACTATGTTATTTTGAAACAAACAAACCAATGTTAGTGTCACAGCACAGGTAAGACACACATGGCCTTGTGACGACTTAATGTTCTATTATCATTTATAGATAGACATAATATAGCCTTGTAACCTATGTGCATGTCCTCTGATGTCTTCCTGTATCCAGGACAATGGCCAGACATTCTGACCCACTTCTTCTCTGACCCCCAGACTAATGTCAAACACCAAGCCTGAGCTCTGCAGAGACAGACCCCATGGTATCTCACAACCCAGCCTGTGAAGAGACGGCCCTGCCGCTCAGACCTTCCATCCAGCCCTGGAGAACCCCGTGGTCATCGTCCCTGCTAGACCACCGCTTACCTGCCGCAGGGCCTCCATCTCCTCGCTGGCTGCCTTCTTCTCGGACGTGCTGCTTTTGAGCTTAGACTCAGCCAGCTCGACCTCTGTCTGCAGCTTGTCCAGCTCAGAGATGACCTGGTCGCGCTCGCTCATGATGAGCTTGTACTCGCTGTACACGGCATCCCGCTCCTCCTTGTATTTCTCCGACTCCTTGGCGGTTTTCACCTGCTTGCTCCTCAGCTCCGTGAGCTCAGACTGCAGCAGCTCCATCTCCCACTGGAGGTCCTTGTTCTGGGCTGTGGCCTTGCTCAGCTCGTGGTGGATGGTCTCAAACCTGGGGAGGAGAATGTGAGGTGGGAGGGGCGGGGACCTGCCGTGTCAGCTGGGAGGCTGCTACCCCCGGCGTCAGCCCCGAGGTGCGAGACGGTCAAGCATGAAATTTTGACTGAGGTCATTCTCACCCCTAGAGAGAATGGTCACGGAGTCCGAGTGCCCTGGGCCTGGAATGTTTCTCAGCCTTTGACAAATGCCAGAAGTTGAACTAAGGCCTGCATGCTCCCTACTCTACTAGAAAGAACAGCACATTTCTCCTATAATGAGGCTACATAACTAGGGAAAAACACACGCATACAGTACCAGAGTCACAGCATAGAAAAAGACAAGTGTGGCCTCATGCTGTCTTATAGCAATCACTTCATCTTATAGATAGGCTTGATACAACCACGCAACATGGGCACCTGAACAAGGCTTAGAAGGCACCTTGCACCCAGGTAATATGCAAGATAAAGCCTGTCACAGGACAGCAGCATTTTCTGAGCTGTGTGCCTGAGAACACCCATCCTTCAGGAGCTCCAGCCCCAAACAGTGACAGCCACATCTCCTGAATCCTGCAGCAGAGACACCACCAGTCTGGGTTCAATCTGGCTATTCGGTTTTTATCCAGAGAATTTTCACAGGAAACCAATGAACACCACAGAGAACCCACACGTGGCAGGAATGTCCTGCTTACAATACTGTCCAGGGTGCGAATCACATATCTAAAACCAATGGTTCTTAATAAAAGTGAAATTTCAAGGAACATACTGCCCAGAATAACTACCTTTCCCAACTCCCATGCAAGGTGCATGGCCATGACCAAGAAAGAAGTTTAAAGGGAAATCCAAGAGTCAGGGTGCTAAGGACACAGCAGGATGCTTACATGGGAGGAAAGGAAATAATTTCAAGGCTAGTGCAGTATCAAACTCAATATTCTCATTGACTGGAGCACAGCGTTTTGAGGTGTTTCTCTCAGGGAAGCCTTGCAGATAATAAGAGGCCCACAAAGACAGGAGCCTTAGACAAACAGAACCCAATTCACCTCCCACAATGTGCGCTGCCCCGTGGCCAGCCCGGCCTCCTACCTCCTCAGAGAGAGAGCACACTGGTGCTGTAACTGGATGGCCGTGTCCCTCTGCTGGGTCAACATCTCCGTCTGCTTTTGCAGGCGCTGGTTCTCCTCGCCGAGCTGCTCCAGGCGGCTCAGATCCGAGTTGTGCAAGGCAACCTTCTCGCTGTACCTCTTGCGCAGAGCGTCGTAGTCCTTCTTGACTACCTCCAGCTTGTCCATGGCCGTGTCGTACAGCTTGTTGAGGATCTCTGATGAGCCATTGTGCTTCAGCACCTGGGGACCCCAAGGACTCACGCTTACCAAAGAGCAAGGTGGACAGAGCAAGTGTGCCCCTTCTTCTAAGAAAGCAAGAGTTCATCTCAGCTCTCAGAGGGTAGTGTGTGCGTGTGTG
This sequence comes from Apodemus sylvaticus, assembly GCF_947179515.1. Taxonomy (NCBI): domain Eukaryota; kingdom Metazoa; phylum Chordata; class Mammalia; order Rodentia; family Muridae; genus Apodemus; species Apodemus sylvaticus. The sequence goes on from NC_067479.1 coordinate 88,154,759, forward strand.
TGTGTGTGTGTCTGTCTGTCTAGGCTATACTCACAGGGGGCTGATCCTTTTAGATTCACTCCTTCTCAAACATTTGTGTTACAGAGAATTCCCAAGTACGACGAAGCAAACCATTCTATGTATGGGAAGGCTATGGTGGCCAGCCTGAGACTTGAGTTTAGAAAGGCCCAGGGTCATGGTTGCCTCCTGCATAACTGGCATCCAGGACCCTGATGGTGATGGTGAGCTGTTGTCATCATTCATGAAGTGTGCAACTTTGGTCTGTACTAAGAAGAAATGGACTGTGACCAGCACCCAGGAAAATCTACATACGGTCTGTCTACGGTGCTTCCCAAGTGGGAGTGTTGTATGAGCTGCCACACCTCCATCCTGAAGATCAAAGGTACCTGGTGTGACTCCCCTGGCTACTGACATGGAACCTGGGCCTGATCTCCCCTAACATACCCCTTCTCCTTTGTTCTTCCCTGTGTTGATTTCGCCTTGCGTCCTAAGGCTACAATTTTAGTCAGTGGGAACGATTATGTATTGAGTCTTGGTTTTGAGTCCTAGCAAGTCACAGAACCTCAGAGATGGTGTTAGGCACTTAATAAGGGCGGAAAATGTCCAATATTGTTCTCGGCATTGTCAGTATGGAGCAGGAGAGGAAGCGACTGTGCCTTATGGTCCACTAATCTCAGCGCCAGCGCTGGGGGAAATGAACCCACCTCTGGAGAAAGAACAATATCCTCCTACATTAACATGGACTTTCAAGAAAATGAAAAGGGAGAGAGTACCATGGACAGGAGGGTGCTTCTGAGCAGCACAGGGTCAAAGAGGAAGGTCGTAAGGGAAGCTACCACCTGGGGATGACTTTCTAAGAAAGTGAACTCTAAAGTGAAGATAACAAAGAAAAGAACCTGGCCAAAAGCAAGGCTACAGCCAAAGGCAGGGGTGCGAGGACAAAGGCAGGGGTGCGAGGACAAAGGCCACGGCAGACTCACAAGGTCATGCAAGGGACAGCGAGAGAGCCAGTGCTCGCGGAGACCGAAGCCTGAGGGTGCAGGGTGCAGCAGGGTGCAGCAGGGTGCAGCAGGGTGCAGGAGTCTGGAGAGCACAGTGCAGCGGGCCTGGCACCCCAGGACTCGAGCAGGCTGAGGCTACAGCAGGATCTAAGTTTGAGGCCGACTGAGCCACAAAGCAAATATGCCAGCCACGGCTCTGTAGCCAAACTCTGTCCTAAAAACAATAACCAAAAAAAAAAAAAAAAACAAACCACCAAACCAACCAAACAACCCGAACCAGAAAAACAGACTGTGAGCACCTGAATCCATCCTACTGTGAATTACAGGGGCTCGGCTTCACCAGGGACGCTGTTTAAGACGAGAAAAACAAAACAAAACAAAACACTAGCAAACCTGAGAAGACTGAGTTTTTCAAGGGTTGCCTGTTGAGCGCCACTCTTTGGTGACTCACCACCTCTGTGGCTCTGCTTCCTTATTTCTCAAATAACAGGACAAAACCGGAAAGGCTGGCTTAGCCCCTGCAGCTCCTACAGCCCGGGAACAACCTTGTTCACCGTGTGGGCCCTGAGTTATCAACACCATCTTTGCGGCCCAGACAGCCACAACCGTGAACCGTGGGACATTTCCTCCAGAGACAGAACATCTATATAGAAGGAACAAGTGATTCAAAAGTCAGAATCAAGAGGGAGAAATGGCTCTGTGATCGCAGAGGACCGAGGTTCAGTTCCCAGCACATGCATGCTGATTCCTAACTGTCTGTAGTTCTGGTGCCAACACCCCTTTCTGGCCTCCACAGTCACTCCCCATATATATGGTACGCATACATACATGTAGGCAAAACACTCATACACATAAAGTCAAAATAAATAAATCTCTGAAAAAATCAGGGGGCTAGAGAGACGGCTCTGAGGATAAGAACATTCACGACTCTCGTAGAAGATCCCGGTCCCTATTCGAATGTCTGTAACTCCAGCTACAGGGGATCCAGCACCCTAATCTGGCCTCTGTGGACACCCACAGACACATCCACATGCACACATCACAGGAAAAAAAATGAAATGTATTTTAGAAAATATAATCATAGAGACTACTGATTTCTGTATGTCTCTGTGTTTCTGTGTTCTGTGTTCTCTCTCTTTCCCTCTCTCCCTCTCCCCCTCACTGCCTCCCCCCTCCCCCACCCCCCGGCTCAGAAGCCAGGGCTGCAAGGCTGTCAGAAGCCAGCTCCACTCACCTCTCTGCATCTTTCATTTTTTCCTCTATTTGTTATAATGTTTAGAGCCTAGGTATTGAACATATTCCAGTTTCCCCGTTTCATCTTACTGAATTCTTGGATTACAGCGTGTGCTATGACCCCTAACTTTCTTTCCTATTCTTTTCGGAAACTATTCCTCTCAAAAGGAAAACTTGGTGCATTGAAATACAAAACTTATTTACAAAGTAGAAGGTAAAGCCCTCACTGTATTGTGGAAACACTTTACTCTCAGACATACACTGATATACACACACACAAACTGGGAGCCATTCTGACAGTAAAATTCTTTTTAGGAGGAGGGGGGAGGGGAGAGAGGGGAGGGGAGAGGAACAGCAGCTGCGACAGAGAGAGAAGCAGCAACTTCTGTCCTGGTAGCGCAAGGCCGCAATCCCAGCGCTAGAGAACCAGAAGCAGGACCATCAGGGGTTCACGGTCATCCACAGCGACATGGGAAGTTAGAGGCCAGCCTGTGTCATATGAGACCCTGTGACAAAAATGACAACATAGGCTGGAGAGATAGGTCAATAGTTAAGCTCACCTGCTGTTCTTGCAGAGAAACACACAGACACACACACACACACACACAGTCATGTGGCTCACAACCCCTGTAACTCCAGTTCCAGAGTACCTATGATCCTCTCTTAGCACCTATACACATGTCAAACATGCAAACTCATGCAGACACACATATATACATAAACCTTTTAAAAGAAGACATCTCTTTAAAAGGTTTTAAAAGAGGGTTTCCAACTTATATCATTTAGCAGGAAGTCATGCCTGTTGGGGCAAGGGTGGGTTTCTAGCCTTTCTCTGGCTTAAGAACATTTCGCTGTCTGGACAGTCCACATTTTGCTCCACAGTCAGTGGTCACCTAACTTTTCGTTCATCTCTAAGCTATTGTACAGTACTCACGTTTTTAAGGTATTGTCAGTTCTACTAGCTAATAAGTAGTTCTTCATTTAAAATTTTTAAGATTTATTTTTATTTTCTATGTATGAATATATATGTACCACATGTGTGGATTGCCTGTGGAAACCTGAAGAGGGCGCCAGATCCCCAGAATTGGTATTACAGATGCTTATGAGACACCATGTGGGTCCTGGGAATAGAACCCTGATCTCTGCAAGAACAGCCAGTGCTCCACTGCTGAAACATCTCTTCAGCACTGGTCCTTCGGTTTTAAATTTCTATTCCTGACTTCAAGCAAGAATGGGCACCTTTTCTGTGTTTATGAATTATCTATCTTTGTCTTCGAGGAACTCCCATTTCTGACCTCTGGCTTCTCCTTTCCTTTCCTTCCCTCTCCCTCCCCCTTCCCCCTCCCCTCCCTTCCCCCTCTCCTTTCTTCTCCTTTCCTTCCCTTCCCTTCCCCCTCCCCTCCCTTCCCCCTCTCCTCTCCTTTCTTCTCCTTTCTTCTCCTTTCCTTCCCTTCCCTTCCCTTCCCCCTCCCCTCCCTTCCCCCTCTCCTCTCCTTTCTTCTCCTTTCTTCTCCTTTCCTTCCCTTCCCTTCCCCCTCCCCTCCCTTCCCCCTCTCCTCTCCTTTCTTCTCCTTCCCTTCTCCTTCCCTTCTCCTTCCCTTCTCCTTCCCTTCTCCTTCCCTTCTCCTTCCCTTCCCTTCCCTTCCCTTTCCTTTCCTTTCCTTTCCTTTCCAGGCTCTCTCGTATGCTGGGTCAGAACTGTATGGCCAGCCGCACCAGCCCTCTGGGAGCTACCTTTACATTCCAGCTGCCTTTCCTGGGTGGATGTATCACATGATCCTCTGCATATGTGGCATGCGGTGTCTTTCATGCTAAAGTCTTGGAGTTGGCAAACTCCAAGCAGAAGGATGCCCTGGGTGGGCTGTGCTTCAGATATGCTGAGAAAGCCTCTCCCTCTTACCTTGAGATCATAACCATATCCTCTTGTTATGACTTCTAAAAAGCACTTTTTTATTTTCACCATTTAAACCCTTTAACTCTTTTAAATATATTTCTATTCAAACCTTGAGAGGGACAGAGAATAATATCCTCTTCCTCTCCTACAAAACATGGAGCAGTGTAGACGGGGCATGAAGATGCGGAACCAAGGACACCTGTATGAAGTATTCAGGAGCAGACAACGTGGACATTCTCAGCAGTGCCACTGCTGAGATATGAGACTATCTCACCACCACCTGGGCCAGAACTCTCCAGGTTCCTGTGTCTGCAGAGGGTCTGGCTTCTGCAGTGGTTTGCTGTGTTGGACAGATACCTCAGATACTCCATTCAAGACTTCATAGTTGGGTGTGGTGGTGCACACCTTTAATCCTAGCACTCGGGAGGCAGAAGCAGAGGGATCTCTGTGAGTTTAAGGCTAGTGTGGTCTACAAAGTGAGTTATAATAGGGCTGTTACACAGAGAAACTCTGTCTAGAAAAAGCAAAACAACAACAAAACTGACATCCTAAGTCTCGCTTTCCAATACTCTGTCTCAGGTGGTTATGGTAAAACTCAAAACAAAGGCAGAGCTGCCATAGTCTGAGTTCCCCACAAGAGGGCAGCAGTGGGCACACAGGCTCTCCAGCTTTCCTTCAGCATCCCTCCTTTCCAAGGCAGTCGGCTTGGCAGCAGCACTGTCTTCACCAGTCCACAAGACTCTGGAGTCTGCACCACTGCAGGCCTTCCTTTGACTGAGAACCAGCTTCCCATCGCCCTAACGCTGAGGAACTTAGAGCCAAGTGTGCTGACCGATCCGGGCTGTCGGCATCTGCTTTGATTCCTGGTAAGACAGGAATGCTGAAGCCAACTGTGTCCTTTAAGCTGCTCAGTGCAGCTGGGACGATGCGGTGAGTTGGTAGGGCCACAAGAGACTGGTGAGAGAGGGCAGATCTATCCTGTTTCCACCATGGTTACCTCCAGGGCACAGTGGGGTTCCCTGGGTGGAAAACCCTGAGTGCAGAGGTAAGTCTTGCTTGCTGCAATCCCAGCTCCACCTCCCGGTACCTCCCGGCCTCTGCATTGGCTTCCACAAGACAGGATCCAGACCTTCAAAGAGGCCCCCAGGCCCGAGCATTTCTCAACTTCTCGCACCAGGGCTCAGACTCAAGCCTGTGCTTTATCATCAAGAGCCTCACAGAAACTAGGGAGAGCTGCAGTCATGTGGCTTCCCAAGAACTGGAAAAGATGCTATCTGCCAGTCTAGAGCGTTTCCTGTTCATCATTAGAAGATTATGTTCTTAGTGGAAGGGAACAAATGCACACTGGTGCATGCTTACTTTTCTGTTGCTGTGATAAATAAAAGAAAATAAAAGCCCACCCTGGCCAAAAGCAACTTAGGAAAGAGAAGGGTTTCTTTGGCTCACAACCCCAGGCTGCAGTCCACTATAGAGCCGAAGGCAACGCGGAGCCATGAAAGACCACACCCACAGTCAAGGGCAGAGGTCAAGTGAGCATGAGGGCTTTGGTTGCTTGTTCTCAGCTAGCTTGCTTCACTCTCACTCCGCTCAGGGCCCGGCTAGAGACCTAGAGACCGGTCCACCCCAGAGCAGGCTAGGTGTGGACGCTTGAGTAGGAATGGCCCCCATAGGCTAACATATTTGAATGCTTGGTCATTAGGGAGAGGCATTACTTGAAAGAAATTAGGGGGCCTGGCCCAGTTGTAGTAGGTGGGGCCTTGTTGGAGGAAGTGTGCCACTGGGGGTGGGCTTTAAAGTCTTAAATGCTCCAGCCAGGCCCAGTGTCACATTCTCCTCCTGCTTCCAGCGGATCTGGATCCAGAGGTAGAACTTACAGCACCACATCTACCTGTGTCACCGTGCTGCCACAATGAACTAAACTTCTAGGACCGGAAGCAAGCCCCAATTGAGTGTTATTCTTTCTAAGAGTTCTTCTCTTGGTCACCATGTGTCTTCACAGCATCAGAACACTGGCTAAGACACTGGGTCAATCAACAATCAAGGCAATCCTCTACAGACATACCCACAGGCCAACTAATCCTGACAATCCCAGATTCCCTTCGCAGATGATTCTAGGTTGTATCAAGTGGACAGTTAAAACCGAGCAACATACCCACAGATACATACATACCACACACTCCATACACACTCACATACACACATACAGACACATACAGATACACAAATCACACACCACACACAGATACACATTCTCACATGTACCCACTCACATGCACACACACATGTGCACACACACATGCACACAAACACATACATACATATACACACAGACACAGACACTCAAACAGGCACACACAAATACACACACTCCCACATCACACATACACACACATACACATACCACACCATACACAACACATACACATGCACACAGACACACACACAGGTATACACACAAATACACAAGCATACCGCATATATACACACAGATACACATACATACCATACCATACATGTTCAATTTCCCAGTTAGATTAATTAAAGAGGAAAATATCTGGGATAGCTTGGGGGGAAAGTCAACTTTCACCGATCAAAAAAGAACATTTTAAAACTAGTCACAGAGCAAAGAGCAGAAACTCAAATGATCTGGTAGAATTGATTTTAAAAATATGTTGCCTTGATGCAGATATTTTATAACAATCAAAATTTTAACATACACCTGAGGGCCAGCAGATGGCACAGTGTGTAAAAGCACGCAGTGCTGTAAAGTCTAGCTCCCTGAGTTCAATGCCAGAAACACACACAATGGACAGAGAGAATCTCCTCCTACAGCTATCCTCTGACTCCCACACATGCGCTGTGGCCTGCGGACACATCTAGCATCCTCCAACTAGTACATAATTAACTATCATAATAAAAATGTAATGCATGCACAAAACACTGAGAGTGACACACAGTGTGCATTTGTGTCAACTGACTTAGTATGGCAGGACTTCTAACAATTTAAATAGTCAACACACAGAATGGAGGTCAGATACCACTAACAGTAAAATAGTACAGGTGTCCGGATGTTCAAAAAAACAGTGTAAGGTGGCCCATGATACATTCGTTGCAGAGTAAAAAAAAAAAAAAAAAAAAGCAAAGACAAATATGAGAGAGAAAAGAAAGTTTCATGTGTGTGCTACACATGGAATAGGAGAAAATGTCACAAGGACAATGTGCACATGATAGAAGTTGGTCATTTCTGTAAAACAGGACCACACTCAATTTAGGGTAACTTCATTGCTGTTTTTAGAATGTTCTTCTTTTAAGCAAGGGTTGTGTGTTGGTTTAGTAAAGGAAAAATGGTACAAAAACCCCTGGAGTTTGCTTTTCCAACCTAGGAGCTCTTCAGCGTGCCTGCCACACCCCAAGAAGAATCCAAGATGACCCATTTCCCACCAAGGAAATGGGACAGGGGCCAGCCCCCGGCCCGCCCCCTCCCCCACAGCCCACACACAGGACAAAGCACCTGTCTGCAGCTCTCGAGGGATGAGGCCCAGGCCCAGGCCCACCCCTCTCACTGGGGGCGGCCTCATTTCCTCTGAGATAAGTCATACAGAGGCCTGGAAGGCCCCACAAATCCCTCCGGCAAACATACAAGTCAAACAGCACCATTTACCCTGCAAGGGCTTCTTCAGGTTTACAAGGCGTGGGAGGAACCTGGCAACAAAACTGGCCCTGTCCAGTCAGCCTGACCTTCGCCTTCAGGTCCAGTGGGGAGCAAGCCTGTGGCCATCCCACATCACCTGCCTCTGAAGGTAAGGCTACCTCTTCCCACTTCCTGGGCAGTGTCTGTGAGGGCGAGGAGGAGGGCAGCCCTGTAGAACAAGGGGCCCAGCCGCTCCTGGCCTCCTTCTCCTCCTCTCCTTCTGGAAGCACAGCTGTCTCTGTTGCTGGGGTCGCAGGCTGGCACTTGCTGAGAACACGGTCTAATCAACCTGACCTGGGAGCATCCAGGACCAGGACCAGGTACGACACGCTCACCCAAGCCTGGCCACCAAAGTTATCCCCAAAGAAAAGGAAGCAAATAATGACACCAGAGTGGAGGAAAAAGAAAGGCCTTCCCAGAACATGTGGGGCAAGCAGGAAAGGGAGGAAAGAGAATGGGCAAAGATTATGTCTGAACGTGTGTCGTTGTCGTCGTCGTCCTCCTCCTCCTCCTCCTCCTCCTCCTCCTCATCATCATCATCATCATCATCATCATCATCAAGTATTTGACACAGGGTCTCACTACATTGCTCAGGCTAGCCTAGAGCTCACAATCCTTTTGCCTCAACCTCCTAAGTGCTGAGATTACAGTCATGGGCCACCATGTACAGTAAAGATTTTTTTTTTAAATAAAATATGCCAAATGTATTCTTTTCGAGTGGAATAATACCCCACTGAAGGGCCGGACCATATCGTACTTTTTCATCCATTCGCTATGGACACCTGGTTATGTCTACGTCAGGGCTGCTCCGAACAATGCTACTGCAATGCTTATTGCCCCTAGCTTTACATGAACACCTACTTCCAATTCTGGAATGGCTGGGTCATCTGGTCATTGCAGTTCAAACTTGTGAGGAGTTGCGAATGGCTTCTCACAAGGCTACTGTATTTTACACCACCAGTAATGTCTGAGGGTCCTCATTTCTGCCCACTCTGTAAGACGTCCCTTTTAATTCAGAGTGAACACATTTGGAATAGAAGCAGTTACTGGGTACCACACTCACGGCGCAGGGTGAGTACTTTAGACCTGACATCATACCACCCACCACAATCACGAGACCCAGTGGGTCACCCTGAGACGGTCCTGGTCGCTAGACAGAAATGCAGGAAGCCAGAAGCACAACCTCGTTCAGAATTTCTCAAAGAGTGTCTGGAGCTGTTGCTCAGTTGGCAGAGTGCTTATGCACAAACACAAATACCGCACGCATGCACGCACGCACACACATGCACTGGCCTGCTGCAGCCCCTTCTCTGCAGCAGGGCGAGGTAGTGGGTCCCCGCCGCTGTCTACAAGGCTCTTAGACTGAGCCAGGCTCTGCTGCTCTTAGTTCCATTCCAGGAAGCTTCTTTGGTCCTTAGACCCGCTGAGGCTACAGGAAGTTACAACCTCTGCACAGCTAAACTGGATCCCGCAAGAGCACGTCCCCAAGCAGAACCTTCTGACAACTACACATGTGCTCCCCGCGCTGAGCCCTACCCTGGGTTCTCCACAGAGGAACGAGACAGAAAACGATCAATCCACAGAAGCACATTTTCAACAGAATACAGTAGTAAACAGGGGAAAATTCTGAAGATGGCCTCAGGATCAATCGGTAGGAGGCCAGCTAAACCAACTGCAACACTTTTCCAGAACTCAACATCGCCTATGAGAGGGACCTTGTCCTAAGAGAGAATAGCGCACATGATCTACTGGGCACGATTTCGGGCTGTGAGACAAATCACATGTGAAGAGCTTGCTCTCCGGACTCCAGAAGCATGCTGGGCGTCGCCTCTGCGCACTGAAAAGGTACAAGCTCTCCTTTTATTTATAGAACGCCCGCAGAGTCACTCCTTTGCTATTTCTCAAAAACATTAATTTCACAAAAATATTTAAAAATTATACAAAGATAAAGCTATGCCCCTCTGAGTTTTTGAACAACTGAATCTTGCAACCATTCAATGATGCAGACAGAAGAGGACAGGAGACTGCACACGGGGGCACCAAGGAATCGAACCTGCTGGGGTGGAGAGCCGTGGGTGAGGTGGGAGCACGGGACCCAGAAAGAACAAAAAGGGCCTGGGGAGGGTGGCTCCAGAGGGAGGGGTGGGACACCCAGGGGACCTGCAGCGTAATCAGCAGGAGGTGCTGCACCTGGGGGCTTGAGCCTGTAATCCCAGCACCCAGGAAGCTAAAGTGAGAGAAAGACAAACTCTCAGGCAGCCTGGGCCACACTGAAAACAAACAAAAACAACTGTGCTAGAACTGGGCACAAAAGTGAGTTACAAAAGTGAAAAGAAGGGAAGGGGAATGATTGTAAGCTAAGTGAGTGTGTGTGTGTGTGTGTGTGTGTGTGTGTGTGTCCGTGCGCACTAATCACACCAGGTTCAAGACTCCGGCCTTGCCCCCCGCTGCCACGTCCCACCTGCTGCTGCTGGGCCCGGAGGTCCCCGATCTCCTTCTGGTCCTCGTCTCTGAGCCGCTTCATGTCCTCCCAGGACTGCTGCAGCAGGTTCCGCTCCCTCCGCAGCTTCCCGTTCTCCCGTCTCAGCATGTCCACGTCATCCTTCAGCTGAGTCTGGTCACTCAGGAGCCGGCTGTGGAGGGTGCTAAAACCCCACAGAAACATTAGCGCCAACCGACTTCTCCCCCACACCCCATCTTCAGGTACCACAAACCCCAGGTCCCCAAAGAGATCAAGACAGTGGCCATAGGAGCCAGGCCCGCAGCGCTCAGAGGGAGGCCAAACCCAGTGAACAAGTCAACTCCAAAATGACTCAACCCCAATTCAGAAAACCCCAACACCAAAGGGGATACAAATATCCCCAAGGAAAGGAGATAGTCCCAACCTATGCCTATATGGGGCCTAGTGCGACAGGGCAGGCAAAGGGCGAGCACCCTCTGGGGGAGGTCACGAGCCCCAAGGAGAGAACACCCAATCTGCCTGGCTCATAACTAAGCTGCAGTAAAGCCCCAGGCCAGAGATCCAGAGGTCTTGGGCAAGCTGACCCCTGCCTCATGTTTTAAATCTATCTCTCTCTTTTCTTAATCTGCCAGCTTCTAAGACTGTAAGACAGCGTTGGGAGGGGCTAACAGTCTCATTCATACTTAGCAAAACTGAGTCTAAGAGGCACAAGTCCTCTTGCAGGAGGGCCGCCTGCTAAGTGGGAAAACCGGAGGCCTGGACTGTCCTGTCCATAAATGGAGAAGGGCAAAAAGTGGCTACTTCACAAGTGCTGGGGCCTCTCCCGGCACAACACTCACTGATAGAAGTCTGTCTCCTTGGCCACCTCCTCGCACCTCTTCAAGGCGTTGGTGTGCTGGTTCTGTAAGCTCTGCAGGTCCGACATGGCCCGCACACACTGGATCTTTAGCCTCTCATAATCAGGATTCAGCCTGTGGTAGGGTCTGGCCCCGGGAGCAAAGAACCCCATGAACACAGGCCTCGAGGATCACGGGAACGCAGGCTGTGTCCTGAACTACCCAGCCCAGGGGTTGCCACATCCTGGCTCCTATGCACTGTGACCTCCTGGTGCTTATAAACCTTGTTATCCTGGCTTCAGACAGCAGAGGCAGGGGTACCAATGAAGGGAGCCATGGCGCCTTGAGTGCCCTCAGAAAGTTGGAGGGGCAGACTAGCTAAGTTCCCAGGCGTCTATGCCACAGGTCTGCGCTCATCGGAAACTGTAATGATGCTTCCCCTGTCTTCAGAACAGGGACCGTCCACCCGAGGTGCCTATGATGACATGGGTGCCCGGAACACATAATCAGGATTTCCAGGGAGGAGACTCAACATCACAGGACAGTTTTCTAAGCCCCCCAGGGAATTCCAATGTGGCGCCAAGGGGATCGAGCACCCAAACCGAGAGCTGTGCTGCTCCAACGGAAGCTCCAAGGCCTCAGCACTGGCAGCACGTGAAAACAGAGACAGGCAAAACCTCAGGCCCTGCCGCAGAAACCTGACTCCTGGGATCAGGGGGGCAGAGAAGGGAACTCTGCACCCGGCCCTTCAGGAGGCTCTCTGGGGAACGCTGCTGCATGGCTCCCGACATCCGGCTGAGCAAACAGTTTCAAAAGGGAACAGATACTAAATCTCCCAAGAAGATTTTCTCCAGAACAAAAGGATACCAGGTAAAAGGTACCTTTATTAAGATACCTATATGCCAAAACTGACATATGGGTTTTCAAAGCACAGAAAGCTCTAGTCAGCAATGTAGTAGGCTGGGGTCTTCCGGGAAAAGAGCGGCTTGGAGCCTTCAGAGAGACTGTGTGTGTGTGTGTGTGTGTGTGTGTGTGTGTGTGCATGCTTGTGCATACGTACACACTCAAATGCACAGCGGGGTGCAGCAGAATGAAGATCTAGAGCCCCGAAGGCCTGGCAGGGCCAGAGAGCAGCTGCCACACAGTCACCTGTGAGGCAACACCAATGGGAGGAAGGCTCGCCTAGTTCCTCTATCACAGGCTCCCAGAGCTGGTCTATCCCAGAAGCTACTGCTTATCCGGGTTACAGCAAATGTGTGACGGAAGCACACATATGACCTCCCTGATCCCTAATTTGTATGATCAGGTCATAGGCTCTTATTTTCACTCCGAGAAGACATAACACACAGAGAGACAGACAGACACATGCCAGACAGAGAGAGAGAGAGAGAGAGAGAGAGAGAGAGAGAGAGAGAGAGAGAGCCTCCCCCGACCCAGGCATAAGGTCCCTAGAACACAGGACACAACCCTGGGGCTGAAACCTCCAGAAACCAAGGAGCTAAGGGGAAGGAGCTTGAGGTGACACCGTGGTGTCTGGATGGCCTTTGGGGAGTTGGGACAATGACTACCTTTTGTCAAAGGTGGCTCCATGGGTGGCGAAGGCCAGGCGCTTGCGTAGCTCGTTCCTCTCACGGGTCATCAGGCGCAGCTGAATGGAGAGGTTCTCCACCTTGTCATTGGCCTGCTGCTCGCTGAGGAGGGGTGGTGGGGACGGTGCCTTCCCTGTAGTCCCTGTGGGTAGGTAAGCACAAGTTGGCATGCACTCGGGCACACTCCCAAGGTGCCAGCACTGCTCGGACATCATGGCCTGCCCAGCTTCTCGTGAACAGTAATGAGCCCTAGGCCTTCCCATTGCTCATTACAAGGCTCCAAGTGGGACCAGGCCCTGCCAGCTGCTGCAGGGACGCCACTTCTGCAAAAGCAGGAATCCCTCAAGCTCTCTTCACAGATGAAGTTGACACCAGGGTCTAGACCATCAGGAAAAAAAAATCATATATTTCTGATGGTCTTAGAAACCCCCAACCCTAAATTTATTTTTATTGCTACTTCACAACTGTAATTTTGCTAACCAACAGGATCTCAGTTCCTAAGAACATTAGGAATATGTGTTTTCTCATGGCTGTGGTTCACAGGTTGAGAACTGCTGGTCTAGACCCTGAGCATATTCACTCCCTCCCCAGCCTGGATGTCACATCTCTAGGATGGATCATTTATGTCGCTAACCCTTACCTGCCCTGACATCTGGACACGCTCTTATCACCCATGTGACAAAGGAGGCAGGACAGACTGGCCCTGAGCCCCAAACAGAGGCCTGAGGAAGACGGCATACTGGAGCAAAGTGAAGCCTCTAGGAGCAGGGCAACTGGCCCAGGCTGGCTGCGACCCACGAGTCATAGCCCTATCCTCTCTCACCATGGCTATGCATGCAACTCAGTCCCTACTGCAGATCCACTGCCTCTGGACCTGCCCAGCCCAGCCCAGTCCAGCTGGCTTAGAGGATGCTGAGAGTCCACAGCTTATGTGATGCAGGTAAATCCTGAGGCATCTGTGATTAAGCCACACCATGCCCTCATCACCTGTGCCTGAAGCACCTGAAGGACCGGAAGCATACAAATGCCTTACGTGTTTACAAAGTCATTGCTGTCTCTGACCAGATCTAAACAGATCTCTAAGAATCCAAGGACAGAACACTTCATCTATAAGAATTTAACCATGGCCCTTTTAGGTTAGCCCCGTCAGCACGTCCACCTAACACCTCACCTACGTCTTGGAGATCTGGAGTCGGGTCAGAGGAGCTCAGAGCACCTATCTCGTTTCGTGGATGTCATCAGTGGGGCTGACTCATCCCCGAGGTGTGGCACTTGCCTCCCCAGTGGCACCAGACATTTGAAGAGCATGACATTCACCATCTATCTGTAAGGCCCTGACCAAACCCCTTCTGATCCTTCTTATCTGATGCCTCACACAAAGCAGATGTCAATTAAATGAAAAGTGAGCCTCATCTCTTCCAGGGGCCCCAGGGCGGACAGGGATTCCACGTGGTCAGAGGAACTGAATTTGTCATGGTGTGAGGTAGACGCCTCAAGCTCTTACCCCAGCACATGTTAGCATCCCCTGAATCTAATACTCCCAAAATACATTCATCCTAATTGACTATGAACTTGACTGAATCTGGAATAAACTAAGAGCCATGCCTTTCAGTGGGTCTGAGGAAGCACTTCTAGGAAGGACTAGCTGAATAGAGAAGACCTGTCCCACCGCTCTCTGTGGACTGCAGTTCTGATATCAAGAGGCAGGGGTGGGGATTGCGGCAGTGCAAAGCCACTGCGGCCGGCCTGCCTTTGCCTCTTGCTGGTACTACCGTGCTTAGCTGACATCAGCATTGCATGGTAGTGAGCATTACAGGGTAGTGAGTGAGCATTGCACGGTAGTGAGCATTACAGGGTAGTGAGCGAGCATTGCACGGTAGTGAGCATTACAGGGTAGTGAGCGAGCATTGCACGGTAGTGAGCATTACAGGATAGTGAGCGAGCATTGCACGGTAGTGAGCATTACAGGATAGTGAGTGAACATTGCATGGTAGTGAGCATTACAGGGTAGTGAGCGAGCATTGCACGGTAGTGAGCATTACAGGATAGTGAGTGAGCATTGCACGGTAGTGAGCATTACAGGGTAGTGAGTGAGCATTGCACGGTAGTGAGCATTACAGGGTAGTGAGCGAGCATTGCATGGTAGTGAGCATTACAGGATAGTGAGTGAGCATTGCACGGTAGTGAGCATTACAGGGTAGTGAGCGAGCATTGCACGGTAGTGAGCATTACAGGGTAGTGAGCGAGCATTGCACGGTAGTGAGCATTACAGGGTAGTGAGTGAGCATTGCATGGTAGTGAGCATTACAGGGTAGTGAGCGAGCATTGCACGGTAGTGAGCATTACAGGGTAGTGAGTGAGCATTGCACGGTAGTGAGCATTACAGGGTAGTGAGCATTACAGGGTAGTGAGTGAGCATTGCACGGTAGTGAGCATTACAGGATAGTGAGCGAGCATTGCACGGTAGTGAGCATTACAGGGTAGTGAGCGAGCATTGCACGGTAGTGAGCATTACAGGGTAGTGAGCGAGCATTGTACGGTAGTGAGCATTACAGGGTAGTGAGCGAGCATTGCACGGTAGTGAGCATTACAGGGTAGTGAGCGAGCATTGCACGGTAGTGAGCATTACAGGGTAGTGAGCGAGCATTG
Organism: Apodemus sylvaticus; assembly: GCF_947179515.1. Classification (NCBI taxonomy): domain Eukaryota; kingdom Metazoa; phylum Chordata; class Mammalia; order Rodentia; family Muridae; genus Apodemus; species Apodemus sylvaticus. The sequence continues at coordinate 88,170,113 of NC_067479.1, forward strand.
CACGGTAGTGAGCATTACAGGGTAGTGAGTGAGCATTGTACGGTAGTGAGCATTACAGGGTAGTGAGCATTACAGGGTAGTGAGTGAGCATTGTACGGTAGTGAGCATTACAGGGTAGTGAGCATTACAGGGTAGTGAGTGAGCATTACACAGTAGTGAGCATTACAGGGTAGTGAGCGAGCATTGTACGGTAGTGAGCATTACAGGGTAGTGAGCATTACACAGTAGTGAGCATTGCACAGTAGTGAGCATTACACAGTAGTGAGCATTACAGGGTAGTGAACATTGCAAGGTAGTGAGCATTACAGCGTAGTGAGTGAGCATTGCATGGTAGTGAGCATTACAGGATAGTGAACATTGCACGGTAGTGAGCATTACAGGGTAGTGAGCGAGCATTGTACGGTAGTGAGCATTACAGGGTAGTGAGCGAACATTGCACGGTAGTGAGCGAGCGAGCATGCACAGTAGTGAAGAAGGGATAAAACAGGTCCCACCCTCCGCCCTGCAGAGCCCTAGCTCCCCTGCCACCATCCACTGCTGAGGGTCAGAGTGCAGCCAGGCAGTGGGATAGACGACCGGCTGTGGGCTCTTTGCTTCTGTCTCCCTCGCCCCTCAGTTCATGTTCCAGGTGACCCTGAGGATTCCTCAGGCTTATTCACTGCAGGCCGCAGGTTTGACTTCGGATTCCTTGAGCCTGTAGTGGCAGAAGCCAAGTCTAAAACTAGCACTAGCCAAAAGTAGTCAGCTCAGGGGGAAACCCAGGTGAGCGGATGGCTCTAGGCCCCGGCTGCTGAAGGTGACACCAAGCAGGGACAGAACATGGCCACCAGACTCACCAAACCAGCCTTACAGGCATCTCAGGACCACCCAGAGCTGGTAGGGAGGACATGGTCCTTCTCCTAGGCAACTGCTTCTTGTAGCTCCTGAGCTGTTCTAGAGAATGCATACCACCCACAGCCGCTGACTCAGAAGTCTGAGGGAACACAACTAGCAAACACAAAAACACACATGCATGCATGCACACACACACACACACACACACACACCTACCTCCTATAGTGGTTCTGCTATAAAGTTTTGGCATCAGACACTTATTATACCTAAAAGAATCCCCTCTGGCTGAAATGCAGGTGCCTCCTGCTGGCCTCTTTCCTGGAGTCAGGGAAAGCAGGGAGCCCCTAGCACGGCAGCTGGAGCCTTGCCACGCACTGGCTCTCTGGCCAGACACACTAATGCTCTGGAATCCTCCTGGGGTCTGTGTTTCAGGACATGCTGCACCTTCCCCAGAACTATGCATTTCTTGCGATATTCCACAGGGACTGAAGGCCAGCTTCCTTCTGCCTCTCTCAGGTCTCTCTGGGTTCAAATCTGTCACTCATGTGTGGTCTTGTGAACATGCTCATGTGATCCTTATAGACAAGGCACTTCCTGCAAGAGAAGAAGGTGCTCCCAGAAGACTAGACAGCATCAAAAATGCAAGAATGTCAAGAGCTTCCCTTGGGGTACAATAGACTGTACAGGGGCTTTATAGCAGAACCACTAGGAGGTAGGTGTGTGTGTGAGGTAGGTGTGTATGTGTGTGTGTGTGTGTGTACACGCGCGCACATGCATGTGTGTGCATTTGTGTGTGTGTGTGTGTGTGTGTGTGCGCGCGCGCGCAGTGTGTGTATGTGTGTGTGAGTGTATGTGTGTCCAGAGACTGGGGACATAGCCGACTGGTAGCGAACTTGCCTAGCTCACACAAGGCCCTGGGTTCAGTCCTAGCACTGTAGAAACCAGTGTCATAGAGTGGACAAGTCAGAAGGATCGCAACTGTAGGTCATCCTATGATGACTCTAAGCTATATGAGGCCCTGGAGAGAGAGAGAGAGAGAGAGAGAGAGAGAGAGAGAGAGATTGAGAGAGAGGGAGATTAAAGGCTGTCCAGGGAAGAAACTGCTGAGACCACAGGAAATATTCCCTGCCTCCCGGCTGACTTGGCCCCTCTTTCAACAGAAGCCACATTACCCTTTCCAGGAACCTTCCCTGGAACACAAGGAAACCCCTCCACAGCAGACCTTCCCACGAGCCAGGGATCCATCTCTCTGGTACATAAGAAACCTCCCACTACTTCCATCTGCAGGAAGCTGAAGGCTTCCCAGACAGTGGCTAGGACTGTCTCCTCCCCACTCACTCAAGATGAGGAACAAAAGACTTGTGAGGAATTGGGTCAGAAGCTTAAGAGCCTAGGGAAGCTCTGGGCACAACTGACAATGATGGTGGGGGTCCTCAGAAAAGCCACGTGACAAGCTGATGCAAGCCATCCCCCAAGAGGCCTCCAGCAGAAGGACACTGTGGCCACCATGACCGCTGACAAAAAAACCTGAAGAAAGCCTTCATGCACCTAGAAAAAAAATAAACAAAATACTCCTAGGCAGAGTGTGGATTTAGGAAGTTGAGGCAGGATAATGAGAGGTCAGTCTGGATTACACTGTAAGATTCTGTTTTAAAAAAGACAAAGTGCAGGCCTGGTTGGGAGCATACTTGCCAGCACGTAGGGAGGCCTGCATTTGGTCCCACCGCTAGCGTGCACTAGATGTGCTGCACCTGCAAGCCCCAGCACTAATCAAGTAGTGGCAAGAGGGTAAGAAATTCCTGACTATTTGTGTCTACACAGCAAGTTCACACCCAGCCTGGGATACACAAGACACTTAGACTAGTTAGTTTTCATTTTCAACGTGACACAAACTAGAGTCACCTGGGAAAAGGACCCACAATCAAAGAACTGTCTTGCTCAGACTCTGTCATGTCTGTGGGGGAACTGTCTCGATTACTGATTGACATGGGAGGGCCCACCCCACTGCTGACAGAACTGTTCCTGGGCTGTGTGAGAAAGCTAGCCAGGAGCAGCAGGGAAGGAGCCACGAAGCAGCCTCGCTCTGTAATTCTGCCTCTGCTACTGCCTGAGTTCCTGAGCTCCTCTGGGGTGGACTTGCAGTTACCTGGAAGTGTAAGCCAAATAAGCCCTTCCTCCCCAAGCTGCTTTTGGTTGGAGTGTTCATCACAGTGCGACAAGACTGTTTCAGAATGTGACTAAAAGCCCTCTACCTCCAGGCTTAGCCTACCAAGGCCTCCTCTGGTGAACACAGCTTGCCCTTCTCCACTGTTTCATCCGCAGATGAAGCAGGGAAGTGGGCGTGACCTCTCTAGTCTAAGGACCTTTTCTTACCTTTCCTAAGGTGCACATAGAAAGACCAAATAAAAGTGGGCATCCATCTGGCCTTACTGGGCACCACCACCCCAGTGTGCCAACGACAACTTCTGCCTCTCACTGGAAGACACTGGCCCAGCAAGAACTGTCCAGCCACGAGGAAGATTAGTCTGGTTCTCTCAGTGGAATAAATGTAGCCAATCACAGACATTTCACTTCTCACCCAAGCATGGCAGACTAACTGCAGATGGACAGCCCTACCCCAGAGTTTCTGATCATTAGATGGTCAAGAGCCTCTACCCGTCGTGAGTACCCAAGCATGTGGCATAGGGTCAGGCTTGTGCCACAGGTGTAGGGCCACACCAGTGACTCTGTTGCTCTCAATGAGAAAAGACCCTTCCCGGGGCTTCTGGGGAAGGTGTCTTTGATCATATGGAGCCATTACAAGAACTAGCTGTTGTGTTCGTCTGTATTGTCACCTGTGATATCCAAGATGGAAACTCCTGGCCATAGGTGGCTACAGAATCAATTCCATGTGACTCGTGTAAAACGAGAAACTAGAAATGTCACTACATTTAAAGGCATTTATATGGAAAGAGCCACTTGGTAATAGTTCCATCTTGAACCTCACAGCCCTGGGTGCTGTCAGGTCTGGCTATGACAGCTAGCTTGCTGTTGTAGGCAGCTCGCCCAATGCCTGAGGGCGCAGAGACCCATCCTCATGTACAGCCTGATCACAGTCATAACTGCTATATGAGGTCACACGTTTCCTTACTGGTTAAGGGAGTGGATGTGGGTGTTCAGCTGTGAACAGAAGAGAAAGAAAAGCGAATCTTGGTCCCCGTGAGCTTGAGAGGACTGACCACAGGAATACAACCAGCTCTTGCGTGAAAGAGCTGGGCACAGCCAGTGCAGGCTGAGCTCGAGATGGGACACACATCAAAGATTTGCTCTCAGCCTGTTCATGCCTCTCAAGTGTCTGGGGACACTGTTGACCCTCAGCACAAGGGCTAACTTGCCTTCACGTTCAGCCCGCTGAGCTAGGCATGGCAGTACATCACCTAGGCGTGGCCTGGAATCCCTGTACTCAGGAAGCATAAGCAGGAAGACCAACCAGGAGTTTGTAGTCAGCCTGTGCTACACAGAGACCCTCACAGGAAAATATAAATCTCACCTTCCTGCTCATTCTCAACATGCTGACATGAGCGGGAAATGCTTTAAGAAGCAGAGCCTCTCTCTGGACCGCTGTGAGATCATACATGTTCCTTGGAAAGCTGTCATTGCCAGCTCAGGACGGCAATGCCAATGTGTCTGCAGTATTTACTGGAGAAAAGAGCAGCACGGCGGAGGAAGCACACGGTTCACTTCATCCTCCTATTTATCCTAACAGCCTGGTCCTCCAGAGCCAGAGCCACAGTCAAACTGTAGTTGGAGACTCGTTGGAACCTCCTTCCTGAATTCTAAACACCATGACAGGTACAAGGTGACTGTGTCCTTTTCAGATGTGTGAGTCCTGATCCAAGAAAAGGAGAATGTGAACCTTATTTAGAAATTTAGAAACAGTGCTTTACAAAGGAGCAGCCTGAGGCTGGCGGTGGACAAGACAGGTCGTGAACCTGGTGTGATTAGTGTCCTTAGTGTGCGCCCCCCCCCACACACACACGTACACACATGCCCACAGAGAAAGATAGACAGAGAGAAGAGGGGTGAAGGGTGGCAAGGCAATTCATGAAGAAGGTGACCATAAGAATTGCTGGCAAACTCTGTCCCAAACCCTTGAGAGCACAAGGCCCTGCCAAGTCTCTGATCTTGGACTCTGACCCCTGAGATCTGTGAGACACATGGCCATGGCTGAAGTCCCATCCCGTGAGACTACACTCAGGCAACCCAGGCAGATCCACTCCGAGCCCATTCCTGGAACCGGCTTGCCTCTGATCATACTGCCCTCCCATGCTCTAAGAGATTATTTTAGTTTCTATCCTGAGATGCAGCAGTCAAAGGACCACCCCTTGCCCTACACAGTACCTGGTATGAAGAGTTCAGAAAGGTGTAGCTGGTCTTTGCTACTTTGTGGGTTCTTCCTTTTCCCACTGTTTACCCCCCAGTTTCACCCCCTATACTAGATAGGAGAGAAAGAGGGATAGAAGAGGAGAAGAGGGAGAGCATTTTTTTGTTTGTTTGTTTTGTTTTTTTCGAGACAGGGTTTCTCTGTAGAGTCCTGGCTGTCCTGGAACTCACTCTGTAGACCTACCAGGCTGGCCTCGAACTCAGAAATCCGCCTGCCTCTGCCTCCCAAGTGCTGGGATTAAAGGCATGCGCCACCATTGCCCAGTGAGAAATTTTTTTCTTATTTTATTTCTTATTTGAGCACGGCTACTAACAAACTACAGTCAACCCCTCTGAATGACCAGCCAACCTCACCTACGGGGCCCTAACATTTATGTACCCCCAAAAGGTCCTAGAATTCCAAATGTCACACAATTGAAGAAACTATCTTCAGCTGGCAAAACCATGCCTCTCCTACAGCACGAGACAAATCATAGTCAGCTGCTGTGGACAGTGTGAAGCAACCCCATATCCCCATACCTGGGATTAAGTCAAAAACACATTCTTATGATATTTCTGTTTTTTAAAGAAACCAAAATTCCAAAATTGTCACTATAGAACGTGAAATGATGGGGGATGTCAGCTCCAGCTGGTTTGGGAAACTAAGACATGATACTTCCCCTCTGTGGGTGTCAACCTCCCCATCTCCCTGTAGCAAAGAAGCACAGTGACTAGACCAAGATCTCTTGTGCGCCTTCAAGTCTACAAACCCCAGGACCCACTAGAGGGGTCCATCCATCACACTCATATAAAACATTGGGGTGTCCAATAGAGGGGTGTAAACAGGGCAAAGGTCACACACAGCTTGGGAAGCAGCTTGGGAAGGTTAGAAAATCGCATGGCCTCTTGCCAGCACAGGACCTGAGTCAGTGCTGGTCTGTCTCGTTCTCCTAGGCTCAGGGAAACATCTATTTCGGCACAGCCTAGCCTCTTTCCCAGGACAGCACACGACCCCTACTGCCGAGGGCAAGCACGAGGGGTCAATCTTAACAAGGAGCTTTGGGGGGCTGGCCAGACTAACTGCTCACACCAGACTAACTGCTCACTAAAGAAGTGATAAAGAACACAGACGTGTCTCCCACACCCACCTCTCTAATACCAAACCCAGACTGCTGTTGACAAGAGAAAATGAGAATTGTACTATCAGAGGAGAACTTCACATATAATCAGTTAGAGGGCTGCTGTCCTGTGCCAGAGATCCCCTCCCAGCCCATCCCTGCTCAAGATCCCAGCCACAGCCCAGCCATGGTCCCCAGGAAGGAAGCACTCACCCACACTGCTGAGGGAGCTGCTGCTCTCCGAGTCTGAGGGCATGATGGACAGGACACTGTAGGTGGAGCCTGGGGACAGAAAGGACAGCAAAGTTACTAACCAGACAGGCCACTCAGCCACAGCCCGCTGTCATGTCAGCCTGCTGCACCAGGCCTGGGAACCTGGAGTCCAGGTCAAGGAGAGATGTGGTGGGCAGTATCTGGACTTGGCACCTTGTGTCCACCTTTCTCTTTCACACTCACACCCTACTGCTCTGAGTAGTTGGTAGAGGGAAACCAGGGCTGCCAGCTAACGTCTGTCCCACATGACCATCTGAGTTTCAGCTCCAGAGAGGAGAGAATTGATCCACAAAGTTATCCTGTGACCCACACACACATACATGCACCCGGCACTCACATGCCCATGCACACATAAACATACACACAATAATAATAATAATAATAGTAATAATAATAATAATAAATTAGTAAGCTAGGCAGTGGAGGCACCTGCCTTTAATCCCAGCTCTCAGGAGACATAGGCAGGTGGTTATCTGAGTTCAAGGCTAGCCTGGTCTATAGAGCAAGATCCAGGATAGCTCGGGCCAAACAGAGAAACCCTGGCTCAAACAAACGAGAGATAGATAGATAGATAGATAGATAGACAGATAGACAGACAGATAAAGTAAAAACATGGTCACAAAAAAGGCTCAAAAGGAAAGAATGTTTGACACCAAACCTGATGACCTGAGTTCAATCCCCAGGTCCTACAGGCGAAAAGGAAGAAAAACTGTCCCCTGCAAGTTGTCCTCTGACCTCCAGCCACATGCTATTACACTGGTAAGCCATCCCTACACATTGAATAAATGTAATAAAAATAAAAAAAAATAAAGTTACCTAAAAACTTAAGAGCAATCACAATGTCACCCAAACCGAGAGCAGCACCTTTTGTTTGGTGCTATTCCCACCTTGGGGAGGACAGGAGCTGGGGGCAAGTGGGCACCCAGTGTCACTAATCTACTGCCATCAGGATTTGGCCTCAAATGTTTTTCAATACTAGGTGCAGCCTGCCAGCCTCGGGAATAAGTAAGCTATGTGTTGAGATGCTGGGTGGGCAGCCCTTGGCACACTGAGCACAGACCTGGACTGCTGGACCCTGGATCCAGCCTGTGCGAAGAAGAGGCTGGGCCTCACGCAAGGTCCTGTCCTCTTGCATCAGTGACATGTCACACCGAGGAGTGAAAACCAAGTGTGCCTATTGCTCTCTGAGGCCACAGCTGATGCAAAATTAAAGAAGGAGCCAACGCGATGCCAGGGGAGCCTGCGCGGCTTGCAGAAAAGCATGCCAGGCAGGGGTGGCAGCTTACCCAACACGGGCACCAGGAGGAATGTCTTGTTCCTAGAGCCAGGTGGCTGAGCACAGGGTGGCCTTGCTGTAGGGCCTCTGAACAAGCCTTGGGGCTCCGACACAGACCACTGTTGAGAATTACCCAGGGGCAGAAGAGGCCAGAAGCAAAAGTCTCTTCCCGTCTTCCACCTCAACCCTTCCCTGCGTCCCCAAGACCCACAAACTCTCAGAAGGAAAAAAGAGACAAGAGAGAGATGTAGTGGGGGTGGGTGGTGAACAGGGATGGGAGACTTGGGGCAGCCGTAGCTTCTTGGTGAGGAAGCCTCCACCTAGTGAGGAGCGGCCATGGGGGCAAAGGCCCAGCCCCTGACAGAGGAGACTGAGTAGGGATGAGGTTCCCAGTGGAGATCAGGAGCTCGCATACCAAGGCCTGCCAGGGACTCAGCAGGCCTCCATATCTGACAAGATAAAGAGGAGGTAAAAAACAGAACAAAATACTCTAGGGGTGAGGGGCTGGGGACAGAGGGCAGGGAGCAAGAACAGGCCAGTGAACGGCAGTGACCAGTGGCCCCGTCACTGAATGTTCTAGGAGTCTGGGGAGTCTGGGTGTTTAGCAGGAAGTAAGAGGATTAGGGGAGCGGGTAGCTATCTAGTGTTCCAAAAGGACAGTCCTAGGCTGAAATGTGTCCTCTAGCAACTCCACAGCAAGCGATGATGCGATGATGCTATCTGCAGAGGGAGGAAAGGCAGCAGGGGTCTTAGCGCTCTCCTGGCATGATATCATTTGCAGGGCACTAGAACCAGAAATATTCCATCCATCTGTGAAATTCCATGATCCTGCTAAAAGAAACTTAAAAAAAAAAAAAAGAAGGAAAAAGCTATGTTCATGCTCCTGGATCTCAAGTCCTACCTACCCTTGTATCCACTGGCTTACAAGTACGTGACTGAAACTGACCATGAACTCCTGATCCCCCTGCCTCTGTCTCCTAAGTCCACTGTCACAGCCTGTGTATGCAGTGCTGGGCACCTGAACCCAGAGCTCTGTGCAACCTGGACGACTGAGCTGGGCTTCCAGCTCCACAACAGGGCTTTGCTGTGCACTTCACATCTGTGCGCTTTTACACCAGAAAGAGAACACCGCAGAGCTTTTGAGTTAGAATATTAATTAGACACATGTATAGTGTACAATGTGATATTTCAATGCACACGCACATAGCTATGCTACAGGTTGATCACCATCATCTGCAGGTGATGTCCATTGTCTCATAATTCTCATCTTTCAGTACATTTTTTTTCCATTTTGAGATTATAATAGAGTTACATCATTACCTTTCCATTTCCTCCTTCAAACCTCCCCATGACTCCTTCCTATACCTGTCTCTCTTTTTAACTGTTGTTGTTGTGTGAGTGTGTGCTTTCTCTCTCTCTCTCTCTCTCTCTCTCTCTCTCTCTCTCTCGTGAGCTCCTGCATGTATAATGCAGAAATGCAAGCTAATCGGTCTGTTCATGACTTATATGCAGATTTTAAGTCCTCGATTTTATGATTGCACCCTTGAAGTCAAGCACAGCCAGGCTATCGCAGACAGCTGTAAGACACAAGACTCTCACAACCATATTTCAGTTCGTTTTCTCTATGGGATCAGGAAGGCTGGCCAGCTGCTATATGGTGGATTGTTTTTCAAAAGACACCTATTTGGGAAAGCAGGCACAGATATACACTCCCAGTCACACCCCCACAAATCTGTGCCCAACTCAACCCAGTCTGGCACTTCTGCCTGAGCTCTGGAAACATCACGGCCAGAATGGAACGCTCGCTTCTTTCTCTTCCTGGCATCCGCACTGTCCCATCTTCCAGTAAAGCAGCCATCCGCACCACCACCACCACCACCACCACTACCCCCCCCCCCACACACACACACACACGCCACCGCCTCCTCCCCATGGCGAATTTCCACTGTTAATTAAGCTTGGCAGATGCACTTTTTCCTCCCTGCCTGGTGTCCTCCCTAGCTGGAGGAGTACATTTCACATTTCTCCAACCAATACATTCTGTTCCTCTTTCCTGTCCCCAAAGCCCTGACTGGGCTATGAGGCCTTCCCTGGGGCAGAGTGACATCTTTATTTGAGTCTCTGGGCATCATCCTGGCCCCTCACCACAGGCAGCTGGCAGGGTTCCTGGCCTGTGAACTGATTAAGACTGAACAAGACCCAGTTTTAACAATGTTCTTAGAGCCTTGGACGTCATTGGGGGAAAGGGCCCAAAGATGGCACCGTCTAAGCAGTGTTTTGTCTTCGTAACTATTGTCTTTAAGGCCTTATGTGCTCCGAACTGTTAGCAGAAGGCAGAGGAGTTAGCCCCCTCCCCCTACCACTACCACTCCCACCACACAGACACAGACAGACAGACACACACACACACACACACACACACACACACTACACAGTGTCTTTTCAAAGCTGATAGCTTCCTAAGGGGCAACTGTCTGGTGTTATCTCCCTCTGGGGTTTTACAATCAAACCTGAAGGTCAACAGGAATCCCACCTCAGCCCAGTATACTCAGATGTCCTGTCTAGCCTGTCTGTCTACAGTGGCCATAAAAATGTGACAATTTCCTGAATTCCCCAAAGGGACTTCTGCTGCAGGTAACTGAAGCCTAAGGCATCCTAGAAAGCTTCTGTAGTGGAGGAACATACTCTGCTCAGAAGCCCAGACCACCAGCCACTGTAGAATAGGCCAATTTCCCCTACATGTGCTACCTGAGGGCTAGCCTGTGAGATCCTAAACAGACTGAACATTACCACAGAAGACAAGCTTGAGGTCAGTTTCAGATGGATGTGTGGGCTTGAGGGTCACCTATGTGAGTTGTCTGCCATCTGAGGAATTGCTTGAAGACCTGGTTAAATGGTAAATCAAGATAGGATCTGGCACTGCCTTCCTAAGACGCCCCAGGGACTTGTAGACACAGACCAGTACTGACCAGTAGTGCAGGGACCGAGGGCAAGAAACACAGTTAGCAGGGAGATGAGAGTGGGGCTATGGGTGGAAGTTTCCACAGAAGCCATGGGGGAAGTAGGTACCTCTGAGAAACAGCTGACCTAGAGACACTTGGGAGACTGACACCCACCCCACACACGAGCATTATCTACATCCTTAAGAGGTGCTCAGGCCTGCTAATTCTGTTTACTGTGTGACTCAGTCCTCCTGGGTCACCAAGAAGACTTCAAAAGAACTTCCAGAACTGTGGCGATAAGGGAACAACCCAGACTCCCAGGCCCCTCTCAGAGGCCTGCAAGGCCAGGGAGTGTCCCGGCACCCACCCTCCAGTCACCTGCAATTGTAAAGGGCTGGGTGGTGACTCATGCTTGTGCCATGGAAACTCAAAACAGCTGAACTAGCATGCGAAGGTCCATGACCACCAGGCACCGACTGAGACAGCATGGCCACACACAGGCTAGCCCCTACCACTCAACCACTGGGAAATGGGCTTGCTATTCCCAGGGGACTCCAAGGCCCCAAGGCAGCAGGTGTCAGCAGCAGGTGCCTGCCCCACCCTGCTGTCCTCCTCCCGCTCACACCTGAAGAACTATAACCCACATGTCCAATTACTCCAGACTCACACACGTCTCTTCAGGGCACTCGGTCAGTTGAGAGGAAACAGGCTCAGGAGCTCCAGAGGCTGCACGCCTGCCAGGAGGGCTAAGAGAGAGTCCTTCCCATCTGAGCCTCTAAGCCAAAAGGAGATGGAGTGACTGGAGCCCAGAGGCCAGCGCCAGCAGCTCCGCTGGGCTTCTCTCCCAAATCCACCCGTACCTCGCCCTCAGGCTCTCTGTGTCCATACATTTACTGTAATAAGGGATGACGGGAATGCTTTCCTCGAGAAAGTCCTGTGAGGATCAACTGAACTGCTCCACAGAGATTGTCTGAAACAACACCTAACGTAGCCAGCCCCAAGCACAGGGCTGTTGAGATGAGATTCTGGTGAGCCAGCCCGCAGCAGGCCCTTCCCACCCTGCCCTTCTCTACTCCTGCAATACCTAAAGGGAAGACTGCTACAACGGTGATGAAGACACAGTCCATAAAGAAACTGTAGCCTGCACGGCACTCTCTAATAGTTAATGACAGCGGTTAATGGGTCCCCGGCCTGGTAGGTGCTAGGACTGTGCCTGCTTTGGCTCACACTGCAGACAATGCTTCAGTCAACACCCACAATGACTCTGAGGTTCTCATTCGGTGCATTTTACAGAGGAGGAAACCAAGGCTCTCAATTGTTCGGCTTGTTTAAGGTAGAGCTACCAATGGCAAAAGGACATAATCCACACATGCTACCTTTCGAGTCCGGGTTCTTGGGGCTCTGAGGAGGCAGAACATCCCAGAGAAGAATGGAGAAGACTGAGCAAGCCTCACTGGTGAGCCACCCTCTCTCCCTGGCTATGGAGATGAGGAAGATGTGGGTGGAGAGAGTCACTGTTTGCTACTCCTGTCCTATGGTGCTGGACAAGGGAAGCCTCCTAAGGAACCGTACTGAGGGCAGCCCCTGTTCCAGGCTGTACCTACTGAGATCCAACACTGTAGGCGGACAAAGCTCGGGCATTTCAGAAAACAAGAGAGGTGACTATGGCTACAGGATGTAGCACAGACTAAGGCATGTCAGTCAAGGGATCCCTCCCTACCCCCACCCTACACACACACAGCTTAGGGGTCCATCTGAGGGTGAAAAGATGCTGGCCACCTCTGTGCACAGCAACTAGTGATTCAGTCCATGTTTGATTTGTCCTCCGTGTGCACATCCCACCCAAACCTTGTACATGAGGATTTGATATAGGTTCTCCACCCTCAGAGGTGACACTATAGTGTTCTTTGCAATGTCTGAGGACAGGTACCTTCTGCTTGGATAAGCACAGCAATGGTGCTTATCTCTACCCCCTGGGGGTCATCGAAAGGACTACTAATCTAACGTGCAAAGGTGGCAGTGTGTCCACTGCCCAGGCAGTGGGCGCATCCACCTGTGGGGTGGCAGTGGCACGGGGGAGCAGTTGTAGCACAGTGTGCCTGGAGCTCTGCACTGTACTGTTGAAGCTGCAAGACAGGACTCCAGGAAACCCAGAGGCCTGGTTCTCTACGTCCTCTCCAGTTTAGAAGCCATGACATGAAACAGTGGAGAAAACAAAGCAAGTGAGGTCAGAATTAATGGAGACACATACGACCTCATGCTTGCTACTTGGTGGCCTGGTGGGGACGGGATGTTTGGTGTCTGTTTTTATCCTGATGAAAGGTCAGGTTAGATAGCTATTCCCCACCAACAGAAGGCTTTGCAGCCACCCCAGTCAGGTGCCTGGGAACACTGTAGTGTCACCAGGCTGAGCTCTATGTGGGAGGTGAAGAGAAAGGTGTAAGGCTGTCACCAGCACCAGAGGGACAACCTTTAATACTGCCTTCACTATGAAAACAAGCCTGGTTTCCCACTGTCATTCTTGATTAGGATAGGTGACATTAGGATAGGCACCCAAAAGGTACCAGAGGTTCCAGGGTCTTGGGACGAGGCCAGAAGAGGGTAGACCACTGTTTATGAACCAGTTGGGCATGGCGGAGCATGAGGGCACAGAGAGTGTGGGAGGTAGGTCAGGGGTCAGGTGCAAAAAGTCCAGAATTCATTAGTGATGACTGCAGCCACACCTGACCAGGGCCTGCAACTGCATCAGGTGGGAAGTGACAGCCGAGTTCCTCCAGGCCCCAGTCCGTATCATCAATGATTAATAATGATCAATGTCTTGAAATAAACTTAGAGCCCTGGGAGCCACACACAAAGAATGATGATCCCTGAACAGTCTCCACTTGGCCAGCCTCTGCACCCAGACTGCTCTCGGTTCCCATGGCCACCAAGGGAAGAGGACACCTCCCTGGGTCTCTGGCCTGCCTGTCCCACAGACTCCACTGCCTTCCTTCAGCTCAGGATGTCAAGTGGCTGGGGGCCTGCCCATTGTGTGGCCCATTGTGTGGCCCAAAGTCAGCTGCTCCCATAGTCTTCCATGCCTATTGAATAGGAAGAATACTGGGTGATAAGAGGATTCAATGAGGAAGATTTCAGAAAGGCTGGGCACTCATTAAGCTCACCAGAACCCTATCTCAGCTCAGCGGCCTCCTAGGTAATGCCTGCAAGGGAACAGCAAACAGACGTCAGGGCCTGTGAACTGGTTCAGGCAGAGGATCCAGCCTTTACTTACTCCTAGGGGGTCGCTGGTAGAAAGTCCTTTATGAAGGGCCCGTGAGCCACCGATTACAACCTTCTCTCCTTGTCTAAATCAAAGCCTATTCTTGCAGGCTAGGAAGAGATGATGATTACTCTCAATTATCACTCTGGACACGCCTATAGAAGATTATCTGGATGGCGTTAATGGAGGTGAGACCATCTACCCACTATGGGTAGCACCACTCCCTATGCTGGATCGTCAGCTGTAAAGAAAGGAGAAACTTGGGATAAAGATGATCCAGACACATATTTAGCAATGAGAAGACGAGGCGGGGGAGAGCAGGAGGACACTGAGGTAAGCACAAGCAGCCATTACCCTGGAGGTCATATGACTAGCCATTTCAGACTTCCTCACTGTGATGGACTATAACCTAGACTATGAACCGAAACAAACCCTTCCTCCCTTACGTCACTGTTGCCGGGGTATTTTATCACAGCAACAGCAAGAGTAACTAAGATAAAAGAAGACAAAAGGCCTTTTTCCCCTTCCACCACTCCGCCAGCCTGGCTAGCTCCAGGCCAGCTCTGTCTTCCCACTGTTCTGCTGCATGCTGAACAAACCTACCTTCCAATTCAGCCCTCCATTGTCACCTGCATGTGGGCATCGGCCAATCAAAGCAAGAGAGAAGGAGTGCTGTGCTATCCACGGTGCTTCCCCTTGGTGGCCACGCCTGTCCTGGGAGATGGTCCTCACTCGAATGCTCAGAGAAGGCCACCAAGATGGCTCAGAAGGTAAAGAAAGGCACAGGCCAAGAAAGCCTGACCCACATGGTGGAGAGGACCAACTCCCTCAGGTTGCCCTCTGACCTCCACACCACAGCCACAGCTGGTGCACACACACACACACACACACACACACACTAGCATGCACATTTCCAGAGAACGCTGGGAGTTCATGGGGATTCAACAGACAACGAGGCAGATAAATCTCTGCCCTTCTAGAGCTCATGTGAGCAGTGAGGAAATGAAATAAAGGTCTACAGGCAGGCTCTCTACAAACCTCATACCTGAGCAAAGACCCAAGGCAAATGTCGAAGGCGGGAAGAGGACTGTTCCCAGCAGGGGCAGAGTGCAAAGGCCCTGGGGCCAGCTTGTCAGAAGACCTATACAGTCTGGCTAGAGTAAGCTGCAGGTCACAGTGCAGGTTCAGGTGACCTTACAGGCCAAAAGAGCATGTAAAGCTTTCCTCTGAGCAAGATAAGAAACCTCTGGAAAGTGTGTATTTCTTCCCCCCACCCCTCTTCTAGTAACCCCTTTTCCTTCCTATACTTATTCAAAATATAAAACAAAACCCCTCCCCCCATATACGTGCACACAAGGAAAACTAAAAACAGCCAAGGGCATAATTGAACTAGACCAGTGCTTGTCTGGCATGCACAAGACTCTGGATTCAATCCCCAGCAGCACACACAGCAGAGAGTGGCCCGGGTCTACAACCCAGCCCTTGTCGAGATTCAAGGTTTGAGCCACATGAGATAATGATGATGAAGGAGGAAGAGGAGGAGGGGAGGAAGAGGAGCAGCAGCTGGAGCTGGAGCAGGGCCAGGCAGTGCACGTGAGCAGTGAAGGCAGGAGGAGGCGGCACCGAGACAGGCTAGGCCTCCAAGAGAACAGGAGAGAGGAAGACAGAGCCTGGGAGTAAGAAGACCACTCAGGATGTTCCCCTAAACTGCTAGTACAGGGAGGGGGGTCCAAAAGCCAAAGGGCAAAGAGAGAGGGAGAAGGGAGGGACGGGGTGGGAGGGAGAGCAGAGGAGGGAGCTATGAGCATCAGGCTGAGGATTTGATGTCCAAGAAGGGCACACAGTTAGCAGGGGCAGAGAGCTGAAAAGAGGCCGGGTCCATGCAATGATAAAATCACCTGAAGACAAATGTCACCACGCTGGGTAGGTGGTTCAGGCTGAAGCACTCGCCTCCCATGCTGTGAGACTTTGCTTTCCACTGCTCAGCACTGCAAACAACTCACAGCAGAGACCCCCGTGGAGACAGCCTGTTGACACTCACACTGGAGGCCAGCGCTAGCCAGACCATGCCAGCCTACGGCAACCCACTGTGGAGGATGTGCAACACAATCCCAAGACCTCCGGCTGATATGACGCCCTTTGGTAAACACAAGCGGAGGAGGGAAAGGCCAGATGCAGGATGGGCAGTGACACTGGCGTAAGCCAGGGGACAGACTTCCAGGAAATGCACTTATGAAGGCAGAAGAAAGAAGACTCTCTGGAAAAGGCACAGAAAGAATGAGAGTGAAATGTTCTAGAAGGCTCCATGGGAGAGCTTGGGAGGGCTGATGTACATCAGCACACACTACAAAGGGTCGGGAGGGGGGCAAAGTTTGCTTTGGGAACTGGGGAGACGACTCAGTCAGCGATGTGCTTCCATACTTCCATGACGACCAAAGATAGAGTTGCACAGTCCATCCCAGAATCTATGATGAAAGAAAAGAGCTGGGTATGATGTCACGTGACTGTATCCCAGTGCTAGAGAAGCAGAGACAGGTGGATGCCTGGGACTCACTGGCCAGTCAGTCACCCTCCTCAAGCCAGCGTCAGGCCACAGAGAGACCCTCTCTCACAGGAGCTTGTCCTCTGGCCTCCACACACATACACATATGCAAAAGACACTCGAGTTAGTGGTGCGAAAGTCAGAGAGGCTCTCCCAGAGATGCAGGTAAGTAGATGATTGACTGGCCTTGGTTTTCCCACCAGGGACAGAAAGAGTTTATGTTAAAAACTAGAAACCAAAAAGGGGCATCTAGAAAGAACCACTGTGCCCTTGTCCAAAGTGCTGTGCTCCAAAAGCCTGGGCAGACATCTGGAAGGGAACCCAGTGCTATTAGTGATCTCCATCATGGGCAAGATGGAGAACTGAGTGCCACCCCCAGGCTTATATGGGCTGGCCCCCCTCCAGAAGCTCTTTAAAAGTGCCCAGTAGGCTCACTGTAATTAATTGCTAATTGGAATTAAACTCCAAAATCCAATCTGTTCTCCAAACCTTTCTTTTTTAAGTTCTATCTTATTTACTGGGTCTGTGTGAGTGTATGCACACATTTGTGCAAGTGCCCACAAGGGGCAGAAGATGGCATTGGAACTCTGTAAAACTGGAGCTAGAGGTGTTTGTGAGCCACCAGGGTGTGTGCTAGGAACCTAACTCTAGCCTCGTGATTGCACAGCAAGTGCTCTTAACTTGGGAGCCATCTCCCCAACCCTCTCCACACCTCTTAAAGGAGCAAGAGTAAAAGGAATCCTCCAGGAAAAAGAAAATGGTACCTGTCTCTTTGCATTGATTTTTTTTTTTCTGTAAAGCCCTGGCCAAAGCACACAGTCCCAGCCTTTCTCTCAGATAAGGTGACAGTGAAATCACCACTCTCAATTATCTAGCACCTGGCATGAATTCTCAAACAGTAGGCTTCAGAGAAAAGAGGCCATTCCCAAAACCGCAGGACTCAAGGACACCTAGAGCCCTAGACAAATCCACTTAGCTCCCCCCTGTTTTCTCAGCTATGTTCACAGCAGGAATCTCCAGGTGAGCACTGGGGGGTGGGGGGGGGGTGCTGCCATACCCACGCCCTCAGGCAGGGGCCACAGCAGTGCTGGTCATCCTCCTGCCCCACCAAAGCAGGGTGAGAACCTTCCTAAAACCCAAAGCAAAGTTCCATCAAGTTCCAGTTTCACCCAAGTGCTCACTGTGATCCTAGGACGTGGCCAATCTCACCCTCCAGGGACCCTGACAGGTCCAGCCACTCTTTCCCATTACAGAAAAAAAGGAGTGCCTCCACCCATCTCAGGCAAAATCTGACCCCACCATGTCTTCAGATTGCCCAGAGACAACCACAGGAAACGGGGAAGGGGAGCAGAAGTATTTCAAATGCGCAAGAGGATGTGGGTTATCTTTTACATGGGGCCCTAGGGAGGGAGGGTTGATCTTGTGCAATAAATGAAAATAGTTCCCTATTTTGTGTAAGGAAAAAAAAAAAATCAAAACCAAAAACCCACATTGCAACCACAAAGGGCAGCAAATGAAACCACAGTATGCCAGTCCCCAAAGACTCAAAGCAATCCTATAGCTTGAGCCTGTTGGCCCTCTGAGGACAGGCCCTGGTCTTTCTTTCCTCTCAGAGTCTAGAGGCACTCCGGGCTGTGTGTAGCCCACCCTAATATAAACGCCCATCATAAAACACAAGTCAATCAGAAGCATCGCCCTTCAACTTGAAGCGTGCTGGGGAGAGGGGTCTTGCCCCAGGTCCATTCTATAGCTAAGAACCCCAAGGCTCTCAGAGATTAACAGAATTACCCAGGATTCTAAAAACTGAGAGCCACTAGATGCACTGTCCTCCTAGCCCTAAGTCTACAGGAACCACCCAGCTGCCTCTGCTTTGTAAGCCCCGCATTAGCCTAGTCTGTCCCTCACCCACAAGGCTGGCAGGCTATTCCTGAGGGATGCAGTGGCTGAAGCCATTTGCCCCGCCTCACACCCCCACCCCCACCCTCCCAGCCCCCCCACCCCCACCCCCCAACCCGGTGTAGCCCCAAGCGCACACATACAGAAAGCTCTTTACTGTGAGTGATTCTATACTCTCTCTTTTTTCCTTTTAATTAACACTATATTGCTTTAGTAATAGAAAGGGGGGAAATTCAGTAGGAGCTGTAAACCAACATAATTAAAATATGCTTTCAGATATTCAGCGTCTGTGCAAAGAAATTGGGTGATTAAAAGGAATGTATCTGGAAAGACTACTAAGAATAAGAGAGAGAAAAAAAATCCAAGTTGTCACTGCCAATGTTACATCAGCCGAAATGAGATAAAGGAGGCAGAAGTGTGGTGACGGAGGCCAGGAAGCCGGCCTAGGCCATCACCAGAAATTATCTATTTTTAAAAGTGCGTCCCATTTCATCACATTTCAGGAAAACAAAGAGAAGACCTTGAGGGGCGGACAAAGAGGTCCCACAGTGACCAGCAACGGGTGTGCTTGAAGCAACAGCAGACACCCTGAGCCCGCCAGCGACCTTCATCTGACAAATTCAGATCTCTCATGGCAGACGGACTCCAACAGCGAGGCACCATCGGCAGCCGCCTTACAAAGTGCCAATTTTCATATTTCCTAGGGCCTGCGGGGCTCCAGGCTTCTTGGCTTAAATGGAAACTGTCAGATAGGATTTTGTGTAAACACGCAGTTTCCTTGGGGGCAAACACTCCGAGAATCCAACTTGCTCTTTCGTTTTCCGACAGCTTTTTATACAAGGTGGCCGCATCAAGGACGAGACAGGCCAGTAGGAAGGGCTTCTAGGATGCCAGCACAGAGCAGGCAAGGACTGCATATAGAAAGAGCTGAATACACTGCACAGGCTGGGGGCACAAATATAGGGGCCACCCCTGCTCTTCTCCTCCTCCCACAGCCTCCCCACCCCACCCCCTATCTTAGCAAGGTCTTACAGAAGGAGCTAGAACAAAAGAACGTGAAAAACCAAACAGTGACAGAGGATAGTGAACATCTTGAATAAATGTGTTACCAATAGGGCCAGAGAGAGTGCAGCTAGTGAAGTGCTTTCTGCACAGGCATGAGATAAGAACCCTCATTTGGTCCTCAGCATCCACACAAACAGCTAGAAGAAGAGCAGGCTCCCGTAACCCCAGTGATGGGAGAGACGGGGACAGAAGAATCCCTGGGGCTTGTCCATGACCCAGTCTAGTGAAATCAAAAAGTAATATAGACAGCAATTGCAGCACAGAGAGAGAGAGAGAGAGAGAGAGAGAGAGACAGAGAGAGACAGAGAGAGACAGAGAGAGACAGAGAGAGACAGAGAGAGACAGAGACATAGAAAGTAAGACAGAGACAGACAGAGAGACACAGATACAGAGAGGCAGACAGACAGAGAGGCAAGGAATGATGAACATTTCTCTAGTGTTTACAGACAAGGTTTGTCAGTGACACCAATTCTTCTGGAACTATTTTAAAGAGCCCACTACTTTTTTCTCCTAAGACCTTTTCCTGGCTCCTCCTAAAATAGTCTCAAAAAATATATATACTAGAAAGCGCTAAAATAAATGATATGTGGCAACTGTAATATCTCAGATTCTCACTGGTAGGTAATTGAAATGATCAGAAAATCTACTCCCACACCACTACTACTACACTTGGAGAAAATAGATTCTACAGTGAGGACATTCCTGAGATCCAGCCTGACCTGTTAATAAAGACATTTTCCTCAAGTTTAATGGTTTATCCTAACTAAAGTTCACCTGCAATGCATGTGCTTTCCCAGTGAGTAACATTACTGCTTTGGGAGACGATGAAGAGACCCTTTTAAGAGGAAGCGCTGCCAAAATTGACAGGGTGAGTTTCCAAAAGTCTCAGCTCCTTACATTCAAGGGGACAGATTAGGCATCTGACCAGGAAGATCACAACACCCAGGGGCCCCCAGACGAGGGCGAGTATGGAAACCAATGAAGTCTCTAGACAGAAAACAGTCTTCAGTGGCAAAGGAAAAGGGCTGACAACCTCTGAGACTCTACACTAGCATCATGGAGAAAAACAGTCTGTTCAGGGTACCTGCTCGCAGCCGGCTGCCCCAAGTACAGACACGTGGTCAGACTGAAACACCCTCCACCGACCACAAAGGCCATTTGTTTCCCATGAGTGCCTAGAGCATTAGTGGAACCAGTTGGCCCAGTCAGGAACTGTGACCCTGGTGGATGGGTGGTAACAAGGGTGCACTGTGGCCACACCAGATAATTAGTCAAGTAGTATTAAGTTACACAGTCTAGCAGTTCACCTGACATGCAGGAGTATGGGCAGGATTCTGCTTCCAGGCACCCAAAGGAGTCAGTGGGGTTAATTACAAGCTATAGCACCTCTGCTTCCACACACTAAGCATGGTGCCTTGAGACACTAGGAACGCAGGAGAAGAAACCGAGGTCATGGCTGGAGATATAGTTCAGTTGGTCGAGTGCTTGTCTAATACACTTAAAACTCTGAGTTCAGGGAGAAGAGAAGAGAAAAGAAGAGAACGCAAGGGGATAGAAGGGGAGGGAAGAAGACTAGAAAGAAGAGGAGAGGAGAGAGGAGGGAAGGAAAGAAGGGAGGGGAGGAGGAGAGGAGGGAAGGAGACAGAAGGCGGAGAGGAGGGGAGAGGGAGAATCTGGAGGGAAGGGACTCAGACTGATACTAAGACCTTAAGAAACAGAGGGGGGGGGAAGAGAAGGGGAGGGAAGGGAAGAGAGAGGAAGGGAAGGGAGTGGAGGAGAGGGAAGGGGAGAGACTCAACAGCCCAGCACTCCATCTCAAACATTGCAAGAGTTCTCCAACAGGGTTGCAGCGGATGGTGAGAAGGTATACAGACAGCTCACCCTGCACAGCACTAGTGCACAGGCACAGGACTTAGGAACACGACAGCTCTACCACCTGCTGACAGTGTGGCAGGGACCAAGTCTCCCAGCACAGTCAGAAAGGAACAGAACCCTCTGCAACCCTATACCTCCCTACAGGTCAGCCCCTCAATATGGGTCCAAAGTGTCCAGCTCGCCCTGCCCTCTCGGTCTTTAATTGTGGTGCCCCAGGTCCTACACACATACATTCATAAGCCAGATCTCAGGAAGGAGGAGTGGCAGCAGCCTGCAGGAGATGCCCCAGCTAATAAAATAATATCTGTTCCTGCCTTGCTCATAAGCACAAGCAGCAAGCTGGCATGAGACACGGGCAGATGCCAAGGTGCACTGAGAAAAGACACACCCTGCACAGGCAAAGCAGTGTAGCTGACCTACCAGAGAACGGGAGCCTGCTTAGGGGCAGATAAAAGTTTAGAACACTCCCGGCTCTTCCTTCTCCTGTCTGGGAAGTACCTTCAACAGAAAACTTAACCTAACCTCTAAGAGGACACTGTCACCAGAGAGTCTTAGAATGTTAAGACAGAAAAGAAGGTCTCCAAAGACCAAATAATATAGTATAGGTATCTGACAGAGAAGGAAACAGATCCCAGAAGGACCGGATGCTGTCTACCTCTGGGGTCCCCTCTGAATGCTACACCTTTGTCCCATATTGCCTCTGACTGCTCAACCAGCCACTGTCACTCCAATGAGTTCCTAAACATCAGGGCAGTTCTTTATTTAGCTCTATAGCTCCAGCATTTCTTTCAGGGCCCTGAGCCTGCAGGTACCCAATACAAGGTAGTTGTGGTTCAAAAAACAGCATGTTGTGTACAATTATAGACATGATTTCTTATCTTCCAGGGTCTTACAGATTAATTAAGGGCTGGGAGTACGGCTCAGTGGTACAACAAGTACTTAGCAAGAAAAAGATTCTGGGCTCTCTCCCTAGCACTATAAATATAATCTCAAGCAGGGTGCTGTGTGAATGGGTGACCCAGACAGCTGGCCAGTGACATGGGGAAGCCAAGCTCAGTCTGGAGCCATGGCTTTCTCCTCCTCAGCCTGAGCAAAGTGGGCGCTGAACAAGAGGGTGAAGAAAAGACTGTGAGAATGGTTGTGTGGCCCAGGGACAACCCCAGGCTCCCATCCTGCCTCTGACACTAAGATGCTGATCATATATAGCCATCTGGGTTCAGCCTCAGTGTCTTGTATTCTTTATCAGAAGATAAATTTCCCCTTCTTACCTGCCAGGATCAAGGCCAGAAAGGAGAAAGAAGGAAACACAAATGTACAGTGAGGAATACATACATACACACACACACACACACACACACACACACACGTCTGCTTCAGTCCTTCTCAAAGCCCCAGTAATGCTACCATGTCTTCTCTCTGATCCTGCTGAGCAATAAGAATGCACAGACACCAGACACCATCAGCCCCACTTCACTGAGTACGGGAAAGCAGGCTCCAATAGGCTTCAGAGGTAGATCTGCAGTGCCCCCCTCCCCATACACACATTAATTCTTACTTGAAACCTGGGTCTTAGGAGGTAGCTCTGAAAGGCCCTATATGCAACTGGCAGTGCCCACAAGCCATGTCTGGCTGGGCAGCAATGCCCACAGCCAGTTTCTTGGATGCAGCAGACAAGTATGACCACAGATTGTTCCATGCTTGGAGACAAAAGAACCAGAAACTCAGTGCAAAGGAGCAGTGATAACCACACCCTGTGGGCTGGGTCTCACCTGCTTCCTACTTCTCTCCGGAGGGAATATGAGTAACAGAGACTGCAAGGGGGGGCACTCTCCTGAGCTGAGTCTCCCCGTCCCACCACCCCTCCCCAACAGCACCCATCTCAGGTCCTTCTCACCTTTCTGTCCCTTGGGAACTAAAGTGGTCAAAAACCCCCTTCCTAAGCACCAAGTCACTAGCTCCAGGCCTTTCCAGGAAGCTTGAGACAGTGTAGATCCGCCAGGTCCATCATGTCCAGTGCCTGGTGGTCCACGGGCTCCACCACCCACTTGGAACCAGGACATGTAGCCATACAATAAGGGTGCAAAGGCAGCCAGGATCTTGGGGCTGCTACTGGGGTGAGCTCTGGAGCCCAGAACCTGGTGAGGAATCCCACCCAGTTCGTGAGCCAACCATCACAGGCTCGTTCTTTAACCAACCTGTGCTTTAGTCTCTTCACCTATAACACAGGGATGCCACGGTAGCCACAGCCGGGGACTGCTGGGAAACCAAGAAAACAATTAGCATGATGCCTGACACACTAAAGTGCCACCCTCCCCTCCTCAGGCACTGTAAACAGCTCCCTCTGGGGTTTCATGTATTTTATTGGGGGAGGGGGTGTCATTGTCCTACAGGAATGGTTTTTGGTTGCTGTTGTTGAGAAGAACAAGTTAGAATCCCAAGTAAGCTCTTTCTTCCAAATACGCAGCCCTGTCAGTCAGTGCTCATTCCCCCTATTGGACCCCGTAGGCTTTAAGCTCTACCGGCAGAGGCAAGCCTGGCTCACTGCTCCCTCAGTCGGTGAGGCCTTCTCTAACCCCCACCCTACCCCAGCCCACCCACCCACAAAGACTCCAGGATCCCCTCCCGCTTCAAGGAGCTCCCCTAGCTAGCCTGGCAGCTTTCTTTCTCTTGGTGAACACAATTTCAACTTGCTGCACCCACCCCACCCCCACTCCACTGATATGTGTGCCCCCCCATCCCGCCCTAGACGTCATGTCCCCTCTCTGATCTTTCCCACCCAGGGAGCAAGGCCACCATCCTATTTCCGTGCTTAAGACATACTGCTCCACATCTCTTCTTGGGTTCTCCTGAGGGTAGCCTCTCAGAAGTGACCCTGGGTCAGGGAAGGGAAGGGAAACAGTGACAGCACCAGAATGACCCAGTCCTATGGTGGCTTACTCCATGTTGCTTCACCAGCAGTGACACAGAGCGGCCTCTGATTCAATGCAGCAGGCCAAGCAGGCTTATGTCCTCCCTCCCCTGCCTCTTCCCCTCCCCTCCCCTCCCCTCCTCTCCCCCCCTCCTCTCTTCCATCTAGTCCTTCCTGCACCCCAGGCTGTGTGCTGTTTTTCAAAGGCTCCATCAAGGACCAAGCAAGATAACCAGAGACTAAGATCAGCTACCAGACCCCAAAGGCAGAAGAACGCCATCAGATTACTGAAAGATGCTTCTGGCTTTTTCTGTCCTAAATCACATGACCTGTAATCCTCAAGGTAATGGTGCCAGTTGACCACCAGACCTAGCCTGGCCTGGTTGAGGTGACCCAGCACTTCCCTGCAGCCTGCCCTCCCCCAATGGAGTCCTTTCCACACTGCCATTCCCCACCACACTTGGAAGTTAGTACCCTGTGGCCTCTGCTTTACCTGGAATGAAGCGGGAAAGGGTACCAGTACTGTTGGAAGTGCTCCCTAAGACTGAGGAACTCCTTCACAAAGAGGCTGGTGACAAAAAAAAAAAAAAAAAAACTGAGGGAGACAGGTTGCAACAGCATCTGGAGATGGGCTGGCTGACTGGATTCTAGGTGAAGCAAAGGAAGGAGCCCGAGGGAGGGGGGGCAGAGAGACGGGAACAGGGCTGCACTCTAGAGAGCTGCCCAGGGCGTGCTTACTAAAGCTTGTTTCAGCCCTCTGACAGTTATCTTTTAATCCAACCCCGGAAGACACCAGCTGGCATCAGTGCAGAAGCAACTCCCCAGGGCACGTGAGTCACCAGGCTGGACTCCAGGGCTGTTCCTCAGGGCCAGGGACCTTGCTGTGTGGACCTGAGGAAGTGGTCCCTGACCCTCTAAGGACAGACTCCTGGGCTGTGCAGGATCACTGAAGGCTGAACACCAAGATCTGAGGATGGAGACCCCAGAAGGGTCTGAGTAACAGTTCTGAGATCTTCCTCCTGGAGTTCTGCCGCTTGGGTTTTAGAGGCACACAAGCCCGGCAGAGTTGAGAATCCTCACTGACTAGAGAGAAGGAAGCAGAATGGCCTGGGTGGCCGCTCCTCCACACTGCCTGCTGATCAGAGGCCAGCCTGGAGGACACTGTCCCACTCAAGTCCCTGCAGTTAGCCAGTTAGCCAGGACACTGAGCCATCTCTTTGGCTCAGTGGGATACCCCTGTTCACATCAACGGGCTACAGCACAGTGCCAAGGACTTTGAGAGAGGGTGTGCATACACACATATGGATGGATGAGTTTAGTCTTGAGATTAGCAAGGATGAGGCCAGATGTAACCAGTCACCTTGGCCACACAGGTGCCGGTTCCCTCTCTTGTAATAGCTAGGACAGGACAGAAAGCCACCCAGGCCTTTCAAGCTGAGGAGCTCGAAATTTCCAGAGGTAACAGTCCCACCAACGACCAGCTAACTCCACCACATGTCTCTGCTTTGCAGGTCACAGAATCCTGCCAGCAGAAACCGGTGGGTAGAAACTCTAAACCCTGGCTGGGCATGTAGCTCGCTCCTATAATTCCAACACTGGAGGGCTGACACAGGAGAACAGGCGAGAGTTCAAGGTCAACCTGAGATGAGCTGACAAAGTCAGTTCCAGACCTGCCAGAGCTGTAAAGTGAGGTACACTGTCTCCAACAAAAGAAGACAGAGGGGGAAAAAATCAACTCCAAACTTCACGCCACCCCTAAGTAGTTCAATCCCCACCCCAGCTCAATGGGGTGCTCTTGAACCCCAGGAGCCAGGAGACAAAGCATGACCCCACTAGCATGGGATGAGCACGTCCCATCTGTGAAGCTGGAACAGTACAGATTTTTCTCCAGCAACGCTAGAGGATTTAATAAAGGGTCCACATGAGTTCCTGGCAGCACAGACTGCTAACCACGACCCAATCATACTAGCGTGCCCTATGTGCATAGGTTCCGGCCCAGCTTTCTACCCACCGATGACATTCGTCTTTCTTTGTCATGGCTGGATTCCCATTCAGCAAGTATCCAGCTCTGTGGGCTACTTCAAGAGTAGCTGGCTTACCAGGGATACATATCCAACCCAGGCTTTCTCACCAAAACCCCTGCCAGGGATCCAGCACTCTGCAGTGGCCAGCAGAGTCAAGGCCGGCTAATGAGACCAACCTGATGTTGGTCTTCAGCCCTGTCTTCTTAGGATTGCTATTCTATTATAAAACGCCATGACCAAAGCAGCTTGGGGAGGAAAGGGTTTATCTGGCTTATGATGCCACATCACAGTTCATCATCAAAGGAAATCAAGCAAGGCAGGAACCCGGAGGCAGGAGCTGATGCAGAGGCCATGGAGGGTGCTGCTTACTGGCTTGATTCTCACAGCTTCCTCAGCCTGCTTTCTTACAGAACCCAGGACCACCAGCCCAGGGATGGCACCACCCACAATGGGCAGGGTCCTTCTCCATCAATCACTAATCAAGAAAATGCCCTACAGGCCTGACTACACAGTCAGATCTTATGGAGACATTTTCTTAATTGAAGATACCTCCTCTCAGATGACCTTAGCTTGTGTCAAGTTGGTATAAACTAACCAGCACAAGCCCCAAGACCCTATGCCCCACAGCTTCTTCCCCCAGATCCCATGGTTGTCTTTAACACACACACACACACACACACACACACACACACACACCTGAGCACAATACAAAAGAGATGGCAAACTATCAAACTGCTCTTCCACAGCCTCCCATGGCTTCCTCTGGAATACTAAGTCACCAAGCATTTGAAAGGAGGGGCAAATGATGAGCATCTGACCGTCTGCTGTGTATTACTGTGTATTGTCTACTACATCCTTTAAAAGGCCCTCTACAATCTGTCTTGCTACCTGCATCCTACAGGTGAGAGCCATGTGCCTACGCCATGCGGCCCAGAAGCAGCAGCAGCAGATATGGATGCCAGGTGCAAGGCAAGGCCCCTACCTCCTACTCCAACTCATCCCTCCCTGCCCATGCCAGCCACTGTTCCATCATCTCGGTGCCCTGGTTATCCACTGTACACTCAGAAATCTTCCTCTCTGCCTGAATCACCTACCTGTCAATCCTCAAAGGCCAGCTCTCAAGTTACCTCCCTCATGAGAGTGAGCTTCACCCCCGGACTGTGTCTTAAAACAACATAAAACAAAACAAAAACAAAAAACCTCTTCCTCACAGGTGTCTTGTCTCTACCCTCAAGAGAGCACAACTCAGTCCCCAGTTGCCTGGTCCTCATCAGCTTCCTGCTTTGGATAGACCTTTCAGACACCACCTTGTAGGTCTGATGCTGCCTATATTCTAATGCTAATACTGGTTCCTCAGCCAGGTGGCCCCAGAGACAGGAGAGTCTGCACGTAGACCCAGGTGACCTATGTGACCTTGCCCCCAAGTTAATGCTGATTGGTAAATAAAGATGCTGGCCGGACCTAGGGAGGTGGAGGAGATGCACAAGGGAGAGAAGGAGAAGAATGGAAGAGAAAGTCGCCATGGGTTAGAAGTCAAGAAAACAGTGGCCACATGAGGGTGGTCAACTGGAGCTAAGAGCAGCCCAAACGAAACTACCAAGTAATAACTTGGGGTTATTGATAGAAAATAGATTTTATAGCATAGCGGGTAGATATCTGCCCAGCTCTAGTGCTGATTAAGGCTTATTATAAATAATAAAAAGTTGTGTGTCTTTTATCCGGGAACTAAATGGTCAAAGGTAGAGTAGAAACCCTAGACTGGGATTAAAATTTTCTACACCACCACTGCCATGCATTCTGTTGTAGAATAAGTAAACATATGCTACCCCTCTAGCCTTACAAACCCCATCACTCAGGGCAGGCACAGCAGACCTGACACTCACGGAGACAAGCATTAGAGAGAGTGGCTGGTCTCCCAGAAGTTACACTGGCAGAGTTCAGCACTGGCTGGCTAAACTTTTGAATAACAACAGCAGGGTCCAAGTGATGAAGCTGTAGTCACCAAGGAAACCCCTTCACACCAGGAGAAAAGTGGTCCCAGGGAACTGTGGGAGCCGTGCCTGAAAGGGGCTTCGGGGCCTCCTCTGCATCCTCCTACTCTGGCGCCCTGCCACCCTCTTTCCTAACACAGGATGTGACAAGGTGTAGATGCGGCTACTCTGACGCCAGAGTGACAGAGGCCAGGGTAGGCAGGCCTAGGGCACAGTGCCTGGCTCCAGTGGTGTATAAGCCAGAGATCCCTTTGGGGAAAGAGGTAGAAAGACAGAAAGACGAGCCCTCTGTCCTGACCCACTTCTCTCTGAGCTCAATTCCCAGAGTTGGCAGCACCGCACCAAAGCCAACTGTGACTTCCTTCTCCCCTGGTGATGCCAATGAGCAAAGTCATGTTTACATCGGGAGCACTCAGACTGATCAAGCCACTCTGAAACGTCCAGTTCCCAGAAAGCAGAACCGTGTCCCCAGACTGGGCAGGCCTCATCCACCTAGCCTGGGACTGGTAGCCGAACCAAGGCTCTCATGAGCATGACAGAACAACATGACCTCTGCATCCCTTCTTAGATGGCTGCAGGCACTGAGCAGATGCCGCACATCTTCAGATCCCAACCAGGGCTAGAGTCTGGGGGTGTGGCTCTGTAGCAGAGCACTTGTATAACACACCTGAGACCTCGGTTCGATCCCCAACATCACTGCAAATCAAACAGGCAAAATGACTTCCCGAGGAACAGCCCACTCCTGGGTTCTGATTCAGGAAAGCTTGACAGTATGACTTTCAGAAGTTCCCAAGTGATCCTGAAGGAGTCAGTCCAAAGACTGAGTGAACCTGGAGAGGCTGAGGAGACATCGAGCTCCCAGCTCAGCAATCTAGTCCTGCATCCTCGAAACATGCACACAAGCTGACCTCACAGCGCTGCTTCCAGGGCGTATCAGAGGAGGAAAGATGTGGGTTAAGGACCCACCGGTAAGGAGCTGAGCTCTCACTTCCTCAGAGCCTGAGCAACTTCTAGTCAAAGACATCTTTGATGCAATCTGGTTTTTTTTTTTTTTTCTTCTTTGCGGTCAGGGTTGTTTGTTTGTTTTAAAGATTTTATTTATTTTACGTATGTGAGTACACCATCACTGTCCTCAGACACACCAAAAGAGGGCATTGGATCTCATTGCAGATGGTTGTGAGCCACCATGTGGTTGCTGGGAAATTGAACTCAGGACCTCTGGAAGAGCAGCCAGTGTTCTTAACTGCTGAGCCATCTCTCCAGCAGTCCTTTTGGTTTTTTGGTTTTTTGGTTTTTTGGTTTTTTCAGGTTTGTTTTGGTTTTCTTCTTCGTTTAAGAATTATTTATAGTTTGTTTTGGCTTTTTGTTTTGTTTTGATGAGACAGGGTGATGCATATGTATGTGATACATAGCCCAGGCTAGCCTCTAACCCGCCATATGGCTAAAACTGCCTTTGGACTATGAGCTGTTATCTTCCAAGTGCTAGAGCTACAGGTATGGTCCAGCCCACTTCACCTTGTTTCATTTAAAAGAAAAAGTGTTTTTTTGGGGGGAGAGGGGGAGATAAAACTATCTGCTTTATTTCTCCTTTGGTTCCTCCTGTCTTGCAAATTCTCTAAAAAAAACATTGTTAATTTGAGCATCCTGACTCCAAAGCTTTAGATACTGAAGCATTTTTGATTAAAAATTTGGGATTTTCAAACAGTAAAACCTATATAAATATTCCCAAATCAGGAAAACTCTATAATCTGAAACACTCCTGGTCCCAGACATTTCAGTCCAAGGTTATCTAGCCTGTGGTTATTTTTTTAAAACAAGAAATCTTTTCACTTTAATTACTAGCATCAGATGACGTAAAACCCAAAACCCAGTTCAGTTGGTGATAAAGGATCTGGAGGAATCATAAATGATATCTACTATTCAAGACCATGGCGGGCACCCTCCCTGCCGTGTCTGGGGTTCTGTCTGAGGATGCCCAGCAAAGGAGCTCCCTCCCTCTCCAGAAGCACTAGGTACAAGGTTCTGGAGTCTGAAAAGGCTGTTCCTGGTCTTGAGGAGAAATTTATCATCCCCGAGCTAAAATTTCCCAAGGTGTTATACACCTCACAGTACCTAGCATCATGAGCTTGACCCACATGTGACAGTGAGCAGTTGTTTCTCCAATGAAATGTCTTAAAGGGTGACCGCCATACTCCTCCACTATGGCCTCCATAAGAATGCGGGTTTTGCAAGTCTGGGTGACACACGTTCACAATGCCAGGTTTAAAGTGACACCCGTTCACTTCTCGCACTATAGTCGCCTGGATGATTATCTAAAACGCGTCTGATGCCACTGCATCTAATGTCCTGCAAACCACAGCCGCTCCACCCGTCTTCTGGGTGCCTTAATCAGCCATGGCCAGGACTACAGTAAGGCCCTTGGGGTGAGCAATCTGCCTGAGGCTGTCAGCCCAGCCCAGTCCCACAGGCGCCACAGGGTCAGAGGCTAGTAACAGGGCAAACTGAGGCCCTCTCTGGAGGACAGCAACAAGACAGCAACGTGTTTCTTTCCCCTGGCCTTTTATTTCCTCTTCAGCCCAGCTCCCTGCCTGCAGCACAGATGTGAGAACCGTCTGTGTTCTTGCGAGGTAGGTGGCGTCTGTATCAGCCATCTCACCCTACTGCTTCCTGCATCCCCCATCTCCTGGGTTGCTTACACCTCTGCCAAGCAGTAAGGTTGTTTGTTTCTTTGTTGCCATTGTTGTTTTAAGACTGGGCTTACTGTGTAGCCTTAGCTTGCCTGAACTGTATACACTAAGCTGGAATCAAACTCAAGGATCTGCCTGCCACTGCCTCCTAAGTACTGGGATTAAATGTGTGCACTACAACATTTGGCAAGCACTAATGTTAAGGGACACACTGTCGCCTATCACGTATGCATCTCACCTGTCCCATGGTACTATCACCTTGGTGGCTAGAAGCTCAAACTCATCCATCTGCATAGTCTGCTCTGCAGGGATGGACACCCACCCACCCTGCCTCCTCTCCAACACAGGACATGGCAATCTTCCCCTCCAGACTTGCAGGAGAGCCAATGACACTAGGACAGAAACCCTGGGGCAAGGCTTTGGTAAAGGCATTCTGGGGCATTCTGAAGTAATTCTGGGGCAGCCCCAGCAGCTGAGGCAGGAGTTCCCATAGCCCTATTGCCACAGTCACTGACAATTTCTACCCATTCCCTGCCACTCTCATTGACAGGAAAGGGCCAGAGCTCAAGGCTTAGTTCAGTGTTGCTCCTCACCACACCTTCCTGAGAACAGCAAGAGAGGCATCTGTCATTGAGAAGCACTGGCAGCACAGAATGGAAGCAAGAGAAGCCTCCATTGTTGGGCCTGTATCTTAGGTTCATTGCTGTGAACCATGACCAAGGCATCTCTTACAAAGAACAACATTTAATTCGGGCTGGCTTACAGTTCAGAGGTTCAGTCCATTATCAACAAGGCGGGAACATGGCAGTGTCCAGGCAGGCATGGAGCTGAGAGTTCTACATCTTCATCTGAAGGCTGCTAGGAGCACACTGGCGCCCATGTGGTTAGGAGGAAGGTCTCATTGCCCACCCCCAACAGTGACACACTTCCTCCAACAAGGCCACACCTACTTCAACAAAGCCACACCTCCTAATGGTGCCATTCCCTGGGCCAAGCACATTCAAACCACCACAGGCTGGAAAGACAGCTCGATGGATAAAGAATTTCTGCTCTTATAGAGGGCCCAGATTCAGTTCTTAGCACTATGTTACGACTCACAACCACCTGTAACTACAGCTCTAGGAAAGCTGACATTCTTGTAACCTCCATGTGTAGTAAAAGCACTACATGTGGTATACATACATGCATGTAAAACACATAAAAAATAAGATAAATAAATCTAAAAAGGAAGTCTCCACTGTGAGACTTGTAGTGTGGCCTTGAGTTGCCTCAGGCAGTTGGAGTACATCACACACTGACTGACCCACAAGCAGCCTCTGATACCATCTGCTCCAAAAGACCAAGCCCCTCCCAAGGAGGCCAACTGCTGAACCCAGCAGCAATGGCTCAACTCTTATTTACAATCATCTTGTCCTACTACCAATGCCTGTGACGTGAAACTCATATCACATGCCACTCACCACATGATCTGCCAACACCTAAAGTGGTGTACACCTGTTCAATGCGTCCGCACAAGGTCAGATCCTGCTAAAGATCACAAAATACACATAATCTCTATGCTTACTTCTGACGGATCAGAACTTCTGCAATGTGAATGTATGGGGGCTGGAGGGAACACAGGTATTTTAATCATTATCTGGGTGAACAATTTGCTTTAAATGTGACATTATAGACACATGTGTCCCCAGGGTGGCACTGGGCCACAGGCTTGTGGCAATAACAAAGATAAAAGCTGGGTTTACCCAGCATTTACATTTGCCAGGCACCACTTGCAAAACCTCACAGACGGGAACTCTCCTAATTCTCACAATATCAAATTCCATAACTCTTTCTACTTGGCTAATACAGAAACAGAGGGAAAACAAACAGTTTACACTTGTACCAGACCCTCAGCTCAAACCCATCAAACTACCTCCAGAGTACCCGGGGCATCCCTCATCTGTGACCCCACTTCTAAGGCTGGGTAAAGAATCCTGCTGGGTTGCTGGAGGGACTGAAGGAGGAAAAAGGAATGCAAAAAATAACTGAATGGGCACCCATGCAGCACTAATGCATACCTGCTCAGAACCCCACCAAGAGGCATGGGGCCACTTATGACAAACCCCTCTACCTTTCCTAGCTGAAGGGGGGCAGTAGAATAGATTCTATTTCCAGTATCAGAACACCAAGACCTAGAGAGATTACAGGTAGTGATCATGGGGATAAGTCTTAGAGAGCTGGTCACTCACTTCCCTTTGCTCCATCCATCACTCCCTTTGGCCCCGAGAGAAGATCCCTACATGGAAACAGTCTCTGCAGAGGATTCATAGATACTCACATCCCAACACTGCAACCAACAGTGTCAGGCTTGAAACTTAGGAAAAGCTTCTGTTCCAATCCACTCACAACTCACAGATGGCCCGTAAGACCCCTCAGACGACTGGGAAGGGCAGTTGGTCTTCCTTTCACACAACACAGACCACAGCAACTGCAATCCTTCCCCATCCAGCCCCTGAGAATGGCTAGACATGGTGACCTGAACTGCCTGCATCTTCCACAGGCTGCAGCCAGAGGCTGGTGAACCTGGCCTCATTCTCCCCAAGTCTGCCAAGTAAATGTCCTGTTCAGAAGCCCTGGATTCCCTACCGACTTCTATTCACAGAAAGAAAGTTCTCTGTCGTATCTCCAAGAACACCCAGCCTTCGCCTTGAGCACCATCCTTACCAGGCCTGCTCCTTCCTTCCTCCTCTCCAGCACCCTCCAGCCTTCAGGCCCTGCATCCCGCTCAGCTTATTGCGCGTGTCCCCTTCCTTAGGTACCTGACCAGGAGTCCAAGACACGCATCAGTATTGCTAGACGCCACTCATTCACTTGGGGCATCCAATGAGATGATAAACTATGCAGGGGAGGAAGGTCAAGAGCCTTCTTTTCCGCACAAAAGCCCCTCCCATAGCCTAGAAACTACAAAATAGGTGAGAAGCAAGGAGACAATAAGCAAGGCTGGCAGCTTCCAGAAGTTTCTAAAGTAGAGAGCCTGAAGAAGGGAACCCTTGGCAGAACAGAACGCACATTCCTATGAGAACAGATCAGTACTCAGTAGAGGTCATGGGGGTCATCGGTGGTACTGGAAACTTTCTTATGCTCACAGCCTAGCACGTCAAGGTGTCTACTACCAAGCAGTGACAGGAGGTAGGCTGACAAATGGAGGGAGGCACAGAGAGGCAGACAAAATCTGATAGGACTAGGCTCCAGCATGGATCCAGTACAAGAGGCCAACATGGGTGGGTGACCAGTTAGACTTAGTCTCATGAGAAGCTTTTTTGTATGTGGGAAGCTGGGGGCAGGAGAGTTAGATGAGGCTTGACCACTTCCCACAGAATCAAGGTGGCTAACACTACTCTGTTCCCTCTCCATGGGTCTGTAAAAGAGAGCAGGCCTATGACAAGATATATACAGGTCACCTACCATTTTCTACCAGAAATGAGAACATGGACTTGGGGGAATTCACAGGAAGCCCCTGAACATTGGGTTCCCCCAGATCTAACTATTGTTTTCAAGGGAGGA
The DNA here is from genome assembly GCF_947179515.1 of Apodemus sylvaticus. Classification (NCBI taxonomy): domain Eukaryota; kingdom Metazoa; phylum Chordata; class Mammalia; order Rodentia; family Muridae; genus Apodemus; species Apodemus sylvaticus. The sequence goes on from NC_067479.1 coordinate 88,204,747, forward strand.
AGGTGCAGAACCCCAAGTTAGGGTTATGCTTAATTTCTCCCTTTCTTCTGGATCCATCCCCCTAGAGCTAGCCACCTGAGTGGACTCTGACTCAGGGTCTGTGGGCCTCCAACATGTTATCTTTGGAAAAAGTTTTTCCTCTGAGACCAGAGACTCAGGAAAGCACTCCTGCTTGAACTTTGACCTGTGACTAAGCACCAAGTAGTCAGGAGCGTCAGTAACAGGGGGTTTTTGCTGTGTCACAGGAAGAAAGCCACACAGATGCTCCTGCCAAAGTCAGGCCCATTCTCTGACTCAGCACCAAATTTAGACTGCATGTTCTAGGACTATCCAAAATCCCCATGTGGCAACAGGTGCTCAGAACCCAGGTGCTAAAGCCTCAGTGATGGGATGCAAAGGGGAGGGGTATCCCAGGCTCAGGACCCAGAAATCTCAATGGGGACTTTCACGGGAAGGCCTGCGGGAGAGAACAAACGCAGCCTTTATGAAGAAAGGGACAAGGACTCCAGCGCTTGCCAGCCTCGGAGCAGCTGGTGGCCTGAGAGAGCGGGGGAACGCTCAATACTGGCCTACTTTGCCCAACTGTAGAAGACAAATATCAAGCGCATGGGCTGGTAAAGGATTGGGTTCAATGCCTGGAAATAAAGCTGGAGCGCAGCTGACCACACTGGGGTATCCTGTTACTTGCTGCTAAGCCTGGCCCACATGAGGAAAAAGCAGTCCAGACTTCCAGACACCCTGACTCCCCAGCCACGCTACTCCAACTCTGAAAGGGGATCCTAGCCCCAGATCTGCCCCTCTGTGCCCTTGGACTGCTGGTTTCCAGTGTAAAACGGGAACTTGGACTCGCCTCCGAGATCCTTTCCAGCCATGTCTTCAACAGTTGAGGCCGCTTAAGAGAAAGTGCTAAGGGCTAGAGAGATGGGCTCAGCACTGAACGCTGCTCTGATAGACCTAGGTTCAAGTCCCAGCATCCACATGGCAAATCACAACATTCTGCAGCTCTAGTCCCAGGGGATCCGGTGTCTTTGAAGGCACCAGGCACGGATGTGGTGCACAGAGATGCAGACAAAAAAAAATCCAAACACATTAAGTAAGTAACTAAGTAAATAAACAATAAATACTTAAAATGAAATTAAACCACGAAAACAAGTCTGACCAGGAAAGAAAAAAATGAAGGTGACTTGGAAAGAACAGAACAGAGATGGCTGCAGCTCCTGAAAATGTCAGCAGGCTGCTTCCAGAATATTATGAAATCTTTACTAAATTACACAACATGTATAAAGGGAGCCGGCAAGACGACTCAGCAGGTAAGGGCGCTTACCTCCAGGTCTGCTGACCAACGTTTTATTCCTCAAATCCACACGGTGGACGAAAAGAAGGGACTCCTCCCGGTTGTCCTCTGACCTCTACGCACACATGATCCCACCCCACCCCACATACAGAAATACAGACCATTGCGCTCCTTTCCATCTCTCTGCTATGCTGTCATTTTTAAAAATGTCTAGACAGACCTTCACCATGTGTGGAAAACATTTGTCAATAGTCAAAAGAAGGCAGATGTATTTGCAGGCCTAGGGCAATCTTAAGGAGCCAGACGCGCACCATGCAGACTTGTAGACTGAGAGAGCACTCACTGCACTATAGAAACCCAGGCACAGGGCTAGAGAGACAGCTCACTGGTTAAGAAGGCTAACTGCTCCTGTAGTGGACCCAGGTTCAGTTCCCAGCACCTACGTAATAGTATGCAATCATCTATAACTCCAGTTCCAAGGGATGTGACCCCCTTTTCTGATCTCTGTGGGAAACAGGCACACTTCTAGTTAACATACACACACACAGGCAAAAACATTAATACTCATAAAATAAATAAATCTTTTTTTTTTTTTTTTTGGTTTTTTCGAGACAGTTTCTCTGTGCAGCCCTGGCTGTCCTGGAACTCACTCTGTAGACCAGGCTGGCCTTGAATTCAGAAATCCGCCTGCCTCTGCCTCCCAAGTACTGGGATTAAAGGCGTGTATCACCACTGCCTGGCAAAATAAATAAATCTTAAAAAAATAAAAACAGCCACAACACACCTTTGTTTAGTGACAAGCAGGGCAGCAGCTGGGGGTGGGGGAAAGAGTTGCTTTGTCACAGAAAGCCACCTAGAGGTTCCTCCAGCCAAAGTCAGATCCCTTCACAGGCAATTGTCCCCAGCGGGGCTGCCTCCTACACAGGCAGTTCTCAGGGGCTGGTTAATGTGTCAACAGGATAATGGTTCTCTTATGCAATGTAGGGTTGGGCTGGATAGGGACAGCTTTTTGTTTTGTTTTGTTTTGAGCTCAAGAAGAATTTTTCAGAAATAAATAAATAAATAAATAAATAAATGTGTTGTCAGTCCTCACAATGACAATGACAGAGCAGATGTCCAACAGGGCTTCAGTTCCCTCTCCGTGCATCACTATCCCGGGGAGCAGGGACTGGGTTCTCATTAGGCACATTGGGCCATTTGTCATTTTTAAAATGGCTCACCTCCCCCCCTCCACCCCCCACCCACAAGGAGGGTAAGGCTTTGCGGCAGCTCTTCCTCCCCAGGCATGGGGCTGGGGGAGGGGACTCCAGCTAAGCATGATACTCCCTGAGTTCCAGGACCAGCCTACATGAGAAGACCCTGCCCTCTAACCTCCCCAGAGTCTCATGATGGCATCAGTCAAATGTAACAGCTAGATCTTGTTAAAATCCGCATTTAAACAAATTACCGGGTGACACAAGGACAACTGAGTACCAGCTTGGCATAAGGCGGCTTACCACATCCACAGCAGGGTGTTCAGAGTGGACTCAGAGTCCCTTCATGGACCATGCCGACTGGTATGGGGGACCTCTGTGAGCCCAGCACTTAGCAGAGCCAAGAGAATAGAAGCAGGGACTAAGGACATACTGACAAGTGATGGAAGGGACAGACACACAGACAGATAAAGCTGTGACTGAATCTGTAAGGATTGCCCCTTAACCAAGGGCTGTGGGACAACACACAAACAGGCAATACTGGGATCAGCTCCAGTAAGCTTTCTCAAGACAGACCTGAAGTATTTTTGAGTGAAGTGAGATGCTAGCGGGGATTTGTTTTAAACTACTACAGGATTCTACGGTTGCTGGAAGAGGTCAGTAGAGGTCCAGGGTTGCTCCTTGTATCATCTAGTCCATTTCCACATGCTCGAAAAGACAAAGGCAGAAGAGAAGGAAGAAGAGGCTTTGTTTAACCTGAGTCCCCTCTTCCCTCCCAATGTCTTCCCTGGGCTCCCTGCACTCTTCTCTCTCAGCCAAGGAGCATTGGCCTCACTATCTCTGCAGTGTCCACCTGAGGACAGGTGACTGCAAAGGACATAGTGAGACCTCCTTAAGACCAAAGCCTCAGGAAACTAATCCACCAAAGTGGCACAGCCTCCTCACTGACAGACACCCCAGGTTCTCTCCTCGTTGGTAGACACCCCAGATTCGCCCCTCAGCTTCTGTCATGCCAACCCCATTCATGGCCTGTGTCCTGTGACGCTTTGGGTTGCATACTGTCTGAGGCTATTGCTCCTCTGTAGGGCAAGTCACTCCCAACAGGCACAGAGACGGCAGCTCTCACCAAAAGCCCTCAGAGAACGCTACTGATCCCTTTCACAAATGAGGAAGAGGAAGTCTTGAAGGTTAGGCAGCTCCAATCCCACTTACAACATCCAAGCCACCTAGACCGTTCATGCATTCATTCCTTCATCCAGTCACCCATCATCCTCCATGACAGTCTCAGAACAGAGACCTTCTTCTCTGTTCTCCAGACCAACTGTGTCAGAGGCGCAGCAAAAACTTGTTCTCGGTTCACAATTATCACTTGTTCTCCCCGGACCTGCAGCAGTCGCACCACCAGAGCACTCCCCACACATCCTCCAAGGCACCTTAGAAGCCCTGACTGCTAAGGCCCAAGACCCAATCCTGCTGCTTTGATCCTCAAGAAAAGCATCTTAAATGCCCATGAAATCAGTCTTCATTCTGGTTAAGCCCCATCAGGCCCAGCAAGCACACAAACCTAAAGTCTGGCAGCTGCTGGCCCCAGAGCCCAGGTGTCTCGTGCAGCTGGCATCAGAAGCTAATGTAAGGGAAATGTTTATGCCTTGGGTGCTCTAAACGAGAGGATCAGGGGAAATGAAAATAAGTAATCCGAGCTGTGTTCCAGTACCATGTCTAAAGCTGAGGCTTCCCGTGTGTATTCCAGTGAACATAGATGCTTGAAGATGTCCCCAAGAAAAGGGCTTTGTCATCAAATCTGTCTCTGAAGCCATTCTAGCCAAGCCCCAAAGCACACTGGCCCACAATTGTTCTCAGAAGCCTAACAATAAGAAGTTAGGCCTGCTCAAAGCAGCACTATCCGAATGCACTGGACCACAGAGCTGGGCCAAAGCAAAAACAGCATCCATCCATCTGCATCCCATCAAGCCAGTGCTCAGAAGACGTTTCCTGGGGGAAACGCTGACCCAGGCCTTTTGAAAGAACATCCTGATAGAGCTGGTACCCTGGATGCGAAATGAGAAAGCAAACCAAGCCTGAGTGGTCTGTGAAGCAGAAATGTCCAGCATAGGTCAAGGCCTTTGGGGTGGAGCTATTAGCACTGCAAAGGAGTGGGAAAGACTGCCTCTCTGAATTCTGCTGGGATGGTACAGTTAAGGTCAGCCTCAAGGGAGTCACTCACAGACAAATTCTGAAATTTGCTCCTTTGCAATCCAAAAGAGCTGCCCCGCATTTTAGCAGCATGTATTTGGAGGTCTGTGTGTGTGTGTGTGTGTGTGTGTGTGTGTGTGTGTAGGAACATTCATTTGCATGTATGCACATGCACTTACATTTTATACAAAAGAAAAAATGCTAAACTAGGCCTCCACCCAGCCCCAAACTAAGGTGTTAAGGACAGAGAGCAAACAATATGGCAGTTCTTTAAAAGCCTGCATCTGGAACTGCTGCATGGTCCAAAGAAGAGAACAGAGAGAGAGTGACAGAGGAAGAGACTCCATAGCCTCCTCTGGCTTCTGCACATGTGTGAGTATACATCACACACACACACACACACACACACACACACACACACACACGAGGAAGACAGATACACTGAGTTCACCTATAACAGATGTCTAAACTAGTTACATTCATACAAACAGAAAGGAGACCGTGGTCGTCAGGGGCTGAGAGGAGGGAGCAGCAGACCACTGTTTAATGGATGCTCTTCTACATGATGGCGAAGTTCTGGAAACGGATGATGATACCGGTTGTCCAACAGTCTAAAAATACTAGATGCCCCTGAAGGGCACACTCAGACTAGCTGTTCCCACATCTTACACCTTGTGGGGGTGAAAACAAAAGGGCTCAAGGTACATCTTATGGTATGGAAGTCTGACTACAATTAAAAAAATAAAACGGTTCAGAGCAGATGCATTCTGAGCTCTAGGCTAAAGTGAACCTCTGCCACCATCCTCCCCAGGATTAAGGTTGGATAGTCTACACGGGATACTCCAGATACTTGGCTCAGGTAAAAATGTTTCTGCAGTACATTTGTGGAATTCCACCTCAAAAATATCAACTGAGGCACAGTGCAAAGATTTTACAACTGGTTCTAGGAAAATGATGAAGAAGAAAAAAAAGATCCAGTTATCTCTGCTTCTATCCCATTTAAAATTCCCTGCTAAACACACCGGGCAGCCCCAGCTCCAGCCAGGAGTGTAGTTCAGTGCTCCTGCTCTGTGCCTGCTGGCTGTCTCTACAGCCCACATCTTCCCAGGAAATCACTGCATAGCTTCCCTCCCACTGGGCCTGCAGAAGGAACAGGTGCTTCATTTGAAGTAGGGGTAAAAACCACAAACACACACACACACACATGAGACAAAATATTTCCCCTACTTTTCTCACTTTTTCGGGAAGTGGAGGTAGAGTATCAACACCCACCGCAGACTAACATTAAAGCAGGGTAGCCAGGACCACGACACAGAGCTGGAACCGTCCCCAAAAACCCACTCCAACACAACTGCCACACATCCTTGGGACTAACAGCCATCTGGGGAGTGCTCCGAACCCCACAGGACTGAGAAACTCCACATCCAATGCCTCACTAATTCTGTTTGCTGTTGAACGAGGGCCAGGGAGCTAAGAGGCTCAGCCAAGGTCAGGGCCAGCACTTAGAAACAGATCCCACACAGGGCTCCTTCAAGGACGGTTGGCTGATATTAGAATCTGAAAAGGAAAGGTTGCCTCACAGGTCTAGAGCAGCCAATCCTCCACAGTTGGGACCTGGTGGAGTGACCTTGAAGACTTCAGACACCGAGGTCATACCACCAGCTTCCATCGCAGACATAGTGAGCCACTCAAAGGGGCAGGGAGTGTATGGCAGAGCGGAGTAGCTCCAGGAGATTACACCTGCTCGAGAGACTCATGGCCACAGAGCGGGCAACCCTGATACCTGTTTAGAGTGCTCACAAGGAGCTGCAACCGACCTGCAGCAATCTGTCCATTCCTGGTCCCTCCTGTCACTATCATGTGGCATGTTTTTACCACACTAACCCAACGCCCTTCCTTTGTGATCACCATTGATTTATCACACAGCACCCTGAAGCAGTGAGTGTTTTTATAATGGCTGTATTAGGGCCAAGCTCTGGGGGGAAGGAGAATAGGACCCCAGACAGCATATTGAGACACAGGAGGGAAGAAGAGCTTCCAAAATGGCAGGCAGGGCTCACTCACCCACTGGACTGGACTTCCTAGCAGGCTTGCTGACAGTGTGGTTGATAAGAGGCCTGCTGGGAAATGCGTGCACTGCTAAAATTGAGTGTGCAAAAAAAGGAACAGGCTTTGCTTTATTGTAAAATCTCCATAAAAACTCCCATCTGCATGTATCACAAAAGGAAACTTTAAAAAAAATCCTAATTTATGAATCTTAAAGTTATCTTTAACATTAAGCTCAGAAGACGCCCCAGTTCTAAACATCCAGTTCCCCTGCTAAGATCCATCCAAACAGGGACGACTGCCTGTGTCAAGGACAGAGCTCAGTTTCCCCAGGTCACTGACAGAAGGGCAGGACTGGGAAGTCTCAAGGGGACAGTCCAGGCCCTGTTCAATGACAGACACTGATGGAAAGAGGGATGAGGAGAAAGAGGAAGGACGTTTGCCAGGCTGGGCTGTTTCTGCAACTTTTTTTTTTTTTGAGGTTTCTTCTTGCTCCTGCATCTTCTTAGCCATCATCATTCCTGGGCCAGGGGATTCAAGGAGGTGCAGGAAGCAGGGTGAGGTGATGGGATGAAGGAGAGCTAACCTAAGCATTAACATCCTAGAGACCCTGCCTATGGCCCAGAACACAACGTCCTCCGGGGGAAAGGCTAGATGGACAGGCAGCATGGCTGGGCGAGGCCAGAAACTCCAAGCCACCTGACATTAGGGGTACGTGTATTTAAGATTCTACAAGTTCAGATGACCACCGGCTTTCCCACCACCAGCAACTGTCTAAATTAACTTAAACTCAGCAAGAGACATGCGTAGAGAAGCTGCCCTGCTCAGGGCCTGGCCACCAACAGCCCACGCCAGTGATGACGAGCTTGCCTACTCATTTGACCAAGGACAGTGCAGAGCATGATGTCTCTCTCTCTACACTACCCCTCCTGCTCACCCTACCTTGGAGAAACTGCTTCTTTAAAAACTGCCTTGCGCCGATACAGGTCACTAATAATGGGGACAAAGCCAAACCAACCTTAGCCTTCTAACCCCAGCGACAACCACTCTGCCTCAAATGCGCGCACAGCCCTAGTCAAGACAATCAGAATCCTTCCAGAAGATTTTTCTGTCCGGGCTGACTGGATAGAGCTGCCTTCCTTCCCTGCCCAGGGTCGACCTGAGGCTACATCTCAGACCTATGGAAAGGCTTACAAGATTCAGGAGGCAAGGGTCATCATGCTAAGGTTTGAGGATGTAGCTATATGTCATTTAACACTGGGGTAATGTTCTTAAACATGCATCTTTAGGTGATTGAACATTACATGACCACCATGGAGTTTACTCACAGAAATGTCACTCTAGGTTAATATAATCTTATGGGACCACTGTTAGACATGTGACCCCTAAGAAATATCATTATAACTGTATTATATATCAGTAAGTTGTCATTTTTCTGCCTGAGATGATTTGAGCTATGTTGTCCTGGTGCCTTGAATGGAGAGAACTACAACCTGCCCATTAGAAACCTGTTCTCAACCATGGTCTTCAGTTTCCTCTGCAGCAAATAGCACAACTCTGAAAGATAAATGCTGGTTTGAGCTATACTTCTATCTCTTCCCCTATTGATTCCCCCAGGGCAGAGGACACCCTGGCCAAAGGCAGCAGAGGAAACAAAAGACCCTGGTAATCACCAAGGAATAAAAAATAGCCAACACTTGGCAACACAGGATCATCCACACTAGTCTCTGGAAGAGCCTGGCAGGGTTACTCCCTTTTAAATGAAAAGAAAGACAGGGAGGGGGTCTAGGTGGACATGAGGGTTCGCACCTGTAAGCTCAGCATTCTGAAGGCTGAAGAAGGAGCAGCTCCACATGTGTGAAACCTGCTCAGGCTACAAAGGAACACTCCATTTCAAAAAAAACAAAAAATGCTTCCAACCTCACCTTCTACAATGCCTATATTTCAGGGAACGTGCAAACCTCTCCCTGGACCCCCAAGGCCTCCTCACCGCATGTTTAAAGGCAATCCTCTCTGTTCCAGCAGCCTGTACCCTCTACAGTCCCTGCAGTATTCGGTGTCCTCCCTACAACCCTCTCTGCATTCCAAGCCCCGTCCCCCAGGAGGCTGGAGAGGTGGCTCAGTGGTTAAGAGCACCTGCTGCTCTTGCAGAGAATCCAGGCTCAGTTCCCAGTACCCACTTAGCAGCTCACACCCACTCTAGTTCCAGGGAATCTGATGCTCTCGCTTGCCCTCCACATGCACATGGTGCACCTACAAAGTGCAGGCTAAACACATATACACAGAAAATACATCTTTTAAAAAAAAAAATGAGGTGTGATGGCGCACACCTTTGATCTCCGCACTTGGGAGGCAGAGGCAGGAGGAGTTCTGTGAGTCTGAGGACAGCCTGGTCTACAGAGTTAGTTCCAGGACAGCCAAGGCTATTATACAAAGAAATCCTCTCTATAGATAGTTGATAGATAGAAAGATAATTGATAGATAGATAGATAGATAGATAGATAGATGGATGGATGGATGGATGGATGGATGGATGGCGGGTTCTCTTTCAGCTCTGGCTCAAGTGCCAGTCTCTCCTCCAATTTCCCCTCCACTTCTTCAGCAGATGATCCTATGACAGTCTCTTCATGTTAGTGACAGCATCTCTCTCCCTCTCTGCAGGAAATGAAGAAAAGGCACAGGAGGAGGGAAGGGACAGGAAGAGGCAAGACAATTCTAAGCACATGGGTGGTGAGATCCAGCAGGAAGCCAATTGCTGACTTCCAAGAGAAGCCTGGCACAAGATAACTTAAGAAGCCCTTGACATTTAGATGGCAATTATTCAGAGCCGCACTAGGTCCAGATGAGAGTACTAGAGAAAGCCATACAGGACACAGTTTGTAAGAAAGCAAAAAGCCTGCTCTTGTAGCTGTCACTCAACAGATCCGTCTCCCCTAAAGGGTCACACTGCCTGAACAAGACCTTAAGATACATGGGCAGACTCCTGGCTGCCTCACTCCAGGCCCCAAGCCAAGTGCCCGGAGCAGGAGATCCCATCCCTCCCTGAAGACATCCCCCCCCAGGTCTGAGACAGGAGGCAGGGTGCCCTGGGCTCCACTGAGGCCCACTGCAGACGCAGGACCCAAGGATCTCTGTGAGAGAAATCAGAAGTTGCAATTAAATTCACGAGAGAAACACTAAATTTAACTCTGACCTAATCAAAGACACAGGAGACCCCCATTACCCAGTCAAGGGCAGTTCCCACCTCTCTTTGTCACCAGCTGGGGCAAAGGAAATCGCTTCATTCCCTACAAACCCATATGTGAGCAAGACAGCAGATTTCTTCAAGACCAATAATCTCTTGAAGGGGCAGTGAGAAGACCTGGTCAGCCAACAGGAAGAACCACCCAGGAGAGAGGCTCCTGGTGTCTGTCACCTTCCTGCCCTCTGATCTTCCTGGTGCCTGACACTAGCCCTGGGAACTCTATGTAATGAAGATGTAAAGACACCCCTCTGTGACACTGGGGTGGCCACAAGTTGGTGAAGATAAGACACACCATGATCCACAGCAGCACATCAGGTCCAGGAAAGCAGCCCCTGCTTCCCCCTAACCTAACCCCGTGTTCTCCAGTCACAGCATTATAAAGACATACAGACACCCCTTGACCCCCTACCATGTCACACTATTCACCAAAGCCTCCAGATGTTGTCTTGACATATCAAGTGCTACCCCAATTTTTTCTAAGCTATTTAATAAAATGAACTTAAACTCCTTGACAAGTATTTTTCTAAGGATTTCATGAGCCTCTTTGAAGCAATAAAATTCTGAAGTGTGGGGAAATGGATTAAAAAAATAATAAATCAGCAGTCCTAGGGATAAACCTCAACCTTATGGTATCCCATTCCTTGGAGGGCAAGAGACAAACCTTAAAGATCAGCCCAGAGGTCCCACCTTCTCTACAGGACCTGAGGATGGGCTTAACGCATCGCCATCTGTCCTCTAGTTTCTCTAGTCCAGAGATTAATCCTAGGGCTTAGACGTGTACATCCCCGTGAGGACTTCCTGGCTGCATTCTGACTTCTGTGCTTCCTCGCACAGACTTCTAGAAGCAAATCTTTTGACAAACTTCTTTCTTCAAAAATAAATAGAAGTAATTAGAACGGAAAAGGTATCTGATGAGGTCCTTTATTCTCTTAGCTGCATGTGATGGCCTTTTCCAAGCAACTTCGATAGGCTATTCAGACAGACTATTGGCTTTGCCCAGGAACTCCAATAAGCCGTACTTGTAGGGACAGCATGCAGGTCTGAGGGAGAATGTAAAAGTCCAAAGGGAAGTCAGAAGGGTACCCACGAAGTGCTCTGTTGTGGGGCTGCAGTTTTAGCCTCTCTGCATGTCAGTTTCCTTCCGCTAGAGAAAACAGAGTTGAGATGGCCTGGACCATAGAGATGAGAACTGCTACCAGAGACACCTAATAAAATCACTCCCTCTATAAGTGTAGCTTTTAACAGTCCCATAAATGGTCTCCTCAACCTCTGGCCCACACGTTGCTAAAGGCAGTTTTATTTTTCCAGCTCTCTTCATTCACTGTTCTTTTACATGTGTCTTTATTGATTTTATTATATGTATTGATTCAACTTAAAACAAGGGCAAGACCTACACAAGACCCACTTGCTGTCTCCAGGCTCTGAATGTTTGTTTGGGTTTTTTTTGTTTTTTGTTTGTTTGTTTTTTAAGCAATAGGCAGTAAGTCAGAACTCTTAGCATTCAATCTTTCTTAAGCATTTTAACCTCTGCAAGCCACAGTTTTCTCTCTGGCAAAGCAGGAATACTAGATAGTTCACATGCTGTTAACAGCGATTAAATGTGATAAGGCAGAGTTCCTGCCACAACAGACACCATACACGCCAGCCCTCATCCTTCCTCTGTACTCTGCCTTCTTCCTTGTCAAAGAGGCTGGCTTCTCTCTCCACAGCCCAGTCAGGACAAGCCTACCACTAGTCACAAACTCCCAGCAGTACCCCTCCCCCTACACACACTTACAAATCAGTCACTTCCAAGAGCAAGAACACAGGGGTTCCAAAGGGCACCACTCAGAAGAATCAGTCACCAGCTCTCCTCCACCGGGAACTCAGAACTCTCTCCGGGAGGGAACTGAGCCACAGCAACCACTACTAAGATTTTCCCATGGTGCAATGCAACTTCCTCAACTTTTCCGGGCCCACAATTTCCAAAGAAACCGAGGAAGGCGTTGTGCATAATTCACAGCAAATCTGGGCGAGTTAGGAGACTGAGATCCAGGGGACGAGAAGGAAACGGACACGGATACAAAGTGAAAAGGCACGAGTGATCTAAACAGAGTGGCAGGGATCAAAACGTAGGGGATCTGCCCCTGGCCTATATTCCCTTCTTGCTGATTGCAACCTCGGGCTCCCGAAGGACTAGCCGACCGTGAGAAGCTTAGAAAAGGGGCTGACCGACATCCTTCCGAGGTGTCGTCCGACCTCCGGCCCGCCACCGGACCTAGCGGCCTCCGGAGGACTCTGCAGTAGTAGCAACAGGAGAGGAAAAGACAAGGCTTTCGGTGAGGCGTTATTGTTCCCAGAAAACCGCAGGACAGGGGCAGGAGGTGTGAATTCGGTTCCAGGCATCCTACCCTCCCCGGGTAGGTTAAGAGAGAAGGTGTCACCGCGCCATACAGGTAGAGTTGGTGGCCGCGACCAGAGCCTCAGCCCCCACCACCACCACCAACCCCCCTTGGTGAGCTGCAGAGAGAAGCAGTGGCTGGAGGGCAGGAGGGGCCGCGCGGGACTGCCACTCACCCGCGCCCTCTGCAGACTGCGGCGGCCCGACGACGCCGTTCAGGTAGAGAATGGGCAGCAGGTGAGGCTGAGTCTTCTCCAAGGCGGCGCGCAGGTCCTGGAAGTGGTCCTGCTCCTTGGCCAGGAGTAGCTGGAGCAGCAGCTCCGCCTTGGCGCCTCCCGCCTCCTCGTCCAGCTGCCGCCGCTCGCCGGGGCTCAGCGCTCCTGCTGCCTCCAGCAGCCCGAGCACGGCCTCCACCTCGGTCATGGCCTGGGCCAGGCTCTGCTGACACTGGGCGAGCAGCTCCCGGCGCTGCGGCTCCATGGTGGCGGCCCGCGCCGCCCCGCCCCGCCCCGCCGGACGGCGCCGGAGCTCCCGGAGGCCGGCGGGCTGCACGCCGAGCTGGGCGGCAGCCTAGCGCGCCGGGAGTCGGGAGGCGGCGGGGCCCATGGGCCGGGGCCTGAGCGCCTCGGGGCCGGGACGATCGGGGCAGCTCTCAACGGCCGCCTCCCGGGCTCCGGGGCGCAGCCATGTTGGCTGCGGCGGCGGCGGGACTGGAAGAGGAGGAGGAGACGGAGGAGGAGAAGGAGGAGGCGGAGGTGGGGACGGCGGCCGGGGCGCGCCCGGAGGCCTCGCAACAGCCAGGCATGCCCCCTCCAGCTCCGCCTCCGCGCCCACCGCCCCGCCGCACACTGCGATCGACGCGGGGGGGAAAAAGGCGCCGGGCGCCCGACGGCTCCGGCCCGGCTCACCCGAGCTCCCGCACCGCCGCCTGCACAGCCGCGGCCCGCCCCTCTGGCCTCTCTCCTCCCCGGCCCGCCTTTGGCCTGGAGGAGGTAGCAGGCAACTAAAGCTTGGGTGGAAGGGAAGGGTCCGGACCCCACCGGCCCTTAGCCCACAAGCTACCTATAGAAACATCTCCCACCCTGTTCACATACTGCCCCTAATCCAGGGTCTTCTGAGAATTCTAAATTAAACCAAGACACAATGCAAAACCCTCCCCCACTAAATTTAGACATCTCCAACTTAAAGACCTCTCCAGAATCGGTCCCCATTCCAAGATTCTCTTAGAAAATTTCCCCAGTAAAATCCCCTAACCTGACTAACAGTTAATAGCATCCTGCTCACCTGTATCAGAGTTCCAGAGTCAAAGGCAGTGGGTGTTTGCAAGAGCTGGGTGTACTTAAAGAGCTGTTTGCTGTGGGCTGTTGGAGATTTCTGGCAAGAAAAGTGCCCGTCTTGTCGGTGTCGCCCCAAGATTATATCAACTCACAGAGTTACCTTGCTTCCCATAATGACTTCAGTTCAAGACCATCTACCTTCTCCGATAGCCCTCTCTCTGCACAGCTGCTTACATGGAACGAAATCTGCATCCCCAGAGAAGACTCAAACTTTTGCATTGCAACCACTGACTTACGGGCCAAGAACTCTTTCTGTGTCACTGTTACCAAAGTAAAGGCTTCTCAAATGTCCTTCTTTGACAGAAGCCATGTTTATAGAAACAAACTCTGAAGAGTAATTAGAACAAGAAGACCCTGAGGTTCTGTGCCTCAGAATTATGTTCAACGTAGAAGAGACCCAATTGCTTTTCCTCACCTGGTATTTCCCAGGAGACGGGATGGGAAGAGCATCGGACCAGGGATTCTCAGCTGTGACTTCATGAACAAGTTCAGCAGGGTCAGGGCAGCGCTGAAACAACCTCAACATTACTGTGAGCATGTGTTTTCTGGGCTAAATTTGATAGCTTTATCATTTTTTAAGATTTCTATAACCCAACATGGATTCCAATATGCTGGAGCAAAACTATTTGAAGACCCTTCTCTGTTCAGAAGTCTGGGCTTCTGTGACCAAGAAGATGCCCTAATTATATTCTATTGCTCTGGCAAATACCATGGCCAAAAGCAATCTGGGAAAGAAAGTATTTAACTTACACTTCCAGGTCACAGACCCATTGCCGAGAGAAGTCAAGACAGGAATTCTTACTTAGCGTCAGGGAAGAACACAGCAGGAGCCTCTGAGGAATGGGGTATGCTGACTCCCTTGCCAGGTTCATGCACAGCTAGCTTCCTCTTATGGCCCAGGACCACTTGCCAGGGAATGGTACCGCCCACAGTGGGCGGGGCTGCCCTGCCCAGTTATCATGAAGACAAGCCCATATCACAGATATGTCCACAAACCCACCTTATGACAAGACAATGACTCCCCTGACATTCTTTTTCCAGGTCGTTCAGGCTGTATCTGGTTGACAGTTAATTCTATCTAGAACCCAAGGATTTAGGGAAATGGAGACTGGTTGTTATCATGGTGCCATGGTTTTGCACAGAGTCACTGGTCCCTTCCTCAATCCCCTGTCCTTAAGATACCTTCTCTCTGGCTGGTCATTACTTAACCAGAGAGCAGCCACAGATCCTAACTCATCCCTGAGGTTGCCATCTCTGTTCTTATTTGGATTAATAGTGAAGAAGGGAAGGTGGAGAGAGGGGAGGGGTGAAAATTGGACACCAATCTTTTTATGATTAGAGGACAAACTAAGTTCCATGTCCAAAGGGTGTTTAAAACAGAAGAGCTATGGTCTCCCAGAAACACTCAACGGATGGTGAAGAGATTTGGAGTTGGTTCCAGGAAGCCTTCCTAAGAATCAGTGGGGAAGCATTTGAAGAGAGCACTTCCTCCTAGGGGTTGGGCAGTGGTGCACCCTGCTTTTGTTGAACCCCTTATAAGATGCTTGAGGCCTATGTGAACATAAATTCTAGATGAGAGAGCCCGTGGACGTACTGAATGTTTTAGAGTTGTTTTAACCAATCACCTTGGCATAAACTCATTTCTATAGCTTTCCCCTCCCTGGATATCGTGTCTGTGTAGGCATAATCACGTTAAATGAGGTCATTAGAATAGACTGATGTGCTTATAGGAAGAGGGAGGCTGCTGGGCTGGCTCAGTGGGCAAAGGCACTTGCTTCCAAGCCTGAATGACAAGAGATGAAGTCCCAGAAACTACCTGGTAGAAGGAGAGAACCATCTCTCATAAGCTATCCCCTAACCTCCACATAAACATGTGCCGCATGCACACAGAACCCTGCCCCCACCACACACTTATAAATAAATATTCCTTAAAGGAAGGGAGTTTTGTGCTGGAGAGAAGGTGCTTACTGCACAAGTGTTGACAACTTGAGATCAGATTCCTTGAACCTACAGTAATGACATTAGCACATGGCTATAATCTCAGACAAGAGGTAAAATGAGGGAATTGCCAGAGGTCAAGGGCAATTGAGCTAACCTGGGGTACACAGTATGGCAACAAACAATGTGAGAGATCCTGCCTCAATGAGGTACAAGATAAAAGTTTTCCTCAGACCACCGTACACACATATCCATGGCACACTTACACCCTCATACATGAGAACACACATAACTTTTTTTTATTTTTTTGAGACAGGATTTCTCTGTATAGCCCTGGCTGTCCCGGAAGTTACTCTGTAGACCTGGCTGGCCTCCAACTCACAGAGATTCACCTCTGCCTCCCAAGTGCTGAGATTAAAGGTATATACTGTCACTGCTGGGCCAAAAATAAATTATTTTTTATTCATGTGTTTGTTTGCTTATGTGTTTGTTCATTATTTGTTATTTATTATTTGTTTGTTTGGTTGGTTGGTTTTGGTTTTCAGGACAGGGTTTCTCTGTGTAGCCCTGCTTGTTCTGGAACTCGGTCTATAGATCAGGCTAGCCTTGAATTCAGAGATCTGCCTGAGTACTGGGACTAAAGGTATGTATCACCACCTCCAGCAAAAACAAATGCCCATGGGGACAGACAGCATATGAGTGGGGAGCAGAGGTTGAAATAATGGGTATACAAGCCAGAGAAGATGGTGGGAAGTACCAGGAGCAAGGTCTGGACACATTCTCCCTGGTGGCCTTCAGAGGAACCATCTTGGCAAGCCCCTTGTTTTGAACTTTTCCCCTTAAGAACTATGAACCAGTAAGCCATTGTTTTAAACCCTAATTTGTGTCCAACTGTTATGGAAGCTCTAGAAAACCCATACATGCCAAATCACAATGAGAAGTATAAAGGAAAAAATGCTGTCTTTATGTTCGAAACCACCTCTATCATCTCACTCTTCAACAGCCTAAATATTTCTCTTTCTCTTTCTCTCTCTCTCTCTCTCTCTCTCTCTCTCTTTCTCTCTCTCTCTCTGGATTTATCTACCTTTCTTCCCTTTGATTCTTCCTTTTTTAGAATGATTTATTTTTTATATGAGTACACTGTAGCTGTCAGACACACCAGAAGAGGGCATTGGATCACATTACAGATGGGTGTGAGCCACCATGTGGTTGGTGGAAATTGAACTCAGGACCTCTGGAAGAGCAGTCAGTGCTCTTAATGGCTGATCCATCATCTCTCCAACCCCGGCCTTCAATTCTTTTTTTCTTTTTTTTTTTTTTTTTTTTTTTTTTTTTTGGTTTTTTCGAGACAGGGTTTCTCTGTGTAGCCCTGGCTGTCCTGTAACTCACTCTGTAGACCAGGCTGGCCTCAGAAATCTGCCTGCCTCTGCCTCCCAAGTGCTGGGGTTAAAGGCATGTGCCACCACTGCCCGGCCTTCAGTTCTTAAAAAGGTGTGGGAGAGTCTCTCCTACTTGAGAGAAGCCATTCCACATTCTGAACCTTCCACACAGGGGCACAGGAGCACACACCTCTCCACTTGTGCTCCTCCAGGCCTCCTCCTGCCTGCACAGGATTAGGTCTCCACATTCTCAGAGGCCTTCTGCCCTGCCTTGTTTTTTTTTTCCTCAGGAAGAAATCATTGCCTGATCTCATCCCGTGCAAAAGCGCTCCAAGCCTGGCACTTTGCAATCTATCTTCTGACTATAGTTCCCACAGAAAATGATTCTCTGGGCTGGCCAGGTGACTCAGGTATTAATTCTCTGCTCTTGGAGAAGATCTAACTTTGGTTCCTAGCACCCACATCAGACAGTTCACAGCAGCCTATTAACTCTAGCTTCAGGGGATCGACACCCTCTTCCGGCCTCTGCTGCACCTCACATCATCTCTCTGTCTCTCCCTTGATCATCCCACTCTGCACTGGCCCTTTCTGTCTCCATAGCTGGCTCCAGTCCTCTGCCTTTCTCCTCACACACCTTCCCTCCTGCAGAGAAAGCATTTGGGAGCTAGCCCGGACACTCACTCCTTGGCTGTGTCCTCAAGCTGGTTACTTACCTTTCCTGAGGCTCCAGTTCGCTCACCTGGGCGCTCCCACTCTTTAGTAGAGTCCTTAGGAAACTAATGATAGGACGTCCCTAAAGCCCTTGACAAGGCCTAAGGTTTGGCGGACTCAAACTCAGCACAGCACTCATGCAAGCAACTTCTGCTGGGTCAGAGTGCTTGACTGAAAGGTTGACTTTACAATGCCCCAGCTGGGTAACCATCTGTGCCTCAGTTCTCTTGTGTGCAAAATAAATGGGATGGTGACAATGGTATCAGACCAGGGCTCAGTCTAAGATAGGCGCTCTGCTGGCCTCCCTCTGAGAAAGACTGCAGAGTGCCAGGTGGCAGGTAGCAGAAGGTTTTGCACAAACGATTTCAGTTTCTTGACAGAAGAGTAACTGACTTGGGACCGAAAGAAAGAGATCCATTTAGCTCAGTGTTCAGGTAGCAGGTATGGGGGAGGGGACCTTCCCCTTGTTGCCTGCTCTATCTCCCTACCACTGTCTGTATAGTTGTATCACAAAACTCATATACAAGTCACAGGAACTAAGGAAATGTGTTGTCTTTGACCTATGGTTCATGTTACGTGCCAATGGATTTTTTTTTTTAATTTCTCACTGAACACATGAGTGAATGAAAGAACTAAAGTGTTTTTAGAATTGAAGACCCATGTAGTGGTTTGAGTAGAAATGACTCCCATAGGTTCATCTGTGGGATTCATCTTTGAATGCTGGGCCCATAGGAAGTGGCACTATTAAGAGGTTTGGCTTTGTTGGAGGACGTGTGCCACTGTGGAGGTGGGCTTTGAGGTCTCGCGCTCAATCTCTACCCAGTGTGGCTTGCAGTCTGTGAACAAAGATGTAGAACTCTCAGCTCCTTCTCCAGCACCATGGCTGCCTGGACACTGCCATGCTTCTCACCGGACTAAACCTCTGACACTATAAGCCAGCCCCAATTAAATGTTTTCCTTTATAAGAGTTGCCGTGACCATGGTGTCTCTTCACAGCAATTAAGCCCTAACTAAGACTGCTCACTTTTGGTGGACAAGGTCTGAAGCTTAGTGGTGAAGTATGTACTTTCTATATAAAAAGGTCTAGTTTGATCCCTAGTACTGCAAAGAAACAACGATAAAAATAAAAATAATTAATAATTAAAAATGCCACAAGAAATTCAGGGAAGGAACCTGCTACAAAAGGAAGCACCAGAAGCAACCCAGAGGAGGTTCACAAACTCTCTCTGATGTCCCCTAAAGTGATGGCAGGTTGAAACTTGCCACAGCACCAAGAATTCTTCAGAGCAGCCACCGCAGGACTATCAGCAGGACTCCTCTTCCCTGCCTAGACAGATAGGCTACAGGATTTGTCTAAAGGTGCCCCTGTTCAGAAATGCAGATCTGATCTAAGCATTAGGCAAATGGAGCTCTGGGGAGTCTCTAAGTTCTCTGCCGGCCCAGACCTGTCTGGGAGTGTTAACCCTTTGATTCAGAGTCCTTTTGAGCAGTTTAGCTTATAAGGTACTCTGCCTGAGGAAGTCATTACCAGCCAGTTTGCAAAGGCTGTGTGTGGATTCTTAGTTACTTTCATTTCAACCTTTTAGCCCCCCTCCCCTTTTATTAACATTTGTCAGCTATTATTGACACCACTGCCGATTTAGTTTTCTTTGGCATAGACACATGCGCGCACAGACACACACACACACACACAAGCACACAATATACCCATGTCCTAAGTTCCTGGAACCTACAAATACATTTTTTTATGTGGTTAAAGTGCTTTTGCTGGCATGGATAAGGTTATAGGATTAATTAAAACTGAGGTTTTAATTAACCAAAGTTGGGTGTGTGGTATTGCATGCCTCTAATCCCAGCACTTGGGAGGCAGAAGCAAGTGGATCTCTGTGAGTTCCAGAGGTCAGCCTGGTCTGCAAAGGGAATTCCAGAATAGACAAGGCTGTTACACGAAGAAACCCAGTCTTGGAAAACAAAATCAATCAACCAATCAAACAAACAAACAAACAACCTGAAAGACTACTCTGTACTCTGGAATACGGAGGAGGGACCAATCTAATTGCAAAGCAATTGGAAAAAAAAAATTGGAAAGCAAAGAGCTTTCTAGGATGGAAAGCATTGGTCTGGCTGTTACTGGCTATTAGATGGAGGGATCTGGGTACCAGGAGAGATTCTGAGATAGCAGTTCCCAGCCAACAAGGAAAAGGAATCTCAGCCCTAACTCTGCAGGGACCTAGCTGACCTTTGACCTTCTGCTTTCTGCCTTAAGATAGACCCTGATCATGGCAGTTCCCTCTTGAAGTCGCAGCACTTGTGATGACTGTAAGAGACCTGTAGAAGCTTCATGGGTTCCATTGAAGTTCTGTCATGGGGAGGGGCTTAGGGAGCACCTCCCTCCCTTCCTTGAGGGTAGAGATGTAGTTAACAATTGCTGGAAGGAGGAGTTTCTTAGGCCCTGCCCCTTGAGAATTTATAGACAGGTAAAGATTGCCCTTGGTGAGGAACTCAAAAGGCCCGCCCTCCACTGAACATTTATAGGCACTTAACACTTGGTAGGAGAGATTTCTTTTTCTCAACAGTATAGTCACCCATAAGTTGTCCATACTCCTGTTAAATAGCCCCAGTAAAACCTGTTGTCACACTAAGTTACACTTGGATGGGCTCGTTTACTTCTGTCTTTGGTGCCCTGTCTGTGGCAAGCATTCATTTTGTTCTCTCTCTTCAGAAAATGTTCCCATAACTTCTGAATCCTCAGTGTCTAGTAATTGACAGTCTCTCAAAGTAGTCCAGGACACAAGGCTCTCACTAGGTCTTGTTTTGGACTCAATGGCAGCACCCAGCATCCTCAATGGATCGATGGAGAAGCTTTTGAATAAAGAACTCTAGACACCAGGTCTTCCTACAGGCTGAGTGAGATGAGGTGCAGGGGCCTCTGACCCAGAACTTGCATTTTCATGGATAAGTTTCAGGTGTCCCTAGAGGACATCCCACAGGAGTGACTGCTCTAGAGGTAAGCAGGCTGTCTGTAAGAGTGTGTGTGTGTGTGTGTGCAAGAGGACAGGCAGAAGTACAGGTGAAGGCTGTCTCTGTGCATGTGGAATTGGTACAAAGTTCAGGAGTATGGAGGCTGTGAGTGGAAAAGCATCCTTCTTAGGGCCCCTTCCCCATCCACCCCACCTGGGAAATGCAGTATCGTCTAGTCTAGAGAGTGCCCCTTAAAGGAATGAGTTTCCCCCCCCCAGGACCCCCCTCATCCCCCTCCTGCACACATACTCCCTCCCAGGGCCCTGGGAATGGAATTCTCTGTAAGAAAGTGGCATGTTGGGCTGGAGAGATGGTTCAGTGGTTAAGAGCACTGTCTGTTCCTCCAGAGGTCCTGAGTTCAATTCCCAGCAACCACATGGTGGCTCACAACCACTATAATGGGATCCGATGCCCTCTTCTGGTGTGTCTGAAGACAGCTACAGTATACTCATATAAATAAATAAATAAGTCTGAAAGAAAGAGAAGAAAGAAAGAAAGAAAGAAAGAAAGAAAGAAAGAAAGAAAGAAAGAAAGAAAGAAAGAAAGAGTGAGCCATGTTTCCCAGAACTTTTAAGGAATATTTTATCTGAAATGATTGTGGCCTGTTTGGGGGGGGGGGGGGAATTACTTCGACTTTCTGAAGCTTTGTGAACCCTGGAGACATTTCTCTACCTCTTGCTTTGTTCCTAGTTTGAAACTGGCCTGAAGCCAAGTGCTCTTGGTTAAAAGATGAATCTAGGGCATGCGCATTTCCAGTAAAGAATCCTGCCCAGAGGACACAAGACAGGGCAGAATCCTGGAATCAGAGATTGGAAGTCTTTGACAACCTTGGATTAAACCAGAGGAAGGATTACCCAATGGTTAATGACTCCATAAATAATTATTGATTGAGTGCCTGCCCAGTGCCAGGCACTAGGCTAGCCCCGAGGCTACCCACTGCACTTTGCAACGGTAGAGCTAAGAAGCAGCTTGCTAACCCCAAGCCAATTATTGTTCCTCACTCAACTCCCTGTTCTTTCCTCTGGAGTCTCAGTCAGGTTTTATCCCCCCCACCCGCAGGCACTCACACAAACCACCACCACCAACCCATCCTCGGCTCCCGACCCCTAGTTATCTTTCCACTCAGTGGGAGTGTATTCTTGAGAGTCCCATTTGAAGTCACACTCCTCCAGAGGGGCAGCTCTTTTTAAGAGTGTCTTCCTAGGTAATTCTCCCAAGAGGACTGGTGGTTTAACTGTAAGCTGAACTAAGTGAGGTCTTATCAGTCTTCTTTGTAAAGCAGTCTAGATAGACCAAACAATAGCTTCTAGATTCCTCTGTCTTTGCTAGCTCCCGGTGGCCACCAGGACAAAGCAGGCTTCCCCCTGTTACTGCTTCCAAGTGGGGCTTACTCTACCCCACCGCACATAGCGCGCCTTCTGCAGGCTGGAGAAGCTGTTCTGGGGTTTAGAGGACTTGCCATCCTTCCAGAGGACCTGGCTTTGGTGCCAGGCACCTACACGGCAGCCTACAACCATCTATAACTCTAGTTCCAGGGGATCTGATACCATCTTCTGGCCTTCTTGAGCATTGTACACACATGGTGCACATATATACATGCAAGCAAAACACTCATATACAGTAAATAGAATGAATACATCTTAAGAACAAAATAATGTGATTTCTGCTATGTTACCAGCTTCTCTGTTTCCTGAGAACACTCCTGTCACTCTTAGGTCCAAAGAAAACCCTCCTACTGTCTTTTGGAGAAGTTTGTTTTCACTCCTTTTGTTGTAGTTATTTTTATTATTTTTCTTTCTTTTCTTTTCTTTTCTTTTCTTTTCTTTTTTTCCCTTTTTCTTTCTTTTCTTCTTCTTTTTTTTTAGACAGGGTTTCTCTGTGTAACAGCCCTGAGTCCTGGAACTTGTTCTATAGATGGTCTCGAATTCATAGAGATCAGCCTGCCTCATCATCCGGAATGCTGGGATTAAAGCCAGCACTTCCCTTTGAGGTTCTCATTGTTGTAATCTTCAGTGGAGGGAATTGTGTCCCTTCCCTTGTGAACTGACTATTACTTTGTCATCTTTTTAAACACTGATGCCTTGGCCTTTGTCCTCAACCCTGGCCTCATGCATAGCAGGGCTCTGGGCTTTTTACTGAAAGGATGAACAAGGGAAGGAGAGATGACCCGTGTTAATTGCTCAGAAATACAGACAAGAATTCCAATGAGGTCACCCCCATTTCTCTAATGTAGATCAGTGTCTTAGTTTGGGTTTTACTGCTGTGAACAGACACCATGATCCAGGCAACTCTTATTAAAAAACAACATTTAATTGGGGCTGGCTTATAAATTCAGAGGTTCATTCCAGTACCATCAAGGCAGAGGCATGGCAGCGTCCAAGAAAGCATGGTATTGGAGGAGCTGAGAGTTCTTCATCTTCATTTGAAAGCTGCTAGAAGAAGACCTGCTTCCAGGTAGCTAGGCTGAGGGTATTAAAGTCTGTGCCCACAGTGACACACCCTATTCCAACAAGGCCACACCCCTTGTTGTTGGTTTTTTTTTTTTTTTAGGTTTTTGGTTTTTGGTTTTTTCGAGACAGGGTTTCTCTGTGTAGCCCTGGCTGTCCTGGAGTTCACTCTGTAGACCAGGCTGGCCTCGAACTCAGAAATCTGCCTGCCTCTACCTCCCAGAGTATTGGGATTACAGGCCTGCACCACCAACGCCCGGCTAAGGCCACACCTCTTAATAGTGCCACTTTCTAGGCCAAGCATATACAAACCACCACAACCAAGAACCCAGCTCTGAAACCCAGTGACTCTAAGAATAAACACAGCTCTGGCCGTGAGCCGTCAGAGCAGTACCTGTTTCTGAACGCGGAGATCATGGCAGACCCTATTTTGATCCTTTCTCTGCAGCCTCCAATGCCTCTGCCCAAGTGACAGCACAGGCAGAATAACCGGAAGAGTAATCCAAGGCTCAGCATTCTGACCCCTTCTCACAGTTTAGGCAGAGTGTACCTCCTATCCTACACGAACAAACAGCACTCTCTACTGCAGAGCATGGCTGATAAGTCTACAAGAACTCTGTAATACAGTAAGAACAGCCCCTGCTTTCAAAAGAATGAAGCCCAGCTCCGGAGGAACTGTCTAAAACTCCGGAGCTGGCCCGTCCTGTGGGTGTAGACATATGCAAACCAGATGCAAATAGTCATGTGATCCCAGTCAGGCTCTCAGAGGTGCTGAAGGGCTGCAGAGCCAGACAGAAGGAGCCTGCTGAAAGAATTGCTGCAACTTAGAGACTCTGGCTGGAGTTAAGCAGAAACTATGTTGCCCAGACCCTTTCTTTCCAACCTCTTTATATGTGGTTCCATCCACATGTGACAGTAGCAATTGTCCTTATGCCCTACTGAGGCTCACCGAAGCCAGTCAGCTGGACCAGGAGGGAGAAGCCTGAAAGTGATAGGATCACACTCCCCAGGAAGCTGTTAAGGTCACCCCTCGAAGCAAGCCTCCTTTGTATAGAAGCGACAGCTGAAAGCAGCTGCCAATTGCATGGTGATTCTGATGGGGTATTTCCCAGACACACAAGGTGCGGAGCTCTGCGGTAGGGGTTGCGTGTGTGCTCCCATGTGCAGAGCTGTGAAGTCTTCTGAGAGACCAAATAGACACAGAGTAATGGCCAGGGTATACTAGTAAAAGAAAGATCCAGGGGCTGGAATCATAGCTCAGTGTTTACAAGCGCTTACTGCTCTTCAAGAGGACCTGGGTGAGTAAAATGAGGGCATTTTGCATCCAGGGTGTGGTTGAGGAGTCGGTTTTTGTTGTAGATATGAGGGAGGGTACAGCCAGAGGCATCAGAGGAGGGAGAGAAAATAGTACCTTCACCATGGCCAACAGACTGAACCGAGACCAAGAGAGCTAGAGGAACCAAGACAGCACACGGCTAAAATGGCTGCGTTATATAGGACCAAGAAGGGGGAAGGGCTGAAGGAAGGGAAGCAAGGCCCCTGGGCTGGTGGGATTTAGGGTAGTGGAGAGCGAGGGGAGCTACAGGGACTGAGTGAGCCTGGCGTCCAGAGTGCGCTTTGGTATGCTCACAGACACCACAGTTATACTTTTGTCCTAGATTTTTTTTTGCAACCTGACTCTGGATTCAGTTCCCAGCCCACGTCAGGCAATCGCCTATAACTCTAGTTCCAGGAGATCCAATGTCTCCTAGCTTCCAGACACATATGTGGTGCACAAACACACACACATGAATAAAAATAAATTTAAAAAAAACCAAACAAACAAACAAACAAAAATACCTCACCTACATCCTCATTTACTTTGTAGCTCTGACTGGCCTGAAACTTGCTAAACCAGGTTGGCTGTGAGCTCATAGAGGTTTACCTGCCTCTGCTTCCCAAATTCTGGGATTAAAGGTCTGTGTCATGATGACTGCACCCCCCACCCACTCTAAAATATTTTTAAAGAAATGAACCCGCAGTCTCAGTCTCTCTCTCTCTCTCTCTCTCTCTCTCTGTTTGGTGAGACAGGGTGTAGCCTACCATTGTAAGTTCTCTGTGAAGCCCTAGCTGTCCTGGAACTCGCTTTGTAGAGCAGGCTGGCCTCAGACTCAAGAGATCCACCCGCATCTGCCTCCCAAGTGCTGAGATTCAAGGTGTGTGCCACCGTGCCTGGCTAAGCACAGCCGCCACTTCAAAGCTACCCACTTTCTAAACACCCAGGCCAGGATGCCAAAGCACAGCCCTGTAAAAACTGCTCCCAAATGGCCAAGACTTCATCAACACCCACCAGATTCTGCCGCCGCCATCGGCTTTCCCAATATTTTGCTCATATCTTCAGGCCAGGTCCTGGGAAAAATCAGCCTGAACTTAGATCATGAAGAATCATATCAGTAAGACTCCAGTGAGCCAGGGCCCCAGGAAGGACAAATGGAAAAAGCCCACTCTGTTACTCTATGCAGCCACACAGCACACTCTGTGTCTACTTAGTCTAACCCCATCTTCTTCTTGATCAGAAACAGGGCACACCTGAGCCGCTCTTATCTTTACCACCAGCTTGCCTGTCCTTTAAGGCTTTACCCAAGGCCAGGGAGAGCAAGTTATCCCCTCCACTGGAGCAAGCTGGGAACAGGTAGCTACGTTCAACTCATTTGAGTTAGACAATTCAAATTTATTCTCATACCTCCTACCGGATGGCTCAGTTGTCTAATCTCTGAACCACGATCATAATTCTCAGTATATGTCTCTTAGGAGGAAAAAGCCTTGGTAGTTGGGGAGCCACCTGATACTTCCCCATTCCTTGGGACCCTCTAACCTCAGTTCAGCTGCCATATAGTCCACTTCCTCTTCCTCTGAGCATGCCCAGGATTTAGTTCCTTCCCTTTTTATTACATTGACGAGCCTGGTATTCAGGCTGGATGTGTTTCCTTTTTCAGGTGAGCTTCTCCAGAGGTCACTAAGCAACCAGATTTACTGCTCGCTTTCCTCTCTGCTGATTGGCCAGAAGAAGAACAAACTTATGAGCCTTTTGGGAAACTCTGCAAGTTTCAGCTTAACCCTGTGATGGGCAGCAAGAGCTCAGAGGAGCAACACACAGAAATCAGGGACTATGGAAACTTCCCAACCAGAAAAGGTCTGCCTTGGCTTAGTCAGTGGGCTTTGTTCTCCTTTGTCATAGATTTCCTCTGGTCTCAGAGACTGTGAGCTGTACCCTACCCTATGCTCTCCCTAGAATAATTTTGACCTAACACGTCCCTCCTCTTCACCATCAGATAAGAACAAAGGGACCCCAACTCTCGGTGTGTAGCTCAGTGTGATCCCAGTCCCAGCAGCTTTCCATCACTCAGTCTTAATCCTCAGAGCCACCCTCTGACATATGTACCATTATTAGCCTGCCTACTGAGCAAATGGGGAAACTGAGTCATGAGGGGCTCCTTAACGTGGCTAAGAAGAAGGGGGAATTAAATTTTGGGCCCATGGTAGAGTGCTTGCTTAATACTCAATGCCTTGGGCTCGGCATTCAGCATTGAAAAAAATTCAAACCAAACTGAAACACACACACACACACACACACACACACTTCTACCTGTGGAAGCCACAAAATTTTCAAACCCAAGTCCAGCTCTTTCCTTCCTCGCTTTATCTTCCAGGAATGTTTCCAAAGGAATACACAAATTGACTCTGACTCTTTGGGGTGCTCCAGAGTTGAAAGATTCAATTGTATTTCAGAGGAAGGAGGGTTCTTGTTCATCTATTCTTTGTCCATTTTGGTCTCACAGACACATAGATTCTCAGACAAAGAGATATACACGGGGTCCCTGAAGGCTTTATGGCCAGAAGCAAAATGATTCAGGAAGAGACAAGACTAAAACTCATTTCAGTTCAACTGAATTGTTCAGTGTTGGTTCAAAACTTCTAGAGTCTGACACCAGATCGTTTATTTTAGTCATATTGAAACACAGCACAATTTTGGGAAAAGTTTTCGGATAACAACGAACTCAGTATGTGTGTACAACAAAGCTTAAGACATGCTTATATTGAAACTTTTTACAAACTACATATTTCTTTACCCATACAGATGGGCACTGTTGCCTGAGAAACAGTGCTCAAGATTTAAGGTCTGGAGAGAATGACTGTTGTAAACACAATGTCTGTGGGAGTCAAGATAGACCTGGCCTGAAGATAACATGAAGTCACTTAGGGTGCTGTCAACTGCAAGTAACACCTCTCGTAAGGTTGGATTTATTAAACTTAGAAGCAATGCTCAGGATTTAGGAGGAAAGGGTATGAGATAAACAAAACATAATTTCTGAGTGACATGGGTAAAGCCTACCTTTACAGAGTACAAAGGATCACCAGATTGTAAAGCACCTCCTTTCCCAGCATTCCTGGAGGAAGACTAGAAAACACCTCGTTTCTTTGAAGGGTTAAGTCTGCCTGCTTAACTTTCCCTGGCTTCTCCAGTGCTCCTGTGTGTACACAAGAACCTTTTACCCTCAAAGGTCCTTTCTTCAGCACAGAGCAGATATAAACCTAGATTCTGCACATGACACTAGAGAGGCCTGCTGACATCCACACTTCTAGGCTTTGGCCCCGCCCCCACTGGCCCCACCCCTCTGGCCTGGCCCTCTGGGATAATAAACTTACACGCGCTCCGTGGAGAATCTTTTCAGTATCAGACTCCAGTGAGCCAGGATCCCATGAAGTCCCCTCCAGGAAAAGTCAAATCGGTTTGTGACTGTGCTTGCATTTAAGCTAGGTGAGTCGCCCCTGACTTACACCTAAGGCCTTCATATCCCCAGGCCCAAACAATCATCTCCATAGCCTTGCCTATGGTGAGTATGGAGGGATCGGTGTGCTCTGGATTTTCAGACAGAACAAGCTTTCCGCGGAAGCCAGGCCCTAAGAACGCACACATTTCCATTGATTTTTCTCTCAACCTTTCTACCACTGTGAAGCCAGGGTTTTCTTTATTTTTGTTTTAATTATTGTTTTAGACAGGGTCTCATGTAGCCCAGGCTAGCCTTGGACTCCGATCCTTCTGCCACTACTTTCTCAGTGCTGGGGATTAGGCACATGCCACTACAGCACCATGCCTGGCGGCTCCTCTTTATCGGCTGTTCAGTGACATCCCTTCATGGTGGCTGACACGTTAAGGACATTCCTTAATTGTCAGTTGAATCAATGAACTAATGACAGAGAAGACAGACTTGTTAACAGCTAACAGTAATGCAAGCAGAAGGGCCTGAGTGCTGAATGGTAGTGGGATGGAAGGGGCACAGACATTGTGTCCCTGATACTGTCACGATGGTGTCCCGCTTCCTCCTTCAAGTCTCTGTCCATTCAGAAGACATCAGAGACGGTGTGTATTCTGTCATGCATAGATGGTGTGTACATTGTCATAGATAGGTGGTGTGTATTCTGTCATACATAGGTGGTGTGTACACTGTCATACATAAGTGGTGTGTATTCTGTCATACATAGGTGGTGTGTACTCTGTCATACATAGGTGGTGTGTACACTGTCATACATAGATGGTGTGTACACTGTCACACATAGTGGTGTGTATTCTATCATACATAAGTGGTGTGTACACTGTCATACATAGATGGTGTGTACACTGTCATACATAAGTGGTGTGTATTCTATCATACATAGGTGGTGTGTATCTTGTCACACATAGATGGTGTGTATTCTGTAACAACTAGGTGATGTGTATACTGTCACACATCGGTGGTGTGTATACTATCACACATAGGTGGTGTGTATACTGTCACACATAGGTGGTGTGTATTCTGTCACATATAGGTGGTGAGTATTCTGTCACACATAGGTGGTGTGTATTCTGTCACATATAGGTGGTGAGTATTCTGTCACATATAGGTGGTGTGTATTCTGTCACATATAGGTGGTGTGTATTCTGTCATACTTAGGTGGTATGTACACTGTCACACATAGGTGATGTGTATTCTGTCACACATAGGTGGTGTGTATTCTGTCCTACATAGGTGGTGTATACACTGTCACACATAGGCGGTGTGTATTCTGTCATACATAGGTGGTGTGTATACTGTCACACATAGATGGTGTATATACTGTCATACATAGGTGGTGTGTACACTGTCACACATAGATGGTGTCTATACTGTCACACATAGATGGTGTATATACTGTCATACATAGGTGGTGTGTACAGTCACATATAGGTGGTGTGTATTCTGTCATACATAGGTGGTGTGTATACTGTCACACATAGGTGTTGTGTATACTGTCACACATAGATGATGTGTATACTGTCATATATAGGTCCCTGTCTTCCTCTTCCCACAGTGCATGGTAAACCTTCCGGAACCTCCAAAGCCCTCTTCAGCCCCGTCTCTAGCAGCATCTGGTAGCCTCTCCTTCCCTCATCCACCTCTTCCCTGAGCCCGAGCTTTCTCCATCATTTGGTCACAAATGTCTATGTTGTTAGACAGTACAGTGTTTAGAGTTGCCTAGTTTTGAAATGTTTCCAAAATATTTAGTAGATTTACTTATTTGTGATGTATATATGTGGGTGGGCATGATTGTGTGTAGTACAGAGAACAACTTGCAGGGCTTGGTTCTCTCCTCCCACCATGGCCATCCCAGGGATCTCACTCAGGCTCTCAAGCCTGGCAGTCCGTGTCTTCACTCACTGAGTCATTCATCAGCTCCTGAGTTCGAAATGCCTATGCCTCTACTGTTCCTTCTGTGGTTAAGTGTGTGTGTGTGTGTGTGTGTGTGTTTGCATGTGTGTGTTTGTGTGTATGTATGTGTGTGTATGTGTGTATGTATGTGTGTGTGTTCTTTTTGGTGATGCTGGGGATTAAGCCCAGGGCCTCATACATGCTAAGCAAACATTTTATAATTTTTAAAATCTTTTCTACTTTCCTCCTCCCTTTTTTCCTACTGTGGCTTTGTTTGTTTTTGAGACAGGGTCTTGTTAAGCTGACACTTCATCCTTGAGCTTGAGGTGTGAAGCTTCAAACTCCTGATCTTCCTGGTTCTGCCTTGTGAGTGCTGGATTGCAGGCGAGCGGCCACATCGGGGCAGCTTTTTGTAAAGTGTGAGATGTGAGATGGGATCTCACTAAGTTGCTCGGGCTCTGAGCTTGCTATTCTCTCTCTCTCTCTCTCTCTCTCTCTCTCTCTCTCTCTCTCTCCTCATCACCTGCACAAGATCAGGCCAGGGCAACTTTTAGAGCCTGGTTTTCAGTTCTGCTCTTGCCAATCTCCTTCTCCAGTCTTTGTCTGGTTTTCCACGTCTGGCCTTTTCTCTCTGGCCTCTCTAAGGAGTCCCCGCCTACAGCTTCTTTGACACATAACATCACTTCAGAGACCAGCATCGCTGGGTGAGCACACATCTAGGCCAGGCACACACTCACATGCTACTGAAAGAAATCTGAAGTCCTTGCCACAAAGACCATCCAAGGCTCCTGGCTCCTGACCCACGACTGATCTCAGCTTGTCCATATAAGATTCTTTGTCATCAATCCAAACCTGCCCAAGCTTCACCTGCAATCACTGTCCAAAGAGAACCAAAATATAATAAGGACAAAATCATTTTAGTAATAGTAAAAACCTACCAGACTTACCATGTCTATTTTGAGCTGGTATTTCTATTATCCTTTACAGTTGTAGAAATTGAGGCCCATGGAGGTCAGAGATATTTTCCGCAACATCATAAAAGTGCTAAGTATGAGAAGCAGAAACCTCTGGTCTGGTCAGATCTGCTCATCTTCCCTCAGCTCTGCCCCATTTCGTCCATGATCCACATTTCTGCCTGTTTCTTTCTGCTCCTGGCTGTCTCTGTCCCTATTTATAGCACTTTATACCAAGCCGCCAACAGATTGTCATTGCTGACCCATAATGTCTAGATGTCATGGCCTGCCCTTCCTCTCTGTCCAGGATAATGTGGGTAAGATGAGGGAAGGAGATCTATCTTCTGTCATTAAACAAAGTATTAGGGGCTGGGGGTATAGCTGGGTTTGGTTATCTTCCTCCCAAGAAAGCACAAGGGTTCCACTTTCTCCTTTTTCTTCCAAGAGTAATTATTTTTTGTACTCTCCCTATATGTTTTTGAGACAGGGTCTAACTTTCAATTTGAGATCCTCTTGTCTTAACCTCCGACATGCAGAGATTGCAGACCCTCTCTAACAGCCATCTTAATGGGAGTGAGGCGGTGTGGCCTGACCGTTGCTCTGGGGGCCAGGTTCAAGGCAACAGCTTAGCTCTTCCCTTCACCCACTGAGCAAGCAACACTTGCAGGCCAGATTGCAAGCCTAGCAGGGCCTTTGTCTCTGGAGAGTTCCTCTCGGATGGCTGCAGGCTAGCACTGGGCTGAGTCACGTCCTCACCTTAATTCTCTCCTGATACCTTTCCTTTCTCTCCAGCTTTACTCGGCACCATCTGGGTGTGGACTGTCTGCAGAAGCACAGGTGGGTCGGCTGAGCTGTCTGCCCAGTGCTCACACACAGGGCTGGCTGCAGAGGCCAAAGGAGAGAGAGAGGCAGGCTTCTTCTGCTGCCCCTGCAGCTTGCATCCTAATGCCCTCAACAACAGGTTGGCTCCCTGTGACTGGGAATCCAGCTCAAGGCTTTGAAGCGAGAGTGGGGACTGTGTGGAGCAGGTGCAGTGCAGGATGGAGTCTCAGGTAGAAATGAAATGGGTGGAGGCCGTGGCGACTTTGGGTTCCAGGAGCTGCAGACTCACCTTGTGCAGGACGCCCCCCTTTTTTCGATGCCTGAAAGAAAAGGACTGACCCCAGAAGGCCAAGTCTGAAGTCATGCCCTCTGTGACAGTGCTATGGTGGGAATATAGTTGCCCTCAAAAGCAGACTTACTGAAGGCATCTATGAAGCCCAAGTTTGGTCCCTCTGTTCTGTGAGATGACCGTGGGTCACTGTGTGGACAGTGTTTCCACACCCCTGAAACAGAGCTTGCTCCTGCCTGCCATATGAGATTGCTTTGAGGAGACAACATAGTCAACATGATAAATGATCAACAGCCACATTTGTAAGAACAGTTAATATGGTGCACCTTGGTAAAAGAAATCCAAATGCAAGACAAAGCACTTAAGAGTCACCCTCCCTTGCCCTGGGGGCCACCACTGCCACCCAAGCTTGACCTTCCTCCCTGAGCTCCCTTATGCTTGTTCTAACAGCTCTGCATCAAATGGAATGGTGCTCGTGGAAATCAGGAACTCTCCTGCCTTTCTGAGCTTTCTTTCCCTTGGCCCCTTAGCCTCCCTCCTCCTGTGAGAGTGCAGACCACAGGGCTCCCTTATGTGTTCAGCACCCCCCTTACCAAGCCCCTCCACCTGGTAATGATTTCCTATGGAGTCTCCCAGGTGTCTCCATGGGGACATTTCCTGCTCCAATCTCCATGGCAACTCTTCAGGTTGCCATGGTGACGCTTAAGTGATTATTTGGAGACCCTTAAATAAATCACCCATAGTGGTATATGCTAGAAGCATTTGGCTCTGGTTCTTGTGTCGGGGCCAGGATTGGGGCCCAGGCTTGCAGGCAAAAATTGGAGGGAGGAGGGGTCACAGCCTGTTTTTCTGAATCTAGTTCATGAAGCACTCTCTCTGGTACAGTTGTAATGGGGTCTTTTGTAAGATAGTTCAAGGCTTGTTCTTGAATAGTAGTTTGTGAATAGGGAGATTTCATGGCAAAGTGGGTACCTGAGCCTGGTCAGGATGAGAGACACTGTCTTAGGAACTTCAAATGACTAGACAGGGATTCTAGGAAGGTCTGGGCTCCAGACCTTTATGGAACCAGACCACAGGGAGCCTTTATGCTAAAGTCAGAGGGAGTTGGGTCTTGAATTCACTTCTTTCCATGTATTTTGTGTGTTTTTATTTTTGGTGCTAAGGATGGAACCCAGGGCTTCCATGTGCTCTATAACAGAGACATGCGTCTTTATGAGTTTTAGTTTACAAATTATTGTTCTGTGTATGTGCACAAGTGGAGGTCAGAAGACAATTTTGTGGGGTCCATTTTTTTCTCCTGCACGTTTATGTAAATTCTGCGGCTCAAACTTAAGTCTCTAGGTTTGCGCGGCAAGCCTTTACCTACTGAGCCATTTCATAAGCCCATGGCTTGAATTATCTTATTCTTGTTTCCTTTTTTAATATTTATTATTTTACGCATATGGGTGTTTTGCCAGCAGGTACGTTTGCATACCACATGTATGCCTGAAAAGACTGAAAGAAGGTGCTGGATACCCTGGAAGTGGAGTTTTAGACAGCTGCGAGCGAGGCTCCATATGGTTGCCTGGAATTGAATACTGGCCCTCTACAAGAACAACCAGTGCTCTTAACTACAGCCAGTTCTCAGACCCCCTTTTGGTATTCCTTTTCAACACAGTGTCTTAAGAGTATATTCTTTGGGTGTTCTGGAACTTGCTCTGTAGACCAGGGTGGCCTCAGATTCACAGAGATTTGCCTGCCTCTGCTTCTTGAGTGCTTGAATTAAAGACTTGACCCCACCATGCCTGGCTCTGTCCTGCATCTTTAAAGTGCTGTGGTTCACTCTGCTCCGAGTTAGTACTGAGAATGAACTCTATGCAGCACAGCATACCTCGCCTTGCTTATGTCTCCCTGGGGAGACAGACAGCTGGCAAAGGAATTTCTCGACAGCGTAGATGGAGGCTCCATTATCATGGCTAGAGGACTAAAGATGGCTAGATGGGCTGTAGCCGGCAATGACACCAGTGCTGGGAGGCCTGTGCATAGTCACAGTCACGGTCACAGTCATGGTAATGGTAATGGGCTCAAGAAAATTCCAGAGAGGGAGGAGGGGAGGTGGGAACTGGCCAAGACTTGATACTGAGCAGTATGCTTAAGCAGTTTTGCTTAAGCATACACACAGACTTCCGCCTCTGGGGGACTCCTGGGGCTTGCAGAGTGGTAATTAGAATTTTGAGACTTGACATTCTGGTCTAGATCCATTTCTGCTGGACCAGTGGGTTTATTGTCAAATTAAAAAATTTGTATCTGGCAGGTAGTAATTTAAAGATGGCTGAATGAGTAACTGAGACATCTGTATATTGCAGGCTAGTTAGAGCATTTCCTTGTTGTTTCAAGTGTGTGTGTGTGTGTTGCATGTGTCTGATATGTGTCCATACATGTCCACACATGTTTGTGTGAGTGTGTGTGTGTGGGCAGAGGATGACGCCATCTGTTGGTTCTTACCTTCTACCTTGAGCCAGGGTCTCTTTGGACTTAGTTTTATTGTGTGCAGGTGTGTGCACACCTCTGCTTGCATGTGAAGGTCAGAGGAAACCTGTGTGGGGTCATTTCTCTCCTTCTACCTTTACATGAGTTCCCAGGAACATACTTAAGTCACCAGGCTTTATGGCCAGCACTTCGGTCAGCTGAGCCATCTGTGTGGATCCTCTGTGCTGTCTTTATCCCTGTGTATACCTGGATAACTAAAGGTGTGTGCCACCACCACCCAGATTTTTCTTTTTAATATATGATATATTGATATTGGTGTTTTGAAGGTCTTGCCAACTGTATTTTAAGCCAACACCAGATGTAAAGAAATCAAGCCATCTTGGAACTGACCTTCCCCTAGAATGTACTAAATGAGGCTGGTAAGATGGCGCATCCTGTAAAGGTGTGTGTTGCCAAGCCCAGTGACCTGAGAGAAAGGAGAAAGCCAGTCCCTTGCAAGTTGTCTTCTGCCTTCCACTGGAGACTTGGCATGTGTGCTCCTACATATGTGAGCATGGGCACACATAGACAAGCATAAACCAATATAGAAATAATACATGTAAAATAAATTAGAAAGCACTTGAATATTCTGCCTGGAAAATAGTGGAGTTGTCTCTTCTAGGGATACCAGGAGAAAGAAGGTAGGCACTAGTTCTCAAGTAGGAAGATAACCAAACTTCTACTTGACACAGCCCTGAATACATAAGACATTCTTTTCTGATTAAAGAACCATAGAGGGTCAGGGGTCAGTGGCTCAGTAGATTGAGCTCAATTTCCAGCACAAAAACCAAACCTAAACAAATCCTCCAGCAGCCATTTAGAGGTCATACTGTGGATGACCAGCACTGTCTACCACCCATGAGGTAGGGGCTTCCTCATGCATTGTGGCCTAAGGAGCCTCTTGAGTGCCCAGCCTTCCAGCCTGAGAAACAGAGAGGAGGCCTTGCCCTTTAAGGAGAGTCCTCTGAGTCACTTGACACTTCTGTTTACATCCCTTCAGCCAGGCCTTCTGTAGCCAGGCCTCATCACGGGAGGCTGGACAATGTTTCACCAATGGGTGGCCCTGTGCCTAGCTATGAACAGGGTGCCTTGGTGTTAGCAAAGAGACAGTGGGACAGAAGGTGGGAAGTGGGCATATCTCAGCCCCTGGTGCCTGGGAGTCTTTCACATTCTGGGCTTGACAAAGGTCACATTATGCTCCTACACATGCAACATTGCTGGGGTACGTGAGACCAAGGACCACTCCAGAAAAGAAAGGTAAGGCAGACCTCAAATGCTTCATTTCCAGGGCTTTTGCTTTCTTACAAATGTTAGGCCTGAGGTGTATGTATGTATGTATATAGGTGACATTTAAATCAGACCACATTCTCTTAGCAATAGCAAGCCATCTGTGGTTGTTTGAACAGGTATGGCCACTATAGACTCATTTATTTGAATGTGTGGCCATAGGAAATGGCACTATTATGAGATGTGACCTTGATGAAATAGGTGTGACCTTGTTGGAGAAAGTGTGACACTGTAGAGGTGGGGCTTTGAGATTATATATGTTCAGATATGCCCAGTGGGATATGTAGTCCCCTTCTGCTATCTGAAGATCAAGATGTAGAACTTTCAGCCCCTACTTCAGTACCATGCCTACCTGGACACTGCCATGTTGTGTCCGCCATGATTGATAAATGAACTAAACTTTTGAAATAGTAAGCCAGTCTCAATTCAAGGTTAGAAAAGTTGCTGTAGATATGGTGTCTCTTCACAACAATGAAATATTATCTAAGACACCACCTAAAACATTCCTGGGCTGATGGAAGGAAGGGGTGACTGTCAAGTGTTGAGTCAGCAGCTAACACCATTTTCAACCCACTGTGTTCTCACCCAAGTACCAGCTAAGTATGGAACAATGCTTATTATGGCCCCTTCCTTCCCTTGTGGAGTTAATCTATCCTTGTAGGACAATTACAGACATGTTCTGGTACATCACTTTAGTTCCGGCACTAGGGGGCAGAGGCAAGAGGACCTCTGAATTCAAGTCCAGACTGGTCTAAAAAGTTCCAGGACAGCCAGGCTACACAGAGTAACCCTGTCTTGAAGAAGCCAATAATAATGATAGTAATTATAATTATAATATATCTAATATAATTATATAGTAATTATGTGACATATAATATATACTGTATTATATATAGTATATAAATATAATCATAGTATACTTATCATTATTTATTATTGTTTTAGTAAGTGCAGTAAAGAGAGAACTAGGAAAATTAATCCTGATGTAATTATTTAACACGACATATCAAAATGTCATTTCTCCAACAGTCAGCATAAAACCTTATAAATGAGACATTTCATGTTATTTGTCCTAGTTTTAGAAATCCATTGAAAATTCAGGACTCAATATCTCATAGACCAAGGTTGGCCACTTGGCTTCTCTATTCACCAGGCAGTTTCCAGTAGATTCCTTTTGGAGCTTACACTGAACAGGATTCCTGTGTTATGTAATAAATGTATTAATGACATCATGGTTTGTGTCTCTATTAAAAAGGAAAAAAAAAACCCTCTTATCCAATTCACCTGGAGTCCTCTGTTTACAATCAGCATGATTCCAAATGGAATCGCATTGGCATCCAGGTGAGGGCAAGGGAAGAAGATGCTTGGCTTGGCCATCCTCTCTCACCAAGAAAACAGGAGCTGGAATTTGAGGCCTCACAATGATTGTGGAATCCAAGGCTACAAAGATCTCCAACCAGCTGTCAAGTTCCATTCATGGTGGGGCTTTGCTGACAGCCCTGCTCAGAGGATTACCAAGTAGGATGACAGTCATAGGCTTTGTTCGAGTGACCAGCCTGGGGGTCCTCTGCTTAGGGCACATCCTT
Organism: Apodemus sylvaticus; assembly: GCF_947179515.1. Taxonomy (NCBI): domain Eukaryota; kingdom Metazoa; phylum Chordata; class Mammalia; order Rodentia; family Muridae; genus Apodemus; species Apodemus sylvaticus. Next base: position 88,242,082 of record NC_067479.1, read on the forward strand.
AGGAGTCTGTACCTAAGAGGAAGAAGCCCTAATGGGACAGCTTGGAAGCCAGAACACAACCCACCAGTGTCAGAAGGACCTCTCTCTTCAGCTTGATGGGACCTGCTGCTGTGCAGAGCCTGTCTGCAGGAGAAGGGTCCTGGATGCTGCAGCAAGCTCTGAAAGCCACAGGGTGGGAGAATGGATGGCACACAGCGTTTATATCAGTGTACCATGTTTAGTGGGGAGGGTTGTGGCTGGGAGTGAGACTGGCAGCAGGCTGGCGATACCAGGAAGGTACTTAGGGATGATGTCACACTCTTGTGATGTGCTCCTTTCTGCCATCACAATGGCCCATGCAAACTCATCCCCAGAATGTCACACACTGATCAGTACACAAAGCTCACAGGAACACAGCTGTGCACTCCCTCCAATCAGAGGGGCACTTGTCAAGCACCTGACACGACATACTGTCTCTCATTTCAAGGGGGTCACAAGCAGACTAGCCTGGGTTTCCTCCTGCTCCTTTCCACTGCTCCTTGCTATAGTATGTATTTGTGCTCCTTGGTGTGACCAGGCCTGTGTCTTCTTGCATGGAAGCAGCTATGTAGACATACACATGTGTAACTCTGTGGGTCTCCTGGATTTCATGGGGGAGTGATTTGTCCAAGAGAATGAAAAACCTAAGCCAACCTTAGTTAATGGCTTAGATCTGTTGTTACGACTCAGGCTAGCTCATGTAGTAAGGGAAAATGAAGAAAAAGGCATTTTTCACATCACAAATGCTCAGAAAGTTCTGCCTGGTGGATGCAGAGGGGACACTGCTTAATTACAAATTTTAGTTTATGATAGGTCCTTCCTCTGTGGGATGGCTTGGCCTTCATCTTAGGTCACCCTCCTCCTCCAGAATAGAGGAATAGAATTACAAGTGTGTGCCTCCACTCACAGCCTGTTAAGTTTAATTTGAAAACTGTGCCTCCAGGAAAAAAAGTATCGGGCCAGGAACTGCTGATTTGGAGTTAGGTGTGGTTAGTACAAGTCTGTAATCCCAGCAGTGGGAAGGCTGAAACAGAAGGATCTTGAATTGAAGCGCGGGCCTGGGCTAGAGAATACATCCATGTCATCATAAAAGAAAACTCTATTCCATGGCTGCTCCAAACACCCATGGCCTCACTGAGCTCCTTAGTACTCAACTTGAACTCAGAGCTTGGGAAATCAACTCAGGGAACTCTGAATAATGTATGTGTTCTAGAAAATATTCCTTCGGTTTTGTGATATCTTGTTTTTATTTTATTTTCCCACATCTGTCTCATTAATCATCTAACCCACCCATGCAGTAATCCTGGAACACTATGTGAATCCTATGTGAACCCAGCTGACCTCAAACTCATAGAAATCTGCCTGCCCCATTCTCCCATTATTAAAGGCATGCGCCACACACCAGACTATTGTTGCTTGCAGGACGGAGAGAATTAGACCATCTGGGACATTACAAAAGTGAACCTGGGGTACACAGAAAGGAAAGAGGGACCAGATCCCTGCTTCTTGTCACATCACTGTCCAGGGAAGAAGGACAATAATAATCCATGTGGGCAGAGACAGAAGCACAAGAGGCCCAAAGATGTGCTCCAGAGGGAGGGAGCTGTGGCCGTGGACATTTCTTCCTGGCCCTGGGTCAATCCCACTGAACACATCCAACACAAAGGGTACAATGTCTCATGAGCAAATCCTCCAGGACAGTGACTCTTTTGTTTTTTGTTTTCTTAAGATTTATTTATTTATTTAATGTATATGAGTACATTGTAGCTGTTTTCAGACACACCAGAAGAGGGCATCAGATCCCATTACAGAGGGTTGTGAGCTACCATGTGGTTCCTGGGAATTGAACTCAGGACCTTTGGAAGAAGAGTCAATGCTCTTAACAAATGAGCCATCTCCCCCCTCCCTCCCTTTTTCAGGACACTGACTTTCTTTCTTCCCCCCCCCCTTTGGTTTCTTTTTTATTTAATATATTCTTCATTTACATTTCAAATGTTATACCCTTTCCCAGTTGGTTCCTCCCCCACCTCTAGGAAACCCCCAACCCATCTTCCCAACCCCTGCCTCCAGGAATATGCCCCTCCACCCAACCCACTCTCACCCAACCCCCTTGATTTCCCCACTCTGGGGCATCTATTAAACCTTCACAGGACCAAGGCCCTCTTCTCCCACTAATGCCCAACAAGCCATTCCTCTGCCACTCTTTTGGCTGGAATCATGTGTACCCCTTGGCTGAGCACTTAGTCCCTGGGAGACCTGGAGCATCTAGTTGGCCGAGATTGTCTTTCTTCCTATGTGGCTGCAAACCCCTTCAGCTCTTCCAGTCTGCCCTCAAACTCCTCCATTGGAACCCCACACTCAGTCCAATGGTTGGCTACTAGCATCAGCCTCTGTATCTGTAGAAAAGACCCTCTGGCAGGGTCCTTCATGAGACAATCATGACAGGCTCCTATCAGTATGCACATCATGTAATCCATAACAATTTCAGGGTTTAGTGACTTTCCAGAGGACACCGACTTTCATTGCTCTCCTGTGCTGCATGGCCTCCCAGAAGAGGGAAATAATTGTTAGAAGCCTGAGAAGTGATTGAAGAATTTGTCCAAGTCCTCTATGTGCTCCCTCACAGTCCATTTTTAGTGTCAGGGTGATTTACTCTCCAAAAGCCTACCATTGCCAGCCTGGGTAAGTGCCTACATGTTCAGGTCTCTTCTACCTTGCCTCTGGTCTCTGCAGAACCTAGGAGGGCTAGTGCTGGCTCTGGGTATTGGGATAGACTGATCCAATATGAGAGGTGTGTGGATGACAGAAGAAGACACTGTAGGTGACCTGGAACAGTTGTACATTATCCAGGCCATCTAAAGTAGGATCTAAACTCCAGTGAGACTTCTACAGTCATAGGGACTGGCTTGACTTTGGTCCCAGGAAACCATCTCTTGGGAACCCATAGAAGCAGACAGTAAAAACAGTTGGGAAGGCAGTTATAGAAGAGAGGAGTTTGGGTCTCACAAAGGTCTCAGTCCTTGTTGCAAATTCTCGAGGGCCACATTAACTTAACCTGTTTTTCAGGTGATAGTTTGAGCCTGGCTTTCTTGGTTTCTATAGCTGCTGGGGAGCAAAAGTAAAATAACAAAGATCCCAAATCCCTCTAAAAGAACATAAACTAATATATTTGCATGAGATCGTCAGGTAGGGAGGTATGGACGTGCCTTGGCAGTTGATACACAGACAATGCAGGAACACTTGGCTGGGCCTGCTCCAGTCCAGAGCTCATGGTGCTAACATAGACAGGTGAGATGACAGGCATTCCTTGAGTGGCCCTCAGTATGGTACAGGCATGTGAAGCCGGAAGCCGCTGCCCATCTGAGGAGCTGTGCTTAGGACACAGGTGACGCTATCCAGACTTCGGTTAGGGGCACCAAATGCTTTTATCGAGCTGCAGACAGGGCAAGGAGCCAAGGTCAGGAATGGTACACTGAACTCTGTGGTAAGAAGTAGACACCAAGAAGCTCTTGGGTGGGTGTCAATGTCTGTAAGTCCTAGGGACACAATGGCCTTGATCTATTTCCAGCAGTGACCATTAGGAATACACTTAACCTAGGAGTGCTTGTGTGCTGTCTGGGTCATGGAGAAAGGCAGCTCAGGGAACTGTAACCGTTCACAATCAAGTCAGTGAGAGAATAGAAAGAAATCTATTGAGCTGAGTTGGTCTGTGAGAGCTGGCGCAACAACCTGGCCAATCAGTTGGAGATAAAGTCAGGAAGGGAAGGGTCCTTGCTCTCAATAGTGATCCCCAACCCAGGCCCTTCTTCTGGCTGCCTCTCTATGAGATAAGGCTTTGCCTCACCTTGGGGATGGCGGCATGAAGTACTTGCTGTTCTCCATGGTGGTGATGCACAGCCTCTCCGAGAGCAGCCACATTGCTAGGTTTCAGGGTGTAGTTGAAGTAGACCACCATTTTGGCTTTACCAGCCAGGTGCCCCGAGACATTAATAATAGAAGTCACCCTTGACAGATGGTCTTCTGAGTCACATTTTAAAAATTATGGCATGTTCATAGGCACACCTGCCCAAGCACACAGGAAGACCAGAGGACATTTGTGCAAGGTTAGTTCTTGATACCACAAAGTTCCCAGGGAAGACACCCATATATCTATCCTTTATTCATGTTGTGTAGATTTCTTTCCACCCCAGGAACAAACGTTTGCCATGGTGAAAATACATGTTTCATATATGGTGTCCATAGATCTGTGTTGAGGCTGGATGTTGGAGCCTCTATGGAGACTCCCCTTTTGCTGTACTCTACACCTCTGGATGTAACTGGGTTCTTACGTTTTCTTACTCTATAGTGCTAGGCAACTGCTCTACCACTGAGATACATCCCAGGTCGAGAACTCCATTCATCTTCCACAACAATTGTGGAGCAGATTAGACTCAACTGGCAGTTTGGCCACCCCAAGAATGGTCCTTGAGACTGGCTGACAGAATGCTTCCAGAAGTTTAGCTGTCTTGGAAGATAAGGAGGGGCTTCAGCTCACACTGTGTGCTAAGGACAGTTTAGCCTGGGAAAGGCTGATATGAAACTATTGTCTACCTGCCCAAGTGTGAGTCGGGTTATTCTACCCACCTGGGAACATTCACCAAACCAGCCGCACACTATGCCGAGGACCTGCAGATGAGGAAGGCTTGCCAGGACCAAGCTCCTTTCCAGGTACCAAGATGGACAAGGACATCCAACTCCGTATAGTAGTACCTTGGTAGTGTCTCCTAAACCAAGTCTCACCTAATTTCCTAGTGTCTACAGGTGTCTCTTTCTGTGTCCCGGTCAGTTCAGAAAGAGACAGTGTCCTGTGGCAGAGAATAAGCAAAGCCTCTACCCTGCTTCTCTGGATGTTGAGCTTTTAAAAGCCCTGGTTTATCAGCAACTGTCTGGAAACCCACAGGATTGCCTCCTCCACACTTTAACTCTCTGACTCACCTCTAGTCTCAGAAAGTCATATCCATTCCATAAATCATAAAACAGTCACCCGGAAGAAACACTTCCTTAATATCCTCTGGGATCCACCAGGATAGAAGGGCAGCGTCAACTGTCCCTCTCGCGGTCCAGGCTTGCACAGGCATGCTCTCCTGAGGTCCCATGCTTACACAGGCGTGCTCTCCTCAGGTCCCAGGCTTACACAGGCAAGCTCTCCTCAGGTCCCAGGCTTACACAGGCATGCTCTCCTCAGGTCCCAGGCTTGCACAGGCATGCTCTCCTCAGGTCCCAGGCTTACACAAGCATGCTCTCCTCAGGTCCCAGGCTTACACAAGCATGCTCTCCTCAGGTCCCAGGCTTACACAGGCAAGCTCTCCTCAGGTCCCAGGCTTACACAGGCATGCTTTCCTCAGGTTCCAGGCTTACACAGGCGTGCTCTCCTCAGGTTCCAGGCTTACACAGGCATGCTCTCCTCAGGTCCCAGGCTTACACAGGCATGCTATCTGCCAGAAACACAATGTGGCCTGCGCTGTTGCTCCACGCACTGTGGCTGCTCCGCAGCTTCCACCCAACACTGCTGAGATTAAGAAAATTTGTTTTCAAGGATTCATTATCCCACTGCAGCCTCAAGACGGATAATCTCGGTTCTGTAATTTATCAGATGTGCCTAATCTACAGTGACACCCTAGATGAGAGGTGACAGACCTTCTCCGACTCTTATATTAAGTACTGATGGGGCATGACCCTGGAGAGCAGAGAGGACACCAGAGCCCTGCATAGATGCCTGGCAGTCCAAGACAGTCAGAATGCCTACCTCACACACCTGTCCCTCCATGTCTCCATTATGTTGGAGGTGATCCAGTCCAACTAACACAGCACATGTGCTAGAAGGGCAAAAGCTGAGTGCAGGAGCTGGAGAGACAGCTCATAGGTTAAGAGCATTTGCTGCTTTCTCAGAGGACCTACATGGTGCCTAAAATCATCTATAACAGGGGATCTGATTCCCTCTTCTGGCCTTTGAAGGAATAACAGGACAGCCACAGCCATACAGTACACAAGACACCCCCATCAGACAGAATAAAAAATTCTAAAAACAAACAGCACATCCAATCCACGGCCAAGGCCAACAGCATTTATAAAATCTCTTCATGACTTGGAATTTCATTATATCTGTTGTGTGCTTGTCATTGATACTGTATTGCAAGAAAAACAGAGGCAGAAAGCTCTGGGCTTCCCAACTTCTTTTATATTCTCTCAATGTTTCTATTTCCTGAGAAGCTATAAAGTAAAACAAATGTATTTCTCAATAATTTGGTCCACATGGCCTCTTGTGGAAAAATTGTATATAGAGCACCATATTTCATGTGTTGCTAAATACATGACAGCATGGGGTCAGTATGTTCCTTCATCATAAATGTGTATCCATACAGTAAATAAAGCTAATCCATAGGCAGGACACCATCACCCTGTGTAGCCCTGGCTGACTGGGAACTCACTTTGTGGCTTGGGCTGCCTGGAACTTGCAGATATCCATCTCTGTGAGTTCTGGGGTTACAGGCGTGTGATACCACACCTGACTAAAGAAGCTAGTATTAAGTGTAAAGAGTTGGAGATCACCTTTTAAAAAATTCACAAATACTACATTCATTTCCTAAAGAGCTTTAAAAAGGCAGTCAATATAAATAGTGGATAGCCTTAGCAAACTATGAAAAACCATAACAAGGAGAAATAACATGCACATAACCAAACCAAACCCAAAACAACCAATGGGGAAAAACAAATCCAAAACCCAAAACATTATACTAGACAGGATTCTCTCTCTGCAGAGTTGGCACCACAGATCTACAGCATTTGGCTTTCCTTGGACATGCAGAAGCAAGGCTGTCACCAAGTGCAAAAGTCTTTTCAAATGGAGCCTAGCTGTAGCCCGGGTTCCACCTCTCATTTGGGGGTGCACAGATGCTGATGATACACTGGAGAGGACAGACAGGGTGAAGTCCTAAGTAGGCCAGGTCCACCGTCTGCCTCTTCCCCATAGAGACACCACCGTATGCCAGGGAGAAGCAGAGTTATATAGTTTGGGGGTGAGAATATCCAGGGTGGGAAAAGGTCATTGGCTGAAAACTAAGATACTGAGGTGCCTCATTAGCATAGAGATGTGGTCCAGGTCCTGGGTACGTGACTCATCACCTTTGTTGGGGGTCACCTGGTTTCCAGTACTCCCCAGGCAAAGTCGCCCTGGTGCTTTGTCCCTGAACCGCACAGTGGTGTTCATTTTTCTATCATATCCCCGCACAGAGTCATGAAGATCTTCTGTACGTAGCCGTAGCTCTCTCTGGCTCTCTTCTGAGCCTAAAGCACTTAACACTTGGTTGGTTCACAACTCTCTGCTTTTAACTTAAGGTATTGATAGTGAAGGTTCTTAGGTTGGAGAATTATAGAAACTCTTGAAGAATTATAGAAACTCTTATTGTGTCTACACAGTTATGTACAAATCATCACCAGGCCCTAATCTACAGCCACGAGACATGAAATCTGCAGCCAGATGGGGTCCATGTTGAGGCAGCGGAAGTCTCTGAAATGCTCTTTTGCAGTGGGACTCACTGTTTTCAAGGTCATCGCTCTGGAACTCTGAAACATCACCATCCCTCTGTAAACCAAGGGTTTTATCCAGAGAGAAGCAGGAATCCTGAATCCTCTCTGTGGCACTGAGTTTAACATAACACCTCAGATCCTGGATAAATCCTGCTCTGTCACCCACAAGCATCCATTGGATGTGTGTGTGGGCATCCACATTTTGTCATACTAACTCATTCTCCATATTTTAGAAGCACACACTGGCAGAGAAAACATCAGGTCACTTTCCTTCAGATCTGCTTCTTTAGCATAGCTTATTACCCCCAAATGACACCGTTTGCAGTCTACTTATGGGGTTAAGAATACGACTTGTAATATATTGCAATTCGCTCTGCTTGAAGCAAAGCTATGTGATTAATAATTTGAAGGGTCCTTATGGTCTGTTTCCCCCTCCAAATTCAGCAAGTGACAATTGAGCTGATAAAGTCAGGTCATCTGAGGGTCCTGCCTGAACCCCATCAGTTGTAGGCACAACACTGGCAGCAAACTCAGACCATGCTGCCTGCAGGTGAAATTTGTTGTTACTGTCTAGTTGTATGGTCACATGATCCACAACAGAGTCCCGTGCCCCTTTCGTTTATATGCATCTGGGCCTCCTCATAATCTATGGGGCCATGAATCAACCTCTTGGAGCTGGATATAGGGTAGCAGTCCACCTCTAGATAATTTTGGAATGGCACCTTCTACACACATGCCTTTCAGTTGATGTTTGCATAATCCAACAACACCCAAGGCAACTCTTGAGCATCTGGACTTTAAACTTTCACAGCCAAAAGACTGGTAGTCCCTATTCACCAGGGGCTTCTCACTGCTTGGTAATTCATAGAACACCCTTTGAGACACTAAGTGATGTTTCCTGAACAATTACTGCCCTCTGCTGGTCTAATATACACAGCCTTGTCTATCTGGCCCAAGAAGAGTATGCACTACAGCAGGAAGTTTCTGTAAAATGTAGCCAGGCATGATGGTGCACACCTTGAGAGCCTATCAATTGGGAGACAAAAGCAGGCAGATCTTTGTGAACTCAAGGACACCAGAGTGCACAAATGGGACTTACAAGGCCTCAGATACACTGAGTATCAAAACTATTGTTTCCTGGACAGAAGTTGACTGGACCAGCTCAATACTCTGAGGTGTTCTTTTCCCAGGCAGTGGCTCTTAATATTACCAATGAGTGAGGCTCATGAAAGATAGAGCTCACAGGCACAGGAGTCCCACGTGGCTCACAGAGCCTGGGTTCCTGTTTCATCCAGAAGACCTCAAAGTGAATCCACAGCTTTTTGGCCGAGTCCTCTTCTTGGGTGAGCTACTCCCTCTGCTTTAGCAGGCACTGAAGTCTTTCTGCTCCTGTTCATTAAAGGAATTTGTTCTTAGTGGAGGGCTGAGGATGGGCACGAATATATCCTCACACAGTGCAAGCACATACCGAGGAGAGCGAGAGCTTGCTGGTCAATCCAGGTTAGCCAAGACAGCAAGCTTCTAGAAAAGAAAGCCGGTTTCAAGGTAGAGACAAAAAGAAAGAAACCCAGTGGTCTCTGCTAGCCGTCACATGTATGCATGAGCTACATAACACCCATGTGCTTACACTGCACCAATATACACAGAGAAAAAAATAAGCATAAAGCAACCTCGTACTACATAAGCACAACAGCTCTTTCAGATGAAGTTCAGAACTATGTTATACATCTCTTGAGGATGAAAACTGCTGTCAGAAAGAAGATCTGCTTAGCCAGACTATGTTAAGGTGGCTAGAGAAGTTTTTTCCTCTGACACACCAAATGCTCCATTCTGCCCTCCACTCTATAAAGAACCCTTCCCACATCTCTCATCACCGAGTCAGAGCCAGAGTGTAAGCTTCAGGATGGGAGAACTCTACTGCACCATCCAGAAAAAAAAACCAGGGTTGACAAATTGCTACTCAGGGTTGGGTTAGTATGAAGCATGAGCTGGTCAAAGGGAGAAACCTCTTGGGTTTCAAGAAAAAAGGAGAAGGTCACAGGCCACCCAAACAGATATCAACGAGAAGTACTCATTGGGAATTTGCACTGGGCTCTTTCTGCAACCTGCTTCCCACCTGTGATATCACATGACCCCTGCCATGTAAATGACTCACAGGATCCAGAACTCACTCCCCTAAAGCTCTGTGTATAGCACCCCACCCACCTATCATGAGCACGTGCAGGTCTGTGATGTGTTATTCACCTGTCATCCTCACTGGACTACAGCTTCAAGCAGAGCAGCACTGTATGCTGGCCAATAACTCAGTTTCTCATAAGAGGAGAACTTCCCAGAATACTTGTGCATAGACAGAAAAATGAACAATCACTGTCTTAGTCAGGGTTTCTATTCCTGCACAAAACATCATGTCCAAGAAGCAAGTTGGGGAGGAAAGGGTTATACTTCAGCTTATACTTCCACATTGCTTTTTATCACCAAAGGAAGTCAGCAATGGAACTCAAGCAGGTCAGGAAGCAGGAGCTGATGAAGAGGTCATGGAGGAATGTTACGTACTGACTGGCTTCCCCTGGCTTGCTCAGCTTGGCTTTTTATAGAACCCAAGACTACCAGCCCAGGGATGGCACCACCCACAATGGGCCCTCTCACCTTGATCACTAACTGAGAAAATGCCTTACAGCTAGATCTCATGGAGGTATTTCCTCAAGGGAGGCTCCTTTCTCTGTGATAACTCCAGCTTGTGTCAAGTTGACATGCAAACCCAGCCAGTACAATCACATTATATGAGGCAGGTGGCTCGTTGGGAGTGTGGATGAGACAGACAGGTGAGGTTGGAAGCACAGATGTGTGGATGAGCAGAAGGCAGACCAAAGGGCAAATGGCGCCAGATGCTAGCCTGACCCAGCTGCCTACCCTACCTGCTGTTGGTGGGTCTGGAGGTTGCTGATCTCCTTCTGTTGGTCCTTAGGGATCAGCTTCAAGTCCCTAAAGCGCTTTGCAGCAGGGCCCAGTTGCCTTACACTTTCTTGTTCTCCTGCTTCAGCATGTCCTCTCTTTTCTTCATCTGAGTCTGCTCCATCAGGAGCCAGCTGTGGAGGTTGCTGCAAATACCCTCTGTACAGTAAGGCCCAACCAGTCTCTTCCTGTCACTGTACTTCTAGGCCCCATCAACCCCAGCAGGCCCCAGGTTCCCAGGAAGACCAAGGAAAAGAACACAGCACAACCATGACAGCTGCACTCAGAAGATGGAAACAAGAGAACAGCTAATTCCAGAAAGGATCCAACTAGTACAGAAAACAGCAAAAGCAAGAGAAATCGATGTACCTGCAAGAACAAGAGGAGCCCTCCCATCCCCACTCTTACCTGTCCATGGTAACGAGAAATGGCAGCATGCACGGAGCACATACCCTCAAGGTAGGACAGGAGACCCAAGGGGAGGACGTTCTAGCCACATAACAATCAGCTCTGTAAAACTCTGCCTGGGTCCCAGAGGCCCAGGGATGCCTGAAACCACTCTCATGGAGCAAATTATATTTCTATCTACATGTTCCTGAGGATGGCAGGACGACACTGTGAGGGGGAACAGTCTCACACTTAGCTAAACTGAGTCTAAGAAACACACATCCCAGAGCCATAAGGCAGGCTGGCGGTGAAGAGGCAGAAATCTTAGAACCAGACCTGGGGACTTAAAACTCTTCGGTCCAGAAATGAAGTCAGAAATGGCCACTCCACCATGGCTGGGGCCCCTAACTGGCACTTAACTGGTAGAAGTCAGTTCCCTTCTCGAGCTCCTTGAAGGTCTCTAAGGACTGAGTGTTCTCATTCTCCAAGTTCTGCAGGTCAGACATGACCTTCTTATGCTCCAACCTGTTTCTCATAGAAAGGATTTGGCTTATGGTAGGTACCGAGCCAAGGAGGAAAGAACCCCATGAACATAGGTCTCAAGGATCAAGCAAACTCAGACTGTGTCCTGCACTATCCAAGGTAAGAAGATGCCGTATTCAGACATCCTGGTGCTTATAAAACTTGTTATCCTGGCTCCAGGCCAGCAGAGGCTGTGTGTCCACATAGAGCACGCTCTGGCTTCATGAGCTTACTCAGTAGGCCTTGAGGGGGCAGTCTAGCCCTTTGTGTTCCCAGGGGCCTATGCCTCAGGTCTTGGCTCTTCAAAACCTGTGATGGCATTTCTCCTGTTTTCAAAACAGGGATTCTAGATCCTACTCGATCTAAGTAACTATTACTGTACAGTTAGACATTGCACATAATTCTGGGATTGACACCCAACACTGGGAATCCTTATAAACGTTCTAAGGGATTCCAGTGTGCCAGCCGTGAGCTTAAAGACCAAAGCAGTACTGCTTAATGTGGGGCTCCCAGACCTCAGCACTGGCTTCGTCTTGAAACTGGGGCAAAACCTCAGACCCCCACACCACAGACTGCCTGCTCACATGGGAGAGAGAGAGAGAGAGAAGAGAGAGAGAGAGAGAGAGAGAGAGAGAGAGAGAGAGAGAGAGAGAGAGAGAATGAATACCAAGGGATGCTGAAGAAATGAATGGAGCACTATTGCCTCAGAGTAAAAGGCCTGGTAATCAAGCACTCACAGGGAAAAAGTAGGACCAGGCCCTTCCAGGTGCTTCCAAGAGATTTCCACTTTCAATCTCCTGCCAGGCAACTAGAAGATTCACCACAAACTTAACAACAGCGAGAATCTCACACAATCCATCACCTGTCAAGGCCTTTCCAAATGCACTCTGGGAACTCACTCTCCCCTGCCTCACTCCTGAGTACTGTCACTCAGACCACAGGCTCCTGTTTTCATTTGGAAGGTTGGAAGAGTCCCTGCCCCCCATGTCACTGCTGCCCAAACTAAAGGTTCTGCCTCTCCTCCAAGAAGAATTTGGGGCCATGAGGTAGGGCACAGGGACATCCTGGAGGTGTAACCGCCTAGATAGAGCCCATTTGAAATAACAAATACCTATTGTCCAAGGATCCTTCCATGATGAGGATCAGGCTATCTCGTAGCTCATTTCCCTTGGTCATCAGCTGCAGCTGAGGGATCAGCCTCTTCATTTCCTTGCTCACCTGCTTCTTGGTAAGGAGAGTTGGGAAGGGTGAAGACTCACCAGCAGGCCCTGGTGGGTGGATGACCATAATTGAACTTGCATAGTGACAAGGCATAGAGGATGGACAGACCACCCCAAGGCCCAAACAGAAAGAGTGCATGCCTGCAACCCAGTGACACCCCAAAGATCTCAGCCCAGGCTTGAGACGCCTCCTGTGTGGATCTCAACTCTCCCATTGTTCTGTAGATGGGGGAGTATCAAAGCATCCAGGTGTTTCCTCTGCCTCCCTGCACATGCCTATGATGACCACACAGGTGGCCTCTTTGTGCTTATTAACAACAGCACAGGAGACGTTTGGCTTCAGAGCCCTCAAGCCTGTGGTTTCAGAAGCCAGGAGAAAAACAGCCCAGTCCACAAGCACTCAGGTGCCGAGGAGATGCCCAGATCTCCTGTCTTGTTCTCTAGGCCCATGGCTGTGGATTAAAAAGTCATGCAAGGGTAGAACGTGCTCACCAGAGTGACCACTGAAAGCCTAGAACCCTGAGCTGGCAATAAAAGTCCGGGCTTGGTCCAATGCATCTGACAGTTGTCTGCACAAAAGAACTCCCTGCCACCCCAACTGCTGATTCAGAAAACTTAGGGGCCATTGGCAGAGAGAAGTTGTCAGAGGAATTCTTCTGTACAGCCTGAGACCATAAGGTCTTGGCCAGCAGAACTTTTCTCTCCCTGTTACTAGTGTCCGACAGCCACTGTATCTAAAGGAATCCGTGGTGATGGTCTCCATTTGCACCCACATTACAGCCCAAATTCCATTTAGAGTTAAAGCAAAAGTCTCCCAGCATAACAGTTTCAGCCATGTAAGCTCCTGGCTTTGGGGATAGACAGACTAACGTTCTGGAAGACTTCACTTTTTGTAGTTATGATAGGCAGGGAACTTCATTTGCTTTCCAGAGACTCTGCTTCCTGTGCCCCATCACTGGAAGACTCAGCTCAAGCCCTCCTCCTCCAGGAAGCTCCACAGCCCCTCACCAGGACTCACTGTACCTTTGTCAGGACCACTTCTTCTTTAGCTGTTTTATACTGAGAAAGTCCAGCTTTCTTCTGCCTCTCTCTGATCTCTCTATGCTACCCATTCTCTCTTAAGTAGACTCCTCAGTTTTGCCAACGTATCTATGCATGAACCATATAGTCACTGAACGGATGCTCTAAGGACAGCTGGTGTTGCTACAACCATAGTGACATCATAGAGACAGAACAAACTCTTCAGGATTTAATAGAACGTCCAAAGAAGGGACTACTTCATGGGGTTACTTCACAGAGGACACTGTCTCTGGCATCCCAGAGGTGTCTAAGCTGTCATCCATACTGACTAGTGGAACAGGAAGGAGAACTTCAAGCTTTTAGTAGAAGTTGACAGCCTGCCTGGAGTCACGGTCACCTATAGTGTAAAATGTACCTAGACCACTTCAAACAACAACTATGATGTACAAAGAACACGTGCCATTTTCTTAGGAACCTCAGTCAATTTATAGCACAGTTACCTGACCCTGACATCTGCTCTCTCTTCTCCTAACAATTAATTACACAGTAGTCTGTTAAGGGAAGTAGAGTGGGAAATAGAATTTGCTATGCGCTTGTCAGATAAGGCAGAGAAGTTGGAGTGGGGTAGCTCCCTGAACAGGCTGTCTCTGCTTACTCCTAGCTCTCCCTTTAGCGACAACTCTGGTCATTGAGGCATTAAGGCTGTTCAGATACCTAGCATCAATGAGAGCCAATACACAGTGGTCAGCCGTGGCATGAGCACCGACAGGAGGCACGTGATGCTGCTCTCTGACCTGGTGACCTACAAGGTGTGAGAGAAGGGAGGCTCTCTGTGCACAGTTCTGGTTGTTTCCAGGGATGTCTGAGTGCATCATCATGGGGATCCCAATAAACATCAAAAGTTGGCTCTTCAAACTGTTGCGCATGGCCAACAGGGACCCAAAACCACCAGGAAAACCACAGTCTTTAAAACGCATAAAAGCCACATCCCACTTGTCACATAGTTTATGGCAAGAGGTCACCATTCCTGACCTTGGCGCACTGTCCTAACTGTTGCCGAATGGAAGAACTTCGAATCACTAGGACAGATGTCTACATGAACTCACCATGGTCAGACAGGTCCATGGCTTCAACAGGAGATCCTTGGATGGGGAACTGAGAATCTGTTTGTTACTTGCACTGAGAGAACTCAACAGTGCTGCTCAGCCTGATCCCGGCCCATGCCACCTCACTGTGTTTCTACAAAGGATCCTAAGGTGTGCCCACAACCTGCCTGTGAGTCAGGTCTAGCCCATAGAAGATAGGGCACAGTACTGGTTTCCCATTGCTAAGTTATGCCAGATTTTACACTAATGCATTGATTCAAATGCATTACCTTTATTTATTCATTCTGAGAGATATTCAGGAAACCATGTTTGTCTTTCCATGTATCTGAGCCATTTTTTTCTCCCTTTTGTCCTCTCTACTATGTCCTTGAACAAGCTGTCCTTGAACTCACAGAGATCTGCCTGTGTCTGCCTCCCAGACAGGGAGGGATTTTAAGATGTGCAGTGTCACACTTGGCTGAAATTACATTTTTATTTAGGAACATCCCTTATAGAGATCACATTCCACTCCCTTAAAATTGTTTATCAATTTCTGTGAAAAGGATTCTCCGTTTTTATGCCAGTACCATGAGGTTTCTATTACCATTGCTCTGTGGTGTAGCTTGGAATCAGGGATGGAGATACTTTCACTTTTTTCCCATTTTCAAGCAATCTCTCACCTCTCATGTAAGACACCAATATAGATTAGGCACATGTGCTAAAACACAGAATTGAGACGATCCTCCACGAGGCTTAGGTGGATTAATCAATCCTTCTTGATGACATGTGATTAAGGCTGAGAAAGTTTCGAGACCCAGCTACTGTGTGGCTCATTGCTTGGGAGCACAAAGAATGACTTCAGTTAAAAGGTCAACGTTGACTATCCAGGACAGTTTAAGTGCTTGCTGGGAGGTAGCAGTGTTGCAGCTGACATGTCAAGTCCCCTGATCGCTAACTGAGTTCCTCTGCCAGGTCTGAGAAACTGCAGCATGAGATGGAACTGGCCATAGCCCAGAAAGAGAGCCTCCTGCTGAGCCCCATCTCTAGCAACCACAGAATTCCCTGGATGGATTTTTTCCCCTCAAATTTGGTTTTCTTTGTGTGAATAGACTCTAGTTTTACATAGCAGTGAGCAAGCTAGCCTGCTTCTGGGTCTGATTCCATTCCTTCTCTGACAACCTCTTGAGACAACTAAGGTGACTGCCGTGCCACTGATTGTTCCAGTCCAGCCATGGGCTGTAGGTCTTTGCTGCTAACTCTGCAGTTAAAGAATGCTGCTTAGCATAACTTTTTATTTTTATTTTGGTTTTTAATTTTGGTGTTTGGGTTTGTTTTTTTTTTAATTTTATTGGTTATTTTATTTATTTACATTTCAAATGTTATCCCCCTTCTCAGTTTCCCCTCCACAAGTCCCCATCTCCTCCTCCCTCCCCCTGCCTCTATGAGGGTGCTCTCCCACCCACTCACCCTCTCCTGCCTCAGCGCTCTAGTGTTCCCTGATCCTAGGTCATCAAGCCTCCACAGGACCAAGGGCCTCCCCTCCCAGTGATGCCAGATAAGGCAATCCTCTGCTATATATCCAGCTGGAGACATGGGTACCCCCTGTGTACTCTTTGGTTGGTGGTTTAGTCCCTAGGAGCTTTGGGGGGTCTGGTTGGTTGATATTGTTGTTCTTTCTGTGAGGTTGCCAACCCCTTCAGGTCCTACAGTCCTTGCCCTAACTTCTCCGTTGGGGTTCCGCTCTCAGTCCAATGTTTAGCTGTGTACATCTGCATCTGTATTGGTCCAGCTCTGGCTGAGCCTCTCACAGGACAGCTACACTGGGTCCTGTCAGTAAGCACTTCTTGGCATCAGCAATAGTGTCTGGGTTTGGTTTCAGCAGATGGGATGGATCCCTAGGTGGGGCAGTCTCTGGATGGCCTTTCCTTCAGGTTCTGCTCCACGCTTTGTCCCTGCATTTCCTTTTGACTGGAGGAATTCTGGATTAATATTTTTGCAGTGGATGGGTGATCCCATCCCTCAACTGGGGCCATGCCTACCCACTGGATATAGTCTCTACAGGTTCTACCTCCCCTTTGTTGGGTATTTTGGTTAATGTCCTCCCTGTTGGGTCCTGGGAATCTCTTGGGTCCCTGGCATCTGGGACTTTCTAGTGACTATCCCCAGCTCCCCTCCCCCACTTCTACACACCTACTTTCAATTTTTTATTGTTCTAAATACAGTTTTTCAAATTTGCTAAGGCTATTCACTCTTTATAGTGACTTTCCTAAACTCCTTTTGAAAAAATGAATACAACTTGATTTCTCTGAGTTTTTGATCTTAGCTGTTGTGATTAGTATAAGGTGGAATCTCAGGGTCATTTTGATTTGCATTTTCCTGATGACTAAGGATGTTGAAAATTTCTTTAATTGCTTCTCCACCATTTGAGATTCCTTTGTTGAGAATTCTCTGTTTAGCTCTGTACCCCATTTTTAAAATTAGGTCATTTGTTTTTTTCCTTTCTGGAGTTCTTTATATATTTTGGATATTAGTCTTCTTTTAGATGTAGGGTTAGAGAAGATCTTTTCTCAATCTCGAGGTTGCTGCTTTGTCCTTCTGATAGTGTCCCTTGCCTTACAAAAACTTTTTAGTTTCATGAGGTCCTATTTGCCAGTTATTGATCTGACAGCTTGAGCCATTGGCAATCTGTTCAGGAAATTTCCCTTGTGCCAATATATTCGAGGCTCTTTCCCACTTTCTCTTCTATTAGATTCAGTGTATCTGGTTTTATGTTGAGGTCCTTGATCCACATGGACTTGAGCTTTGTAGAAGGAGATAGAAATGGATCAATTTGATTCTTCTACATGCAGACCTTCAGTTAGACCAGCACCATTTGTAGAAGATGCTTTCTTTTTTTTCCACTCTATGGTTTTAGCTCCTTTGTCAAAGATCAAGTGTGTGAGTTTATTTCTGGGTGTTCAATTCTATTCCATTAATCTACCTATTATCTCTATATCAATACCATGTGGGTTTTTTTTTAAATCACTTTTGGTCTATAGCATAGCTTGAGGTCAGGGATTGTGATTCCTCAAGAAGTTCTTTTATTTTTGAGAATTGTTTTGGCTATCCTGGGTTTTTTATTTTTCCTTTCCATGTCTATGAAGAATTGTGTTGGAATTTTGATGCATATGCTGGTGAATATGTAGAGAAAGAGAAACAGTCCTCCATTGCTGGTGGGATTGCAAACTGATGCAACCACACTGGTAATCAATCTGGTGGTTCCTCAGAAAATTGGAAATAATTCTACATGAAGACCCAGCTATACCACTCCTGGGCATATACCCAAAAGATGCTCCACCTTACCATAAGGACACATGCTCCACTATGTTCGAAGCAGCCTTATTTTTAATAGCCAGAAGCTGGAAACAACCCAGATTTCCCTCAATTGAAGAATGAATACAGAAAATGTGGTTCATTTATACAATGGAATATGCATATATACAATTCAGCTACTAAAAACAAGAAAATCATGAATTTTGCAGTCAAATGGATGGAACTAGAAAATATCATCCTGCGTGAGGTAATCCAGACCCCAAAGGACATGTATGGTATTTATCACTGATAAATGTATACTAGCCTAAAACTACAGAATACCCATGATACAACTCATAGACCTTAAGAAGTTTAACAAGATGAAAGACTCAAGTGAGAATGCTTCATTCTCACTTAGAAGGGGGAACAAAATAGTCATGGCAGGCAGAAGTGGGGAGGAACTTGAATGGGATTGTGGAGGGGAAGTAGGGGAAAGGGGGTCAGGGTCAAGTATGAGTGGAGAGAAGCCCAGAGGTTCAGGAGAATGAGTACAGCTGCAGGGGTGGGGGTGAGGGGAACCTCTAGAAAGTCCCAGAGACCTGGGATGTGAGAGGCTCCCAGGATTCTATGGGGACCTTAGCCGAAATGGCCAACATAAGGGAGATGGAACCTGAAGAGACCACCTCCAGTAGATAGACAGGACCCCCACTGGAAGGATGGGGTCACCAACCCATCTTCAAAATTTTAGACCCAGCATTGTTCCTGCCTAAAAGAAATATAGAGCAGAGAATGAAGGAAAGGCCATCCAGTGACTGGCCCAATTTCGGATCCATCCAGTGGGCGGGCACCAAACTCTGACACTTACTGATGCTATGTTGTGCTTGCAGACAGGAACCTAGCATGGCTGTCCTCTGAGAGGCTCTACTGCCAGTTGACTGAGACAGATGCAGATACTTACAGCCAACCATTGGACTGAGGTTGGGGACCCCTATGGAAGAGTTAGGGGAAAGATTGAAGGATCTGACGTGGATGGCAACCTCACACGAAGACCAACAGTATCTACTAAGTCAGACCCCTGGGATTGCCTAGAGACTAAACCAGGAACCAAAGAGCCCCTGGCACATATGTAGCAGAGGACTGCTTTGTCTATCCTCAGTGAAAAGGATGCATCTAATGCTGTAGAGACTTGCTGCCCAAGGGAAGGGGGATGCGGGGGATGGATGAGGTGGGGTTGGGTAGTCCTCGCAGAGGCAAAAGAGAAGGAGGATGGGGTGAACAATTCTTGGAGGGGGGCTGGGAAAGGGGGCAACATTTGGAATGTAAATAAATAAATAAAACAATTTCAAAAATTGTTCTCCAACTCTCCACACTTAAGTCCATCTTCTTTATTTGGGTGTGCTGTCCCATGCTTGCAACCCCAGAAGTCAGAGACAGAGGTGGGTCTCTGTAACACAGGTGCAGCCTGTGCTACATGTCGAGCTCCAAGCCAGGCATGGCTACCCAGTTGGGATGGTGTCGTGTGTGGACAGTGTGGCTTACTCCATGGATACGTACTTTATGATGTAAATAGTACCACACTGGATCCATTCTGTCATGTATTTAGCTACCCCAAAATATAGTGCACTATAATACACACTTATTATTGACCCTGTGGAACAATTATTGAGAAATACACCTGTATTGCTTTATAGTTTTTCAGAAATAAATACATCCACTAAGATAGAATAACAGAAGCCAGGAAACCCAGAGTGATGTGTCTCAGTTTTTCTTGTAATACAGCATCACTGATCAGCAGACAATAGAAATAATGACCTTTCAAGTCATGTTGGAAAATTTTTTTTATAGATTTTATTGGCTTTGTGCATGTATTTAATGTGCTTCTTTTGTTGTTCTTTAGATTTATTTTTATTACCTTACGTGAATGGGTGTTTTTCCTATTCTATTATCTGTGGATCCCTGCATACAGTTCCTTCCGAGGCCAGGAGAGGGAATCAGATCCCCTGTTAATACATGATTTTTAGGAGCCATGTGTATCCTCTGAGAGAACAGTAAATGATCTTAACCTGCGAGCCTCACTCCAGCTCCTGCACCTGACTTTTTGTCCTTCCAGCACGTGTGCTCTGTTAGTTGGACTGGATCACCCCCAATTAAATAGAGAAGCATCTGTAAACATGGAGGGACAGGTGCACGAGGTAGGCACTCTGTCTTAGACTGCCAGGCGTCTGTGCAGGGTTCAGGTGTCCCCACTGCTCTCTGGCTTCGGGATCATGTCCCAACATCATTTAATTTCAGTTTTGGATCAGAACTCTTCTCGGATGACAATGTAGATTAGGCCCATCTGATAAAATACAGATTTGTAATGACATTCCTGGAGGCTGGGGTGGGGTTATGGATCCTGCTTGAAAACAAGAAAAAGAACTCCAGCTCAGCAGTGTTGGGAGGAAGCTACAGAGCAGCCACAGTGCATGAAGCCTGCAGCACAGGCCACGTGTTTCTGGTGGAGAGCATGCCTGTGCAAGCCTGGGACGTGAGAGGGACAGGTGATGCTGCCCTTTTGCCATATCAGATTGCAGAATATCCTGAGGAAGGGTTTCTTTCAGGTGGCTGATTTCTGATGAATGGAATGGATCTGACTCCTGAGTCTGGAGATGAGTCAGAGTATTAATGTGTGGAGGAAGTAATCCTGTGGATCCCCAGACAGTCCCTGGCAAACAAGGGCTTTTAAACCTCCTCAACAGAGAAGCAGGGTAGAGGCTTTGGTTACTCTCTTCCATGGTTCACTTGGTCTTTCTGAGCTGACCCTGTCACAGAAAGGGGCATCTGGAGACACACTGGGAACTAGGTGAGACTTGGTTTAGTCCACACTACCAGTTACTACTAGACTGAGTTCGTGTCCTTGTCCATTTTCATAGCTAGAAGGAGCCTGTGGCTGGCTATGCCTTAATGGCCTGTGTGTCCTCAGCATAGTGTATGGTTGGTTGGGTAAATTCTCCCAGATGTGTAGATTAACCTGACTTTTTCTACTGGACATGTGCAGGTAGACAAATAGCTAAATATTCCCAATGTTGATATCATTCTGTTAGTCATTACTAGGGATCATTATTGGGCTGGAAAAAAAACCCTACCATCTTCATCTCCTCATCCAGAATTCCCTGTACTTGTTGTGGAAGATGAACAGAGTTCCAGATCTCAGACGTAGCTCAGTGGTGGAGTAGTTGCCTAGCATGCACAGTGCCCTAGGTTCAAACCTAGCCTTACGGGACCCAGGGGAAGAAGCCTTAAGAACCTAATTACATCTGAGGTACAGCACACGACAAAAGGGAGTCTCCATAGTGGCTTTTAAGTCCTCTAACCTCCAGCCTCCCCATAGCTCCCTCCATGACTCCACTAAATGCACATTTTCACTAAGTTCATGGGGTGGAAGGAATCTGTACATTATCAATAAAGGACACACACATATAGTATATCGATTTTTTGGATTTGTTTTTTTCGAGACAGGGTTTCTCTGTGTAGCCCTGGCTGTCCTGGAACTCACTCTGTAGACCAGGCTGGCCTCGAACTCAGAAATCCGCCTGCCTCTGCCTCCCAGAGTGCTGGGATTACAGGTGTGTGCCACCATCTCCCGGTAACATATGTATATTGATATATATGTATATTGGTACAAGGTAAATATGGACAAACAGCTTATAGCAACCCTTGCTTGAGGTGATCAGCTGAAGAAATGGCTCAGTAGGTAAAAGCTACTTAATCCCAAGCCTAGAAACATGACTTCCTTCCTTGGAACGCACATGATAAGAAAACAAACCTCTTACAAACTGCACTCTGATCTTCATGTGTGTGTGTGTACATGTGGATCCACGAACACACCATAACTTATATAAAAATGACTCAGGTGATTATGGTGCAACAACTGGCAAGGAGGCCTGCAGAATTCTGTCACTAATGTCTCAGGGTACTTTTTTCTGGAAACACTGAAATGGTGGGCTTCTTAGACTGCACACTGAAACCTGGCAATTGTTGTGGCCGTTGTCAGCGAGGCTGTGTGTGCATCACCACCATGGGGCAGCAAGAGCTCCATGTATTCTATGCTGCCACCTCCACGGTGAGGTGAAGCCTCAGCTCATAGAGACACAGGCAGGAGATAGGCTTCTTAGGGGTCGCTATTGAGAGTAAGGGCTGCACTCTCTCATGACCATATTGCTAAATGAGTGGCCAGGTTTTTGCTTCAGCTCTCACACCCCAGTGCAGCCCATGAGGTTTCTTTCTATTCTCCTTATCTTAATTGTGAATAGTTACAGTTCCCTGAGATGCCTGAGCACTCCTAAGTTAAGTGTGTTTTTGGAGGCCATTGTGACAAGAGATCAAGCACATTGTGTCTTACAGACCCTGATACCCATCAGGTGTCTTCTGATGTCTCCTTCTTGACAAATAGATCAGGGTACCATTAATATCTGTTGCATTTGATGGATTTGGGACTTCAGCTATTTTAGTTTTGTTCTCCAGAATTTATAGAAATTGAAAAAGCCAGTCTCAGGTTATGTAAATGTGGCCATCTGTATTTTGTAATTGAGGGAAAACCTTTGTGAGGTCCAAATTCCACCAAAAGGTCTTCCAAAGCTGCCTGCCTAAATGATTTTTATTGTATGCTTCCAAGTGTCTAAAAGAGACAGTTTCCTGAGACCAAAGTCATGCCAGTCCCTGTGTTCTGTAGCATTCTCACTTGAGATTGGAACCTACTTTAGGTGACCTGGATGATGCTGCCCAACTGCGCCAGATGAACTGCACTGCTGTATGCTGTCATCCACACACCTCTGATATGGGGACAGTCTATCCCAACACCCAAAGCCAAAGAATGCATAGCGCTAGCCCTCCTAGGTTCAGGTAGACACCCGCTGCAAAGTAGAAGAGACCTGAACATGTAGGCCTTTAACCAGGCTGGCAATGGTAGGCTTTTGGAAGAGTAAATCACCCTGACACTAAAAGTGGTCTGTGAGGGAGCAGGTAGAGACAAATTCTTCACTTCCCAGACTTCTAACAATTCTTTCCCTCTCCTGGGGGCTCTTGGGGTCTGGGTTCATGCAGCACAGGAGAGCAAAGAAAACCATCAACCTGGGGCCTTGCTCCTGAGACAATGTGTCCTTTGTGTTGGATGTGTTCAGTGGGATTAACCCAGGGCCAGGAAGAAATGTTCATGGTCACAGCTCCCTCCCCCTGGAGCACATCTTTGAGTCTGTTGTCCTTCTGTCTCCTGCCTACATGGATTATTATTGTTGTCCTTACTACATGGACAGTTATGTGACAAGAAGTAGGGATCTGGTCCCTCTTTCCTTCTGTGTGCCCCAGGATTACTTCTGTAATGTCCCAGATGGTCTAATTCTCTCCATCCTGCAAGAAACAATAGTCTGTTCTGGTATGGTGGCACATGCCTTAATAACATGGGAGGTAGAGACAGGCAGGTCTCTATAGGTTTGAGGCCAACCTGGTGTAGTTAGAGTTTCATGCCAGGTCAGTAAATGTGTTTAATGACTAAAGAGACAAATATGGTGTGATGGTTTGTATATGCTCGGCCTAGGGAGTGGCACTATTAGGTGTGGCCCTGTTGGAGTAGGTCTGCCACTGTGGGTGTGGGCTTTAAAAACTTCATCATATTTTCCGGTTCTAACCATTTGCCAAAAAATTTCATTAATTCATTGTTTTTAATTGCTGAGTAGTATTCCATTGTGTAAATATACCACATTTTCTGTATCCTAAGTGAGGTAACCCAATCACAAAAGAATACACATGGAATGTAGTCACTGATAAGTGGATATTAATTAGCCCAGAAGCTCTGAATACTCAAGACACAATTAACATATCAAATCATTCCCAAGAAGAAGGAAGGAGAAGGCCCTGGTCCTGGAAAGGCTTAATATAGCATTATGGGGGATTACCAGGACAGAGAAGTAGGAGGGGGATGATTGGGGAACGGGTGGAAGGAAGAGGGCTTATGGGACTTATGGGGAGGGGGGGAAACTGGGAAAAGGGAAATCATTTGGAATGTAAACATAGAATATAGAAAAAAAGAATAAAGGAAGTCAAAACTTGTTCTTTGGAAAGAATAATAAATTTGGTATCTACTTCTGTGGGGAAAAAAACAACAACATCAACTCATCATAGCTATCTAGAAGCCAGTACTCTGCTAGCAGCATTCAGATGAAGATGTAGAACTCTCAGCTCCTCCTGCACCATGCCTGCCTGGATGCTGTCATGTTCCTGCCTTGATGATAATGGACTAAACCTCTGACCCTGTAAGTCAGGCCCAATCAAATGTTGTTCTTATAAGAGTTGCCTTGGTCATGGTATCTGTTCAGAGCAGTAAAACCCTAACTAAGACATATGGCAAAAGAAAACAAAAACAAAAACAAGATATAAAACTGAAGCAATATTTTCTAGACAATATGAAGTTCAGAGTTCCCCTAGTTGATTTCATGAGTTCTGAGCTCAAGTTACTAAGGATCTCAGGGTGGCCATGGCAGTCTAGAGCAGCCACTGAGTATGTTTTTGTTTTACAATGATACTGTTTTATGTCCTAGCCCAGGCTGGTTCTTCAACTGCAGATCCTTCTGCTTTAGCCTCCCCAGTGCTGGGATTTCAGGCTTCACTAACCAAACACAGCTCTAAATCAGGAATTCCTGACCTGATTACTTTTTATACACAAGGCATAGTTTTCAAATTAAACATAATGGTTTATGAGTGGAGGGACATACTTGTAATTCTATTATTCTGTTTATGGATGAAGAAGGATTGCCTAAGCTCAAGGTAAAGCTATCCTACCTGGCAAGGCCTTATCATGAACTGAAATTTGTAGTTAAGGACTATGCTCTCCCTTGTATCTGCCAGGCTGAAGTCTCAGAGAATCGGTGATTAGAAAATGACTTTTTCTTTATTTTATTTTTTTAAAGATTTATTTATTTATTATCTGTAAGTACACTGTAGCTGTCTTCAGACACCCCAGAAGAGGGCATCAGATCCCATTACAGATGGTTGTGAGCTTCCATGTGGTTGCTGGGATTTGAACTTAGGACCTTCAGAAGAGCAGTCAGTGCTCTTAACCGCTGAACCATCTCTCCAGCCTGACTTTTTCATTTTCTTCTTCCAAGTGCTCTAAACAGAGTCACAACAAAGGATGCAGGCCCTTAACTGAGGGTTGGCTCAGGCTTCCCATTCTCATGGGCATATCCCTCCCCCAGTGTTATCCAGGAAACTCACAGTTAAACATGTGCATGTATGCACACCTGCTTTTATATCCTATCATTTGGGAAGAAGAAACAGGTCTGGTCACACCCAGGATCATGCATATGCACTGCAGCAAGAGCATGTGGAAAGGAGCAGGGCAAACCCCTGGTCATTCTGCTTTATACCCACATTAAATGAGAGGTATGTCATGACAGGTGCCTGACAAGTGTCCCTCCGGAGGAGTGCACAGGTGTGTTCCTGTGAGCTTTGTGTACAAGCCAGTGTGTGACATTCTGGGAATTAGTTTGCATGGGCCAGTGTGATGGCAGGAAGGAGCACATCACAGAATGTGACATCACCCCTACGTACCTTCCTGGCATCACCAGGCTTGCTGCTACCTCCCAGTCACAGCCACACCCCTTCGCACCAAACATGGTGCACTGATATAAACACTGTGTGTCATTCACTCTCCCACCCTGTGGCTTTCAGATCTTGCTGCAGCATCCAGGACCCTTCTCCTGCAGACAGGCTCTGCACAGCGGCAGGTCCCATCAAGCTGAAGAGAGAGGTCCTTCTGACACTGGTGGGTGGTGTTCTGGCTTCCAGGCTGTCCCTTTATGGCCTCTTCATCTTAGACAGAGACTGCTTAGCATATACTCTGAGCAAAGGGCCAGGCTGGTTGTCTTAGAGTTTTACTGCTGTGAATAGATACCATGAACAAGGCAACTCCTAAGTACAACATTTAATTGGGGCTGGCTTACAGGTTCAGAGGTTCAGTCCTTTATAATCAAGCTGGGAACATGGCAGCATCTAGGCAGGCGTGGTGCAGGAGGAGCTGAGAGTTCTATATCTTCATCTGAAGGCTGCTAGCAGGAATACTGGCTTCCAGGCAGCTATGATGAGCTTCCTATAGCCCATACCCACAGTGACACACCTACTTCAACAGGGTCACACCTTATGGTAGTGCTACTCCCTGGGTGGAGCATATACAAATCATAACATTCCATTCCCTGGCCCCCATAGGCTTGTCCAAACATATGTCTATGGGGTTCATACATAAACTTAGCATAATAAAAAATACATTTAGTCCAACTGCTAATGTCCCCATAGTCTATAGCAGTCTCAACAATGTTAAAAGTCCAAAGTTCAAAGTCTCTTCTGAGAGTCATCCAATTACTTAACTGTAATACCTTAAGACAGGCAACCAGCTGGGGAAATTCCAAACTCTTCTTCTCCATGTCTGAAAGCAGTTTTCAGATCTCCAACTCCTTTTTCATCTTTGTTGATAGCAACAAACTTTTCTTGGGCTGGTTCCACTCCCTGTTAGCAGCATTTCTCAGGAGATATCTTATGGCTCTGGCATCTCAAAAATCATGGGGTCCCCAAGGCAGCTTTTTGTTTGTTTGTTTGTTTGTTTGTTTTGTTTTGTTCTTTTGAGACAGGTTTTCTCCATGTAGCCCTGGCTGTCCTGGAACTTACTCTAGACCAGGCTGGCCTTGAACTAAAAAATCCACCTACCTCTGCCTCCCAAGTGTTGGGATTAAAGGCGTGCGCCACCACAGCCCAGCTAATGTTACAGTTTCTTGTTTAAATGTCTGGGATCCACACATGATCATCTTGGCTCCTTCAAAGGGCTGGCATCTCTTCTCCAGCACTGCCGTCTGTAGTACTCAGGTTGCCTCAGTCCACTGCTGCTGCTGTTCTTGGTGCTCAACCCATGGTACTGGCATCTCCAATATACAGGGGTCTTCCACTGCAACTAGGCTTCACCAATAGCCTCTCATAGGCTCTCTTCATGGTGCCAAGCCTCAAATCCTTTGTATGACCCCTTCAGTTCTGAGCCTCAACTGCTCTTTATGACCCCTTCGTGCCTTCAAAACCAGTACCACCTGGGTGACTCTTACACATTACCAAGTACAGCTGCAGCACGAGGTAAAAACCTAAGCTATCTCTGGAGCACAGCTTCTTCGTGCTCTCAGAAAACACTTCCCAGAAGATCGCACCTCAGTGATACTGGTCTCTTCTTAATCGCCACTAATTTCTTAGCTCCAGATAACCAGCATCCATTGTCCCAATAGTCCCTTCTATTCTGGACCCTAAAATCAGAGACACATGGTTGAAGCTGCTAAGTTCTACTGCTTGCCAGGGTTGAGCCACGGCCCTCCTATTTTATTACCAGCTTTCTATTTTCTAACCCCTTCACTGCCTAAACTTGGCTGTCCTGGAACTTGTTCTGTAGACTGACCTTGAACTCAGAGGTCTGCATGGCTCTGTCTCCTGTAATTCTGGGGTTAAAAGAGTATACCACCATACCTGGATTTAGGTTTTTGTTCACCTAGAACCTTCCTTGTTCCAAGCTGGTCTTGAATTCAGAGATCTGTTTGGCTTTATCTTCTGGGATTAAAGGTGTGTACCACCATGCCTGGATCTAAACTTAGCTGCATGGAATTTTGCCCCCAAATCCCTTAAACTTTTTTCTCCTAGAACTAGGATCCAACTCCATTTCACTTCCTGGTGCCCCTTTAATTCTTGAACCATATATTTTATATTTTTCCTTCTAAGCTTGATACACTTATTCAAAATGCTTTTCATGAGATTTAACCAGAGAACAAAGTCTGCTGGGCTTAAGACTTCCTTTGTCAATGCAATTAATATAAAATCTCTTTACGTTAGCCTCAAATAGACTCTTCAGACAAGGGCAAAAAGCAGCCACATTCCTTATAAAAATACAACAAAATACCTGTATGCCATATACTGAAAATTTCTCTTCTGAAACCTCTTGGGCCTGGTCTGCACAGTTTAAATAACTCACAGCAACAAAGTCTTCCATATTCCTACTAGGATAGCTCATTAAGCCCCACTTAATGCATTCTACTACTTTCCAAATGTAAAGTCCCCAAATCCATATTCTTCCAAACAAAAGCATGGTTAGGCCTACTACAGCAATACTCCAGTCCCTGGTACCAACTTCTGCCCTAGTTAGGGTTTTACTGCTGTGAACAGACAGCATGAACAAGGCAACTCTTATAAGTACAACATTTAATTGGGTCTGGCTTAGAGGTTCAGAGGTTCAGCCCATTTTCATCAAACTGGGAACATGGCAGCATCTAGGCAGGCATGGTACAGGAGGAGCTGAGAGTTCTACATCTTCATCTGAAGGCTGCTAGCAGAATACTGGCTTCCAGGCAGTTAGGATGAGGTTCCTATAGCCCATACCCACAGTGACACACCTACTTCAACAGGGCCACACCTTCTAATAGTGCCACTCCCTGGGCCGAGCATAAACCATCACACTAGTCATCTTTACAAATCATATGACTGTCATCCCATTGCTAAGCCTATAAACTGGGCTCCCAGTGATGTCCCCCCATGAATAGAAGTTGCCAACTGGTTGGAGTTCTTTGTAGCTTTGGCTTCCACAATCATTGTGAGGACTCAAATCCTAGGTGAGAGAGTATTTATTGTCAAGCATGTTCTTCCCTTACCCGCCTGAAGGGTAAGGGAAAGATTCCTTCCATAAGGCTCCACTTTGGAGTCATGGTGACCATTAAGACCAGTGCACTTCAGGTGATTCATATAAGAGTTTTGTTTTGTTTTTTAAATAGAGAGATTAATGATTTCATTAATTTATTCATTATTAATTTAGTTTCATCACAGGGGTTCAGGGAATCATATGTTGACAGATCTTTGTATGCCTGGTACATGGTACACTAACTGTTTGCAGCTGGGGTGACCATTAACATCATTTTTACCGAAAACACAGTCTGAATTCACAACCTACCCTCTAATCCGTGTCTGATTTGATGGGACTGGTGACTGATCACAGGCCCTCATTGCTTTTTGTAATCTCGCCACAAAGTTGTCTCTTGTGGTCTTGTCCAGCTGGTGTTCCGAGACTGGGCTCCTGCCACAGCTGTCTGTATGATCTTCAGATCTAGGAAGCGTTTTGTCTAAGGGGGATTAAGCTAGGGAGGAGGGTGACTGGCAGTCAACAAAAGTTGAGTTTAATGTGAGCATATCAACGTGATTTCATATTAGAGTTACAATGACCATTAAGACCAGAGTGCTTCAGATGAACTTATGAGATTTGCTTTGACAGAGAGATGAGCAGTGATGATGCTATCAATAGATTTATTACATAACAAAGAACCCCATATCCTGTAACTGGTTTCCTCTTCATTACCTTTTGATAGTCAGCAGCCATTGTTTATCCACTCCTACAAATTCTGTGCCACCTCTACCCCAGAACATCATGCTGGTAGGACAGACTATAGGTGCCACCTTTACCCCAGTAGATCATGCTGGTAAGACAAACTGTAGGTGCCATCTTTACCCCTAGGGTATCATGCTGGTAGGACAAACTGTAGGCCAAAGATTTTGTAGCTGGGTTGGTGTTCAAACACTGCAGTAGATGTCTTTCATGGCTGTCGGAGATGACTTGAGTAGGGTCTGTATCCTGCAGTACAGTGGGTCTTAACTAGAGTCTTACTAATAGATTCCGGAAAATTCCATTGCACTAGGTCTCTATTCACCCCTGAATAAGTCCCCCAGTTCCACTTGTCCCCTAGTAATCTCTTCCTCCATCCTTTCCTCACCTGACCCCTCCTTTGCCTGTCCCGCAGTGTATCCACATATCTATTCTCTTTCTATGGAGTTCCTTACATCCCTCCTTGAGCCCTCATTGTTACTTAGCCTCTCTGGTTCTGTGGATTATTGCATCATTATCCTTTACTTTGCATTTAATATTTACTTAGGAGTATGTGCTATGTTCTGGGACTGAGTTATCTCACTCAGGATGATTTTATCTAGTTCCATCCATTTGCCTGCAAATTTCACGATGCCATTATTTTTTTAATAGCTTAGTAATACTCTCATGTAAATGTATCACATTTTCTTTATCCATTTTTTTGGTTCAGGGTCATCTAGATTGTTTCCAGCTTGATATCTATGGCAAGAGAGGGAGCCCACACCTAGAGGGCCAGAAATCAGAGGACAGATGACCCAGAGACTGAGGATAGAATTAGACCCAATTGACCAAAATACAAAACAACACAAAAACAAATCAAAACCAAACCAAACCAAACCAAAGAATCAAAAAGCAAGTCAATGAAAACCACGCCTAATGATACTCTGCTAAACTCATAGATTTGTGCCTAATCCAAATGGCATTATAGAGGCTAAAACGGCCACTGATGGACTCAGATATGGCGACCCACAGCCAAACACTGGACAGAGGTCAAGGAATCCTGCTGAAGAGGAAGAGGAGGATTGTTAGGAGCCAGAATGGTCAAGGACACCACAAGTAAACCCAGAGAATCAACAAACCTGGGCTCTTAGAGGCTCATTGAGACTGAACAGACAACAGGGACCCTGCAGGAGTCTAACTAGGCCTTCTATATATGTTATAGTTGTGTAGCTTGGTGTTTTTGTGGGACTCCTAGTAGAGGTAGCAGGGACTGTTCATGAAGTTTTATCTTGATTTGGGACCCTTGTCCTTCTACTGGCTTTCATTATCCAGCCTCAATATAATAGAAGGTGCCTAATCTTATTGCAACTTGATATGCCATGCTTGGTGGATATGCCTGGGAGGCCTGCTGTTTTCTGAAGAAAAACAGAGGAGGAGTGGATGGGGAGAAGGGAGGTATTGTGGAAGGAGTGATATAACATATGAGAGGATAAATTAGCTTAAAAAAGAAAGTCAGCAGTAAGTGATATATTAATGACCTGGGTGTGCTGGTAGCTTTTTTGGAAAAACTCAGCAAAGAAGCCATAAGGAAGGAAGTATTTCTTTTCATTCTGCTCCGATGTGCATTTCTACACTAGTACCTTTTGAAGGTCTTAGTGACTGTATTTTTAAGTCAATACCAGATGGTGAAGAAATCAAGTCATCTTGGAGCTGACTTCATTCTAGAAAGATCTTGTTCTCATTTTTCTGTGCCTATTACTCTGGCTCCAAACCCAAGGTCTATTGTGAAGTTAATAACTCAGCCAGAAGAGACAGAGATCCCCTCCCAAAAGAAGAGGCAGAGACCCTGGTATGGACAGATGTTATTTTCATCACTTCTTTGATCCTTCCTTCATCTACTTCCCAGGAGGAACATAATGGCTGTAGGATATTCAGGGATACCAGAACCATATCCCAGCTGGCTGAATGGCTAAGAGCATTTGCTGCTCTTCCAGAAGCCCCTGGATTAAGTTCCAGTACTTGAACTGGTTGGCTCACAATGGTCTTAATTTCTAGCTCCAGGACTTCTGACCCAGTCTACTGGCCTCCTGGAGCAAAAAAATAAAACCCAAACAACCAGGTTCTCAAGCCATACAGGATGTTCCAGTGCCAAACAGGCCTGGCCGACTTCTTCAGCATACACATCAGAAATGAGTTGACTATGATACTGTTTTAAGTTGGAGTGTGATATCACTCTCCCACCCCCCATTTCTGCCAGCCCCACCTGCTCTGGCCCCTCTCACTACAGCCCAAAGATTTATTTATTGTATGTAAGTACACTGTAGCTGTCTTCAGACGCACCGGAAGAGGGCATCAGATCTCATTACAGATGGTTGTGAGGCACCATGTGGTTGCTGGGATTTAAACTCAGGATCTCTGGAAGAGTAGTCAATGCTCTTAACTGCTGAGCCATCTCTCCAGCCAGTAATATCACTCTTCATGTGAGTGTGAACACTCCTCCACTCTTGATGGGAGTGCAAACTTGTACATTCACTCTGGAAATCTATCTGGTGGTTTCTCAGAAAATCAGGACTAGTTCTAACCTCAAGACCCAGGTGTACCACATCTGGGCAGACACCCAAAAGATGCTCCATCATACCACAGAGACACATCATCTACTTTGTTCAAAGCAGCTTTATTTTTTAATAGTCAGAAACTGGAAACAATCCAGATATCTCTCAACTGAAGAATAGACACAGAAAATGTTCATTTACACAACAGAATCCTACTACTCATCTATTAAAAATGAGGACATCATGAATTTTGCATGGAAAAATAGATGGAAGTGGAAAAGATCGTCCAGAGTGAGGTAACCCAGACCAATAAGGACATGCATGGCATATGCTCCTTAAAAGTGGCTATTAGCCATAAAGTACAATCCATAGAACCAACAAAGAAGCTAAAGGGAAGGAAAGCCCAAACAAAGATGCATGAATTTCACTTAGAAAGGCAATAAAATCCTCATAGGAGGCAGGTGGAGGGAGGGAACTGGGTAGGAGAAGGCGTGGGGAGGATTGGGGTGGTAGTATTGGATCAGGTGTGGGAAGAGAGAGGGTCAGAGGGCCAGGAGAATGATTGGAAATTGGCTGTTTGGTGGGGATTGGGGGTGGGGGTGGGAATCTCATGGACCTGCCAGAGACCTGGGATGGAGGAGGCTCCCAGGAGTCTATGGGGGTGACTTTAACTGAGACTCCTAACAGTGGGGATATGGAACCTTAAGTGGCCATTTCCTGTCTTTAGGCAGCACCCTAATTCAGGATAAAAACACCAACCCACCCACAAAACCTTTCAACCTAAAATTTGTCCTGTCTACAAGAAATGCAGAGACAAAAATGAAGCAGAGACTTACGAATGGCCAACCTATACCTGGCCCAACTTGGCACCCATCGCATGGTACTATTAATGATACTCTTAGGCTTGCAGAATGGAGCCTAGCCTAAGTGTCCTCCGAGAGGCTCCATACCGCCGCTGACTGAAACAGATGCAGAGAACCATAGCCAAACATTGGATGGAGCTTGGGGAGCCTTAAGGGAGAGTTGAAGGAAGGACTGGGGGACCCAGAGGGGATACAGACTGTACAGGAAGACCAACAGAGTTAATTAACATGGACCCTTGTGGACTCTGAGAGACTGAACCAGGAACCTAAGAGCATACGCAGGCTAGACATAGGCTTCCCCCACGTACGTAGCAGACATGCAGCATGGTTTTCATGCAGGGTTCCCAGCAAAAGAGGCAGGGCTGTCCCGGAATCTGTTGCCTGTCTCTGGGTCACTTTTCCCTCACTGGGCTGCCTTGTCTCCCTTTCAGTGGGAGAGGTTATGATTAGCCCTGCAGAGATTTGATGTGCCAAGGTTACCGGGATGAAGCAGAATTAGTTAATCCGTTCTAAACTCCCTGGCAGGTGTGCATGCGCTTTTCACCATCTGCCAGATGTTTTGGATTCATGAATGAAAAACATGTGCGTGCGCGCGCATGCGCAGCCTTAATTTACTATGCCTTAAACAGTGCAATGGCTGGGCATTTGTATACTTTCCCCTCCGATAGTCCTGAATTATTACTTTTTTTTCTTTTTTTCTTTTTTCTTCTGGCTTTCTAAAATCTTTATTACATCTCTGCTACTCAAGACCCAGTCTGGGGGTCCGTTCTTCCCCAATTCTTACATATTGTACACTTTCTCTCCTGCATGCTCCCAGTCATGGCGATTCTAAAAACGAAATATTCCTTCTGCTCCCTTGCCTCTGTCTCCCTGCCTAGACCTGGTGTCTGCTGCCACTTCATTTCACCAATCAAAGCCAACGAGGGGCAGGGACCCTCAGAACCTCACAGGTGGATGTGCTGCTTCCCACATCATTTTTGGTGCCAAATTAACCTAAATAGCATTAGAACCAATCTGCAATAGGGGGATACCCATTGTGGGGCTCCACCATCTCAGAGAAGAAGGGGAGAGGAAGGGGAAGGGACTGTGTGATGGGAGGAAAGGGAAGAAGAGGGGAAACAATTGAGATAAAGTAAATAAATAGGAAACCAAATCAAACCAAAACAATCCTGGTCCCCAACACAAGAACTAGAGCCAAATGCTTCTGGCATAAACCACAGTGGGTGATTTATGTGAGGGTTTCCAAATAATCACTGTGTCACCATGGCAACTTGAAGAGTCAGAATTGAGAAAACCCTTCTGAGAAAAGAATCCCCTTTGATAAGAAGAAAATGTTATCAGACTTCCTCTCTGCTGTGTTGGGGATGTGGCAGAACTACTGTGGAGGTAACCTGCGGCAGAGGTCACCTGGAGAGTGTGCCTGTGCAGCCTGCGATGGGGGGGGGGGGGGGCGGGGACATGAGCATGGAGGCCAGCTCCCAGAATGGGCTGCCTCCGCTCACTCCTAGTTCTGGAGAACTAGGCATTCTGGGCATTGTGGCCTTGACATTGTGCAAAGACATGTCATCAATGATCAAGTACACAGTGGATCGCCGTGGCATGAGCATCCTCAGGAGACAGGTGATGCTGTCCTCTGACCAGGTGGCCTGTAGGGTATGAGAGAA
Source organism: Apodemus sylvaticus (assembly GCF_947179515.1). Taxonomy (NCBI): domain Eukaryota; kingdom Metazoa; phylum Chordata; class Mammalia; order Rodentia; family Muridae; genus Apodemus; species Apodemus sylvaticus. Next base: position 88,276,623 of record NC_067479.1, read on the forward strand.
GGGTAGCCCCACAATGTTGGGGATCTTGAAACCCGCCCTCTAGCAAACAGAGCCATAGAGCTTGTGTATCATGTAAAGCACACTGGTGTGAGAACTGACCTGGACACAAGTTAAGTGTCTATCAAAAAGTCTAAGTATGTAGATGGAGTCGGGTGTAATGGTAAATTTCCAGTGTGAGAATTTTAACCCAGACAGTTTTGGAAGAGAAATGCTTGAACAGAGCTTTTCCCATGTCCTGAGTCTTATTCTACAGCAAAATTGTTCATTGCCAAAACCAGGATGCCCATTGTGATTTGGAGTATTGTTTCCCTAACTATTATTGTGCTGATTGTTTAGTAGTTTTCAGAGAGTAGGGTTGGGGACATAGCTCAGCAGTAGAGTGCTTGCCTAGCATGCATGGACTCTAAGTATGAGCCCCATCAACACACACACACACACACACACACACACACACACACACACAGGGAGGGGGTAAGAGGGGGAGGGGAGAAGGAGCTTGCTTCTCAGGTGTAGTAGAAGCTGCAGAGTATTTGATTCCTCCCTATACTGTAGTATGTCAGGTTTTTCATGACCTTTCCCTGATAAATCAATACTGCTGTAGAGGATTTTTAGGAATCAGAGGTGAAACTCAGATGTAGAGAGCACGTTCACAGTAGATATCTGTTACTGTCTGAACCAAAAAATAAACTATACCATGGGTTACTGTCTTAGTTAGGGTTTCGATTCCTGCACAAAACATCATGACCAAGAAGCAAGTTGGGGAGGAAAGGGTTTATTCAGCTTACACTTCTGTGTTGCTGTACATCACCAAAGGAAGTCAGGACTGGAACACAAGCAGGTCAGGAAGCAGGAGCTGATGCAGAGGCCATGGAGGGATACTACTTACTGGCTTGCTTGCCCTGGCTTGCTCAGCTTGCTTTCTTATAGAACCCAAGACCACCAGCCCAGGGATGGTACCACCCACAATGGACCCTCCCCGCTTGATCACCAACTGAGAAAATGCCCCACAGCTGGATCTCATGGAGGCACTTCCCCAACTGAAGCTCCTTTCTCTGTGATAACTCTTGCCTGTGTCAAGTTGACACACAATACCAGCCAGTACAGTCACAATGGCGTCCCTGAAGGGGAGGGTATCTCAAGTGTGTTTTCTTCATTTTGATTCATATGCTATTTCACTCTACCTGCCACAAAGGTTTGATATGCTTGTATGTTGTATGTATACGTGGGTGCTTAATCATGTGGGTGTGTTTCTGAATATGGAACTTAGAGCTCAACCTTGGCTGCTGTTCCTCAAGAACCATTGACTTTTTTTTTCATTTTAATGTATTTTTTATTCGATATATTTTTTATTTACATTTCAAATGATTCCCCCTTTCTGGCCTCCACTCCCTGAAAGTCCCATAAGCCCCCTTCCCTATTCCCCCATCCACCCCTTCCCACTTCCCTGTTCTGGTTTTGCCCTATACTGCTACACTGAGTCTTTCCAGAACCAGGGGCCACTCCTCCGTTCTTCTTGTACATCATTTGATATGTGGATTATGTTTTGGGTATTCCAATTTTCTAGGCTAATATCCACTTATCAGTGACTGCATTCCATGTGTGTTCTTTTGTGAATGGGTTACCTCACTTAGGATGATATTTTCCAGTTCCAACCATTTGCCTAAGAACTTCATAAATTCATTGTTTTTAATTGCTGAGTAGTCCATTGTGTAAATATACCACATTTTCTGTATCCATTCCTCCATTGAGGGACACCTGGGTTCTTTCCAGCTTCTGGCTATTACAAATAAGGCTGCTATGAACATAGTGGAACATGTGTCCTTATTGCATGCCGGGGAATCCTCTGGGTATATATGCCCAGAAGTGGTATAGCAGGGTCCTCCAGAACTGTCATGCCCAGTTTTCTGAGGAACCGCCAGACTGATTTCCAGAGTGGTTGTACCAATTTGCAACCCCACCAGCAGAGGAGGAGTTTTCCTCTTTCTCCACATCCTCACCAACACCTGCTGTCTCCTGAGTTTTTAATCTTAACCATTCTGACTGGTGTAAGGTGAAATCTCAGGGTTGTTTTGATTTGCATTTCCCTAATGACTAATGATGTTGAACATTTTTTAAGATCCTCTTCATAGTCATAGTACTGTGCTAGCAGCAGTGGCTATTACTCAGAAGTTCAGATGGTGAATGTCACAGTGTAAAGGTAAAACAAGAGCAAGGTCCTTATTCTAGAAAGATCACTTCCACTTCCTCTCCATCTTTCTAGAGTGAAAGTGTGGTAGGGAGAATAAGTTGCTCTTAGTCGGAAAGGATTGGTAGGTGAGGTCTTGGAGGTAGGACAGGTTTTTATTCAGGTTTTTTTTTTTTTTTGAGACACATTCTCATGTATCCCAAGCTGTCTTCAACCTGGTTTTGCAGGTTTACAGTCAGCTTAGATGAACCTGCTTCTACTCACATGAGCTAGGATTACAAGTGGGAGCTCCAAAGCCAGTGAGGACAGTACTAGTCATTGAGCCTTTGGCTTCCTACATGCTAGGCAATCACTCAGTCAACTGAGCTATACAGTATTTTCCTAACACCCCTCACGCCAGCTGAGTTTTTTCTTTCTTCAGACAGGTATAGCTAATTTAGGTCTGTAACCAATCCTGTTTTGGTTTCCTTGGTGCAGAGAGGAAGGCACCACACGGGGCCCAAGGGCTTTTCTCTTGGTGGCTCCACTATTTCAGTTTCCTCTGCCAACAGTTCTTCACACGGATGCCAACACCATGATGGCTAAATTCTCTACCTGCTAAAGCATTGTGGAGCAGCTTTTAAAAGTTAAGCACACGTCTTCTCTGACAGCACCCCTAACTCACATTTCACATTGCCACGAACCCTGCTTCCTGGATGTGCTTTCAAGCCCCTGTAGATGATGATACAGGTGACCTTCATCCTTCACATTCACCCTGGTGTGATTTCTCACTATTGAATTGCTCATATCACTGAAGAGGGGTTTTTGAGGAAGGAATGAGATATTCCTGGGCAGGGTTTGGAATGTAAGGATTCAATTTCCCGCTTTGGAAGGGCTAAGGTGTTTCCAATCATGCCTAGAGCAAAGCTCTGGCTTTGAAAGGTGGGTTTCCTTTGAAAGGAGGCTGCGTGTGATCTAGGAGAGTCCTCTGGAAAGCACGCTTCCGTTTCTGGTGAGTACAGGGAGAACATTATCAGGGAGGCAATGGCTGTTCCCATGACATCAGCAGTCCATTCTCGGGATATTCAATTGTATCCTGGAGAGCTCTTGGCATCCGCTGTCTCCAGTGTTGTGGTGACCCCCAACTGCTCTTAAAGCATTCAATCAGTACCTACAGAGTTTATCCTGAGTCATGGTTTCAAGACTGAGAACCAGAGCAAGGTAGAAGGAAGCTGGACTTCCATCTCAGTGTAATCCAGCAAGAAAGAAGTGGTCCTGGGAAGACCCAGTGAGTACTGGGAAGGGAGTATCAAACTTCCTGGAGGAGGTGGGCTTGAGCTGGGTCTTCCAGGTATGGGGCGCTGGAATTGGATCTTCCGGGAAGCAAATGGCCTTCTGTAGCTTATCGTAACTCCCGAAATCCAAGGATTTCAAAGCATTAGTTTGTCTAGAACAAAGCCAGGATCTAACAAAACCAAAGGTGTTGTACTGTGAGCTCATAGCATTTACTCATAGATGGAATTGGTTGTATAATATGGATACAAAAGGAGACCACCAGGGTTAGGTACTGACTAATGGTCCCAGTTCTAGGCCTACCATCACTGAACTTTACTCCCAATGGCTTCATTTAGGTGCAGTGGCTTCCTGACCGCAGTAGCAGGGAGAGGAATGTGCTTCTGGCTATGTGACCTGAAGTTTCAAGAACTCCTTTGACAAGCTCTAGCTGAGAGTTTATCTTCTTAGGTTTCCAAATCAGCTCTTGTGGGTGGCAGACGTTTCTCTGGGACAGGCAAACAACTGTCAGAAGCAGTGGACCAAGAGAGAGAGTAGATCCTAGTGCTAGCTCAGGGGTGTTTTAGTCTTCCAATGGGTGAATTGATCAGTCTGTTGACCATGTTCTGCCCCTGCATGACTTTTTAATCCATTGTCATGGGCCTAGAGTGACATCACAGGAGATCTGAACATCTCCTCAGCACCTGAGTGCATGTGGAATATACTTTTTCTCCTGGCTTCTGAAACCACAGGCTTGAGACCTCTGAAGCCAAAGTACCCCCTACACAGTTGTTAATAAGCACAGAGAGGCCATCTCTGTGGTCATCATAAGCATGTGTAGGGAGGCAGAGGAAACACCTGGATGCTTTGATAATCTACTCTCTACAGAGCAATGGGAGAACTGAGATCCACACAGGAGGCATCTCAAGCCTGGGCCAAAATCTTTGGGTTTGGGTTTGCAGGCATGCACTCTTTCTGTCTGGGCCTCAAGTTGGTCTGTCCATCTTCTATGCCTTCTCACTATACAAATTCACATGTGATCTTCTACCTACAGAGGCTGGTGGATAGCCATCATCCCTCACACCTGTCTTTACCAACAAACAGGTGAAATAGGAAATTGAGAGGCTGACCACACAGCTTCAGCTGATGACCAGTGAGAGGAATAAGAAGTGAAATCCTCATCACTGAAGGGTTTTTAGACAATACATTTTCATTGGTTCAAACTGCATGCTGTCAGTTATGGGTCTGCTATGTTACCCTCATTCTTTTTTAATCTTGGTTTAAAGAGACAGCCCCTCGATGGTGTCCCTGCGCCTTGTGACATGACACCTCATGTCTGTAAATGCTTCTCAGAGGAGAGGCATATCTGAAGCAAGGGCAGAAGTGAGATGGGAGATGGTCTCCTCAGCTTCCTCTAATGAAAACCAAAGCCTGTGGTCTGAGTAACAGAAGTGAGAGACTGAGGTATTGGAGATTGAGTTCCTAGCATGTGTTCAGAAAGGCCTTGACAGGTGATGGATTGTGTGAGATTCTCGCTGTTGTAAGTTTGTGGTGAGTCTTCTAGTTGCCTGGCAGGAGATTGAGAACTGAAAGCTCCCGGTAGCACCTGGAAGGGCCTGGTCCTACTTTTTCCCTGTGAGTGCTTGCCTACCAGGCCTGAGGTCATCACTGTTCCTACTGATCCTTGTGCCTTCTACTCTGAGACAATAGTGCTCTGTGCATTTCTTCAGCATCCCATCGTACTCTTCTTTTTCTCCATCTCTCTGTCTCTGACTTTGTCTCCTTTTCTCCCCCTTGTGTGTATGGTCATGCATGTTCATCACAAGCCCAACTACATGTTTGCGTGTTTGTGTGTCTCCCTTCACTTTGAAATGCAGGAATCTGCCTCTTGGCCTGAAGATTTGTCTGTCTCACACTTTCAAGATGATGACAGTGCTTAGGTCTTGGAGACCCTCTTTAAACAGCAGTTTTTTGTCTATGTGATCACATTTACTGCACATTTGAATCCCTCCAGTAGTTTATAAAACTCTCCTGATACTGGGGTCTCAACCGGGAATTATGTGCAATATCTACCTCTTCAGTAATAGTTACCCAGAATCTAGAAACTCTGTTGTGAAACCAGGAGAAGCGAAAACAAATTTCTGGTGGGCCAAGACCTATGTCATAGGCTTCTGAGACTATAATGGGTTACTGTCCCTTCAGGCCTACTGAGTGAGTTCATGCAGTCACAGCAGCCTCCACCTGGACACCTAGGCTCTGCTGGCCCTGATCAGGATAACAAGGTTACAGAGCACCCAGATATCCCACTAAATAGGTCCAGAATGTGGCATTGCCTGGGCTGGGGCAGTCCTGGCATAGTCTGAGTGATCTTATAAGTCTTTGTTCATGGAAATCTTTCCTCCTGGGGCCAGACCCTACCACAGGCCAAATACATTTTTTGAAAATCGCACTTGGAACATAAGCACATCCTGTCAGAGCTGCAGACATTGAACAAGAAGAACATCAAGGCCTCCAAGAACTTCAAGATGCTCGAGGAGAATGAATTCTCTCAGTAAGTGCCTGCCAGGCACCCGTGACAGGGTGGAATGGCCATTTCTGTCTTTCTTTGGTCCTGGATTGAAGAGTCCCTAGCTCTGGTTCTATCCCCTTTGCTTCTTAGTGATCAGCATGACTTGGGCCTTTTGGATTCGGTTTAGCAAAGTGTAAATGAGACTTTCATTCCTCCCAGTGTTGTCCTGCCATGCTTGGGAGCCTTTAGACAGAAAAGTGATTCACACTGTGAGATGGTGTCAGTGGAAACTAGTCATCTGGGGGCTCAGGCTGGGTTTTTACAGGGCTGACCTTATGGAGTAGGTATTTAGAATGTCCTCCTTTTGCCTCTCCCTTGAGGTTATGTGCCCACTATATTTTGATGTTTCCACATTACTTTGGACAGTTTAGAGGTGGTGATTCCTCTTTCTCATCAAGGGACATGGATCCCTATTGGTGTTGTGGACTTCAGAATTCATTTATTCTTCTCTGAATTGGCTGTTCTCTATTTTTTTTTTAAAGATTTATTTATTTCATGTATATGAGTACACTGTAATTGTCTTCAGACACACCAGAAGAGGGCATTGGATCCCCATTACAGATGGTTGTGAGCCACCATGTGGTTGCTGGGAATTGAACTCAGGACCTCTGGAAGAACAGTCAGTGCTCTTAACCTCTGAGCCATCTCTCCAGCCCCCATAATTTTATTTATTTATTGTATTTCTAAGTACACTGAAATTGTCTTCAGACACCCCAGAAGAGGGTGTCAGATCTCATTTCGGATGGTTGTGAGCCACCATGTGGTTGCTGGGATTTGAACTTAGAACCTTCGGAAGAGCAGTCAGTGCTCTTAACCACTAAGCCATCTATCCAGCCCCCCTGTTCTCTATTTTTTTTTATTTTTTTTTTATTCGATATACTTTATTTACATTTCAAATGATTTCCCCTTTTCTAGCCCCCCCTACTCCCCGAAAGTCCCGTAAGCCCCCTTCTCTTCCCCTGTCCTCCCATCCACCCCTTCCCACTTCCCCGTTCTGGTTTTGCTGAATACTGTTTCACTGAGTCTTTCCAGAACCAGGGGCCACTCCTCCTTTCTTCTTGTACCTCATTTGATGTGTGGATTATGTTTTGGGTATTCCAGTTTTCTAGGTTAATATCCACTTATTAGTGAGTGCATACCATGATTCACCTTTTGAGTCTGGGTTACCTCACTTAGTATGATATTCTCTAGCTCCATCCATTTGCCTAAGAATTTCATGAATTCATTGTTTCTAATGGCTGAATAGTACTCCATTGTGTAGATATACCACATTTTTTGCATCCACTCTTCTGTTGAGGGCTACCTGGGTTCTTTCCGGCATCTGGCAATTATAAATAGGGCTGCTATGAACATAGTAGAACATGTATCCTTATTACATGGTGGGGAGTCTTCTGGGTATATGCCCAGGAGTGGTATAGCAGGATCTTCCGGAAGTGAGGTGCCCAGTTTTCGGAGGAACCGCCAGACTGGACATCGGTACAGGGAGAAAGTTTCTGAACAGAACACCAATAGCGTATGCTCTAAGAGCAAGAATTGACAAATGGGACCTCATAAAATTACAAAGTTTCTGTAAGGCAAAGGACACCATCAAGAGGACAAATCGGCAACCAACAAATTGGGAAAAGATCTTCACCAATCCTACATCAGATAGAGGGCTAATATCCAATATATATAAAGAACTCAAGAAGTTAGACTCCAGAAAACCAAACAACCCTATTAAAAAATGGGGTACAGAGTTAAACAAAGAATTCTCACCTGAAGAACTTCGGATGGCGGAGAAGCATCTTAAAAAATGCTCAACTTCATTAGTCATTAGGGAAATGCAAATCAAAACAACCCTAAGATTTCATCTTACACCAGTCAGAATGGCTAAGATTAAAAATTCAGGAGACAGCAGGTGTTGGAGAGGGTGTGGAGAAAGAGGAACACTCCTCCACTGCTGGTGGGGTTGCAAATTGGTACAACCACTCTGTTCTCTATTTTTAATCTTAGTGCCGCTGTTATGGCTGTATTGGGCCCTTTTGTAGGTCTTCATGGGAACTGGAATCTGGGGCAGTTAATGGAATCTGGAAGTAGCAGTGGCCAGGGGAGGGTGTAAGTGCTTACTATACAGTCTGTTTCCAACAACCTGCACAGCTGGATGCAGATGGAACACTCTCAGATGAAGAAGAATGTGGATGTGCTGAAGCAGGAAAGTAGGAACATTCAGGAGCAATGTGCCCTACTACAGCAGCACTTGGGGGAATTGAAACTGATGTTCAATCAGGAGGACACCAGTGACCACCAGACCGAGCAGCAGCAGGTAGGAACAGGCAGCTGGGTCAGGCTAGTGTTGCTTGGCATTTCCCATTGGCTTCCTGTCTGTTCTTCCACCCATTCCCTTTCTAATCCACACTCCCAACCAGTCACCAACCTCATGTACTGATGGTTCATTTCTCTGTCTATGCACACGTCTTCTGGGATGTTAGTTTCTTTTGAGAAACTGGATTACAAGCAGCATAGCCTGAGGCTTTAGCTGAAACTGAAGTCCAGTGAGGTGGAGAGGCAAATATATCACACCCATGTATGTCCTCATGATAGGTGGGGTGTTCAATCCATATCCTTGAGTGAAGTCTGGGACCTGTGACTCATCTATGTGGCAGGAGATGTGTGACATCACAGGTGGGAAGCACCTTGCAGGGAGAAGAATATAGTGCAAGTGTCAAATGAGTGCTTCTCATTGTCATCCATTTGGGTGGCATGTGGCCTTCTCCTATTTTTTTTTTTTTTTCTGCATCTCAGTGAGGTCTTTCCCGGTTACCCAGTTGTTAGTTCACACCTACAGAAGCCTGAAGAGAAGCTTGTCAGTCTGTTGTTCTCTGTGCATTGCTGCAGACATCTCCCTTCCTTGGGCTTATACTCTGGAGGTAGCCATGTGACTAGGGATGTGGAAAAAGTCTTTTGAAGGGTTGAGAGATGTGGGGATTCAGGAGAAAATGTTCTATACTGATCTCAACATTCTGCAGTAGTTTTAGTTCCCAAGAGTTGGCATGGCAAGTTTTGACCCTCTCCTGAACGAGCTGGTGTGCTTAGTCTAAACTCTCATGGTCATCAGCATGAAGCCAGAGGACAGTGTATTGCATCATGCCTGTGTGCACTGGCTAGAGGAAACCATTGGTTCTTTTCTTTTAAATCCCTATCTTGAAACACAATTTCTTACCTCCCCAGAAGCATACTGTAGAAGCTTCTGGTTTGCCTGGCTTACCTGCAAGTTCTTGGGATCCTGTATAGGTGGTTGGTATTGTATGAACATTTCTGCGTGTCTGTGTACTACCCTCCACTAATAACTCCATCTTCTGAACAGGATCTGGAAAGAATGAACGAATTGCTACAGGATAGACCCAAGCAGAAGGAACTGGGTATCCAAGAGAAGAATTTAGCAGAAAAAGAGCAGTATCACCTTGAGGACCTCCAGAAGAGGTAGGAGCTCAGGCTTGGAAGATAGTGTTGATCTTCCTGGGGCCACTGTACCTTGGATCTCTGTGTTTTATGGGCCTCTGCTCACAAACAAGTCTAAGAGCCATAGCCAGGGAAAAAAAAGCTCAGTGAATTGTGCTGTTAATATGACCTTCTGTTTAGTAAACAACTATATGTTTGATCCTAACTATGCCTGAACTGTTGTGACTACCTTCTCTGCTCTCTTGTGTGTTTGGCGGGCTGTGTTTGTACTCACAGAGATCTTTCTGCTTCTGCCCCCAGTTTGATATGATCTCCACATGGACACCTCCATGCTTGGCTGTATTCATAGTTTATTGCCATCATCCCTTTTACAGAACAGAGTCCACTCCATTAACCCTGCCCTCTGCCATGTTTACCCATTTCTGTGAAAAGAGTTCTATAGATAATATAGTTTAAGAAATTTTCAGGATGAGCCCAGGCAGATACCTCTGCTGCAGGGATGATTAGAACCTTCAAAGGAATGATCTTTAACAGACTCCCATAGAGAGGCAGGTTGTGGATTCTCAGCTCTAGTCCTAAGGAAATACAGCTTCCTGTTTGGTGCCTGTGCAGGAACCACTGTTCTCAGTCACACAATTGGAGAAATGCTGCTCCAGCATGATGCAGCATGTTACTTGGGTGCAAGATACATTCCACCTGAGCAGCAGGACTGAGCTAGTCTCCTGATCTTGTTCAGGTACCAGACTGCAAGGTTTTAATCTGTGTATCTGTAAAATGACATCATGCATAAATAACTAATCGTGAATAACTTAATAACACATGCTGTTGACAATGGTAGGTTACTTTTACAAAATGATGTCAGTCCTATTCCCTTTAGTAGGATGTTGAACATTTAGTACATAGAGAAATGCTGATTTTTTTTTTTTTTTTTAGGCTGAGAAAGTGTCTAGTCCCAGCCACTGTGTGACTCTTATTCGTTGGTGATTTCAGGTGCCCTGGGCCTCTGGGGCGCAGGCACAGTTTTACAGAGCCCATTACTATGGAGCTCTTGCAGAGATGCCCCCCTCTTGTGTGCCCTGTCCTATGGTAAGGTTATTTAGCCACTACTTTTTGATGTTTCTTGGACAGTCAAGAAAGGTGGAGATTCCTTTTGAAGGACATGGATTCCTCTTGGTGTTGGACACTTCTGAATCTGTTCATACTTTCCTGAATTGGCTGTTCTCTTTGCTTTGGGTTTTCTGAGTACAGCTGTTTTGTTTGTATTGGACTCTTTCCCAGGTCTTTATAGGAACCTGGCTCCTGTTGGGGTTAATGGAACCTTGAAATAGGGGTGGCAGGAGGAGGGTGGCAGGGACTTACTTTGCAGAGGTTGTTTCCAGCAACCTGCACAGCTGCTTCCTGGCAGAAATGAGTCAGTTGAAGAAGAAGGTGGAAATGCTGAGGCAGGAAAACAAGGAAATTCGAAGCAATTGTACCCGACTACAGCAGCGCTTCAAGGACTTGAAGTCAACCTATAAGGAGCAACAGGAGGAGGCCAGTGACCTCTAGACTCAGCACCAAAAGGTAGGAACAGGCAGGTGGGTTAGGGTAATGTGTAGCCCCTTTTGCCCATTGGACTGCCTTTCTGTTTACCCATCTACCTCTGCTCTATAATCCCTTTCATAATCCACCTATCACCTCTGTAATCCACACTCCCAACCAGCCACCCACCACATATAATGCGATTGTTTTTTTCTCTGTCTATGCATAAATATTCTTTGTTAGTGTCTTGTGAGAAAATAAATTATAGGCAAGCCATCCCTGCTGTCCTGCTTGAAACTGCAGTCCAGGGAGGGACATGGGTGAATTGTGCGTCTACATGTGCGTGTCATCATGATTGGCAGAGTGCTATACACAGAGCTTTGACTGAGTTCTGGGTCCTATGACTCATCTGTATGGCATGGGTCATGGGACACCACAGGTTGGGAGCAGCTTGCAGAAAGAGCCTAGCGCAAATGTCAAACGAGTGCTACTTCTTGTCTTCTATTTGGGTGGCATGTGGCCTTATCCTTTCTTCCAGCAACCCAAATGGGGTGTCTTCCATTTACTCAATTCTTGGTTCATATTGACAGAAGCTGGAGGAGCGACCTTTCAGCCCTCTTTTCTGTGACTGTTGCAGGACAGTTTTTCCTTCCTGGAGCTTCCAGTATGGACCTGACTGCATGACCAGGGATGTGGGAAAAACCTTTAAGGGACTTTGGGTTGAAGACTTGGGAAATCAAGTGGGAAAAGTTCTCTAGTCACTTCAATATAGTTTGGCCAGGAACAGCACTCTCCCCCAGGTGATGGATAGAGTTCTGAACCACCTCTGAAAGAACTGGTGTGCTTAATCTAAACTCCTGTGCTCAGTGAACATGAGGTTACTTTTCCCTAAATTCATTCATATTCTCTCTCTCTCTATTTCTCTCTCTCTCTCTCTCTCTCTCTCTCTCTCTCTCTCTCTCTCTCTCTCTCTCTCTCTCTGTGTGTGTGTGTGTGTGTGTGTGTGTGTGTGTGTGTGTGTGTGTGTGTGTGTAGTGCTTCTTGGATGAGTGACTTGGCTAGAGGAGAACATTGGGTTTTTTTCTTACCATTCTTAACCTTGAAACAGGGATTCTTACTTCTCCAGAAGTTTGCTGGGGGAAGCTTCTGGCTTGCCTGGATGACCAGGAACTCTTGGGATACTCTGTGTGTGTGTTTGCTCTTGTATGAAAGTCTACGCATGCCTGTGTATAACACCATCTTCAAATGAACCGTACATGGAAAGGATGGAGGAAAAGCTTCAATATGAGCTGAGGCAGAAGGAGATGGCCCTCAAGGAAAAGGAGTTAGCAGGAAAGCTGCAGTATCACTTTGAGGTCCTCCAAATGAGGTAGGATCCCAGGCTGGAAGGAGAAGATAGAGCCGCCTGGGTCCTTTGTACCTGGGATCTCTCTCTTATATAGGCTTCTGCTCAACAGTAGAACTAAGAACCGCTGCCTGGAAAAGCATGACTCAATGTATTTTGGTGGTCTAGTCAATTGACTAAGAACTTCTGTCCAGGAAACCACACGATTGATAGTCTCTGTGTGTAAGCCATTGGGACTGCCTTCTGTGATCTGTAGTATGTTCTGAACAGGCTGTTCTTGAACTCACATACATCTGCCTGCTTGACCTTCCCAAGTCATGGATTCTCAAAGTGTACACCTCCATCCCTGGCTGAAATTACATTTTAGTTAGGAACATCCTCATGTAGAGAACAAATTCTACCTCTTTAACACTGCTTTCTCCAGTGATTAACCATTTCTGTGATAAGAGGTCTCTGGATATGATAGGTTGAGCAGTTTCCAGGATGAACCCAAGCAGATGCCTTTGCTGGTGGGTTGTTCAGACCCTTCCCAGGAGTGTTCTACAACAGACTCCCATAGAGAGCCAGGGTGCAGGTTTCCCTCTATAGTCCTGAGCAACTTCAGCTTTCTGTTTGGTTCCAGAGCCCATGCAGGGCTATTGTTCTCAGAAACACCACTGGGGAAATAAATGCAGCTCCTGCCTAACAGGCTCTATAATGTGTGTTGCTTGGGCGCATGCAACCCTGAGTCTTGAGTAGGAGGACTGAGCTATCCTCGTGACCTTGCTCAGGTGCCAAAGCTTCAAAATTATGTCTTTCTATATAATGCTGGGATCCATCACTAACTCACCCTAAATAACTTGTATATCATATACTGTTGAGTATGGTAGGTTATCTTTACAAAGTAATGCCCTGGCGTGCAGGAGAAAGTTCTATACCTTCTAGTAGAGCAGAGACCATACAGTACCTCGATCAAATTTTGACCTGTGTGTAAGGCTGAGAATATTTGTAGGCCCAGCTAACATGTGAGTCTTATTTGTTGAGGGTATAAACAATGACCTCAGGTAAACGATCCACGTTGAGTGATCAGGACCGTTGAGGTGGTGGGAGGTAGCAGCCTGACAGTTAACATGGCAGTTCCCTACCCCTACCAAGCCTGTGGTTTAACTACCTTCCTCTCCCAGGTCTAAGAAACTGCAACATGAGATGGAACTGGTCCGAGCCCAGGAAAAGCCTTCTGCAGAATGACCTGTTGCACCAGGAGTCACCTGTTGAGCCCGTTCCTAGAAACCAGAGTCCTTTTGATGGATTTTCTTCCACATCTTTTATTTCCTCAGTGAATAGGCCCTGATTTATGTAGAGCAGTGAGCAACCTACCATGCTTTGGCATCTGCTTTCTGACAACTCCCCTTGAGAGAACTGAGGTGACTACCCTGTCGCTGTGTCCAAGACCAGGGACAGTCTGTCAGTGATGCTAAATCTGTAGCGAGAGAATAGTGCTTAGCATAATTTTGTGTTCAGGTTTCTGTTTTGAGTTTTGCTCTACGATGTTTTGGTTTTGGTTTTCTCTTTGGGATGTTATCTGTTATTATTTTTCAAAAATTGCTATAATTTACTGTATATTTTATGAATAATAAACTCTTTTCTAACTCTTCACTCTGGGGACCATCCTCTATATTTGGTGTGCTGTCCCACTCCTGTAAACCTAGAACTTACAGGCAGAGATGGATCTTTGTAAATTCCAGGCAGGGTTGGCTACATAGTGAATTCCCAGCCAGCCAGGGCCATGTAGGCAGATGTCATCTTGTTTATGGACAACATGCTTCACCCCATGGATCCACACTTTAAGATGTAATCAGTACCATACTGTATCCTTGCTGTCATGTATTTTGCTGCCCATAAAATATAGTACTCTATAGCACATGTTCTTTATAAACCTTGTGGAAGTAATTATTGAGAAATACACCCCTAGTGCTCTTCAGTGTCTCAGGAAATATTAACATTCAAAGGAGTATATAAAAGAAAACAGGGGGGCTGGGGAAATGATTCAGTGGTTAAGAGCACTGACTGCTCTTCCAGAGGTCCTGAGTTCAATTCCCAACAACCACATGGTGGCTCACAACCATCTGTAATGGGACCTGATGCCCTCTTCTGGTGTGTCTGAAGACAGCTACAGCGTACTCGCATACATAAAATGTAAAAATGCTTACGTCAATGAATTAATGTGGTTATTAAAAGAAATCAGGAAATGCAGAGCTATGAGATTCAGTTTTTCTTGAAATGAGGCATCAGGGATAATGACACAACAGAGATAATCACATTTCAAGTCTTGTTGTGAAGTAGCTTTTTATGGAGGTTGTATGCCTCGACCACACATTCGTGTACTTAAAAAAAAAAACATTTTTACATTATTTTTATTTTTGGTGACTTGGTCTGTGACTGACTTGTCTGTGGCCCCTCTGCATGCAGTTCCCTCACAGGTCAGCAGAGGGAATCAGATACCCTGTTAGAGATGATGACCACATGTAAAGTTTTAGTTGGGTTGGTCACCCCCAGTTAACTGAAGAAGTCTCTGGAGATGTGTCGGGCCAGGTGCACGGGGTAGATATTCTAGGAGTCTTAGAATGCCAGACATTTATGCAGACCTGTGCTGTTGCCAGTGCTTTTTATGAGTTCAGCATCAATTATTTTCAAATTTGGAGCAGATCTCTCAATTCTCATCTGGGTTGAAATTTAGTTTAGGCACATCTGATAAAGAATTGAGATTATCCTGGATGATGGAGTAGGATAATGAATCCTTCTTGAAAACAATAAAAGTACCTTCATCTAAGCAGTGTTTGTGGGGGGCGGAGGGAACTTGTAGCGGTGACCACATGTTTCTGGTGGAGAGCATCCCTGTGCAAGCCTAGAACATAGGGACAGTTGAAGCTGCCCTTTTAACATGGTAGGTCTCAGAGTATATTGAGAAAGTGTTTGTTCCAGGTGATTGCTTTATGGCTTATTGGATGGAACTGACTTTCTGAGATTGGAGGTAAGCCAGAGTGTTAAAGTGTGGAGGGCATAATCCTGTGGGTCTCCAGACAGTTGCTGGCAAACTAGAGATTTTACAATTTCAATGTCCAGAGACCCAGAGCAGAAGCTTTGGTTAGTCTCTGCCATAGGATACTGGGTTGGTACATCCTGTGCCTGACAGAGAAAGGGCCATCTTTAGACATGATGAATCTAGGTGAGTCTTGATTCCTGAATCAACTCTCCCCAAGTTACTGCTATACTGAGTGTGTGTCTGTGTCCATTTGAGTACCTGAGAGGAACCTGTGGCTGGCTACGCCTTACTCACTTGTGGGCCCTCAGCATAGTGTATGGCTGTTCTGGTAAATGTGCCCAGATGGGTAGACTAACCTGGCATCTTTTACTGGCACATGTGCTGGTAGGCAATAGTTTCCTATCAGCCACTCTTAGTCTAAAGGATCCTTAGTACACAGTGTGACCGGAGGCATCTCTTATCCTCTCCCAGAGTGCTAAACATGCTCAACCTTGAATGAGTTCTGTCAGCTTCTTCTCCAGGAGAGTTCTTTGGGTGTCAAACTGACAGCTGAGTCTCCTCATCCAACCTGCTGTGTAATCGTTGTAGAAGGTGAATGAGCTTCAGTACCTGGGATGCAGCTCGGTGGTAGAGTGGTTGCTTAACATGCACAATGCCCTAGGTTTAGTCTTAGCCCTACAGGCTCCAGGGAAAGAAAAATGAAAAAGCAACATACATCTGAGGTATAGCATACAACAACATGAGAGTCCCCATGGATGCTTTTAAGTCACTCTAACCTCCTGAGTCCTACAGCTCCCTGAATGAACTCCATTTGTTGTTATATATTTTCATTCATTCTTGGGGTGGAAGAAATTTGCATGTCATCAAAAAGCACAAATCTCTCTCTCTCTAGATATTTATATAGAGAGATACAGATATATTTTACAAAGAGCATTTATATAGATAAGTGCTTATGAAACTCCTTGGTTGAGGTGATTGGACAACAGGATGATGCAACAGGCAATGGTACTTAGTGCCATGTCTAGAAACCTGAGTTCCTTCCTGGGGACCCACACAGTAGACAAAAGAAACCTCCCACAAATGTCGTCTAGGCTTCGCGCGCGCGCGCGTGTGTGTGTGTGTGTGTGTGTGTGTGTGTGTGTGTGTGTGTATCCATGAACCAACCATAATTTTTTAAAAATTTGACTCAGAAGACCATGGGGAAACAACTGTTGAGGACTTCTGCAGACTTTTGTTGCTAATGTCTCTGGGTACTTTGCTGGACACACTGAAGTGGTGGGCTACTTCTACTATACTCTGAAACCTGCAAAGCTTCTGTGCTTAGCAAGGCTGTGGTGCGCATCAACACTACGGAGAACACAAGAGCTCCATATATTACATGCTGATGTCCCTAAGGTGAGGCAAAGCTTCATCTCCTGGAGAGGCAGGCAGGAGGTGGGCTGGTCAGGGGTCACTGGGGAGAGCAAAGACTGTACTCCTTCCAGTTGCTAAGTGACTGACCAGGTTGTGGAGCCAGTTGTTACAGCTCAACTCAGCCCATTAGGTTTCCTTCTATTCTTTCTACAACTTGATTGTGAATGATTACAATTCCCTGACCTGCTCTTCTCCAAGATCCAGATAGCACACAAGCCTTCCTGGGTTTGATGTATTGCTGGTGGTCACTGTAGCAAGAGATGAGGTGCACTGTGTCTCCAGGTCTTCCAGACACTGACATCCACCAGGTGCCTCCTAGTAGTTCCATCGTGACGCATAGTTCAGTGTTCCCTTAATATTTGTTCCATTTGATGCATTTGGGACCTTGGTTATTTTAGTTTTGTTCTCTAGAATCTATAGGGACCATGAAATCTGGCCTCAGAGCATACATACCCCGAGAAACAGGTTATGTGAATGTGGGCATCCAGAATCTGTGGGGTTCAAATTCCTCCAAAAGGTCTTCTATAGCTCCTGGGTAACTATTGTATGTGTCTAAAACAGACAGTTTCCTAAGACCAAAGTCAAGCCAGGTTCTGTGACTTGGAGACTTCTCACTGGAGCTTTGAGCATCCTTTAGGTTGCTAGGATGATGCTGCCCAACTGCTCCAGTGACCTTGACTGCTGTATGCTGTCCTCTATACACCTCTGATATGGGAGAAGTCTATCCAAACACCCAGAGCCTAAGGTTGCATACAGTACTTACTCTCCTATGTTCAGGCAGCAACCAGTTTCAAAGCAGAAGAGAAACAGTAGGCTTTTGGAAGAGTAAATCATTCTGACAAGAGAAAATGGACAGTGTGTTTGTGTGTGTGTGGGGCAGATAGAACACTTGGACAAATTCTTCTATCACTTCTTAGGCTTCTAACAATTACTTCCCCCTTCTGAGAGCTCTTGGGGCCTGGGGGTCTATGCAGCATGGGAGAGCAATGACAGTCACTGTCTTGGAAGCCTTGCTGGTGAGACAATGTGCACTCTGTGCTGGATGAGTTCAGTGCGGTTGGCCCAAGACCAGGAAGATACGCGCATGGTCCCAGCCCCCTCCCTCTGGAGCATCTTTGAGTCTATTCTCCTTCTGTCTCTTGCCCACATGGACTACTCTTTTTTAATTCTTCCTGTCTGGACAATGATGTAAGAAGCAGGGATCTGATCCTTCTTTCTTGCTCTGCATTCCCAAGATTCACTTCTGTAATGACCCAGGGGGATCTAATCTTCCCAAGCCTGCAAGAAACAATAGTCTATCCTGGTAAAGGCACCTGCCTAAAATAACATGGGTGCTAGAGTTAGGCAGATCTCTATGAGTTTGAAGCCATAGAGTATACACAGAGTTCCGGGCTAGCTAAATAGATGTATTGAATGATTAAAGAGACAGATGTGGCAAAAAGAAAAAAAAACTATTCAGAGTTCACCTAAGTTGACTTCCTAATCTCTGAGTTCAGTTCTCTAAGGAGCTCGGGGTGGGCATTGGTGTTTGAACGGCCAAGGAGTATGTCTTTCTCTTACAATAGAATGCTTATTCTCCAGCTCAGGCTGGTTCTTCAGCTCCAGATGCTTCTGCTTTAGCCTTCCCAGTGCTGGGAGTGCAGGCTTCTACAAACCACACATAGCTCTAAAATTAGAATTCCTGACCTGACCGTTTTTTTATATACAAGGCGTAGTTTTCAAATTAAACTTCAGAGGGTGTAGAGTGAACACATACACCTGTAATTCTATCCCACTGTTCGTGGACGAAGGAGTGCCTAAGATCAAGGCAAGGCTGTCCCACAGAGGAAGGCCTTATCAGGACCTGAGATTTATAGTCAAGGGCTGTATTTTCTCTGCATTCACCAGGCTGACCTCTCGGAGAATCAGTGATGGGGAAATGCCCTTTTCTTTATTTTCTACCAAATGATCTTCATGGAGTAATAACAATGGATCCAGGCCATGAATTAAGGGTTGGCTCAGGCTTTCCATTCCCATGGATATATCTCTCCTCCAGCGTGATCTCAGAAAGCTACAGAGTTTCACATGTGTATGTATACACAGATGCTTCCATGCGTCATTGTCTAGGAAGAAGAAACAAGCCTGGCTACACTCAGGAACACACAGATGCACTACAGCAAGAACAGTGGGATAGAGTGGGGCAAACACCAGGCCATTCTGATTGAGACCTTCTGGGAATGAGATTGATCTTCTGTCAAGGCTTTGACAAATGTTCGTCTGCTTGGATGAGTGCATGGATGGCACCTCAGTACTTCAAGGCTGTTTACCCAAGGGGTTATTCTAGTTTTCATTTCTTTTGAGGCATGGGAATGTGTGGTTTGCTTGTGGTAAGTCGGCTCCCTCTTTCCAGTTCTGGGTTCCAGGAGTCACACTTGGGTTGTTTTGGTTGTTGGCAGGCTCTTCATTTACCAAAACCTCAGCTAGCTTTTAGACTTTGTTCTCCGTGCTCTATTCTAGTTTCTCCTCTCTCTTCAAGATGATTGTAGGTCTGGTCACAGCTCCCTTAATCACGTTTTCCCTAATGACAAACAGTACATACTACCCCTGGATTACACACTTGAAATGAGGATGACGGAGAATGGCATAACCAGGTCTAGGCCCACGTAGGCCAGGACGCAGTGAACGCCTCAATTATGCAGGATTTTCCACTGATGTACTCAAGTGAATACATTATTGTCACCTCATTGTTGTCACTGGTCACCTCTTACCAGTTGCTTGTCTACACTGAGTCTGATAATAAATCTGGCTATGGGGAAGTATACCAAAGTACTCATCAGGAATGGAGGTACCTGAAGTCCATTCAATACTGACATCTGAAGGGTGATTGTGGGGATATCATTCATGGTTAAGTAGCCCACCAGAGATGCTAATGAGGTAGTGGAGAGATCGTTTGTAGGGAGAGCAGGGGAGAGAGAATGGAGATTGCCTGGGATTCGAGGGTAATCTTTTGGATTTGCCAGAGACTTGGCATGGGAGAGGCCATAGACAGTCTAATGGGGGTAACTCTAGATAAGATTCTTAGCAGTGGATGATATGGATACTTATGCGTCCTCTTCCTGTAACCTTCCCAGGGGCAGGATAAGAACAGCATTCCACCCACAGAGCCTTCAACCCAAAATGTGTCCTGCCTACAAGATGTGCAGGGACAGAGAAGGGGCAGAGACTAAGGGAGTAGCCAACTCATGACTGCCCCATACTGAGACCCATCTCATTGACAAAAACCAATCCCTGATACAATTAATGATACTCCGTGTTGCTTGCAGACAGGATCCTAGCATAACTGTCCTCTGAGAGGCTCTACCCAACAGCCGACGGGAAGAGATGCAGAGACTCACCCAAGCAGTAGATGGAGATCAGGGAGTCTTAAGGAAGAGGTGGGAGAATAATTGTGGTACCTGAATTAGACAAGGACTCCACAGGAAGATTAACAGAGTCAAATAACCTAGATCCTTTGGGTCACCCAGGGACGGAATCACTGACCAAAGAGTAAGCATTGACTGGTCCTAGGTCCCCTGTACATATGTAGGAGATGAGCAGCTTGGTCTTCATGTGGGTACAACAACAACAACAACAACAACAACAACAACAACAACAAAACTGGAGCAGGGGCTATCCTTGAGCCTATTGCATGTTGCCAGTGGATCCTGCTCTCCTAAACAGACAGCCTTGTCTGGCTTCAGTGGGAAAGGATGTGCCTAGTCCCAGAGGAACCTAATGTGTGAAGTGGGGAGATACAGGGATGGAGTGTAGGATGGATGGAGTGTTGAGGGGGGTGGTATGAGGATGAAAAGAGGGAGTGTAGGGCATGGTGAGCATGGGGCTTGAAACCAAGACGTGGCTTCTCTTTCTAAAGGGAATGGGGGGCAGGACTTGTGTGAGGGACACTGGGAAGAAGGGAAGGGCCAATATTGTGTTATAAAGTGAATAAATAAAATTAATGAAAAATTAGCCCACCAAATTTACGGTTGGTCATCTTGATGCAATCTCTGGCCAAGGAAGTGGAATGTCTCTGATGACTTCTGTCTAGTCTCTTGAAAAGATCAATGGGTTGGCCTTAGCAGCTGACACTTGATGCTGGTACAGCATCACTCCAGGAAGGCAGAATTTGTCATAGGCATACTATGATAGCAGCAGTGGCTATTACTCAGAAGTTCAGATGGTGAACTTCATTTGGTCTCAGTGTAAAGTTAAGGTAAGACAGGAGCAAGGTCCTTATTCTAGAAAGAGCACTTCCACTTCTCCGTCTTTCTAGAGTGAACGTGTGGTAGGGAGAATGGTAAGTTCCTTTCAGTATAAAAGGATTGGTGGGTGAGGCCTTGGAGGTAGGAAGGGCTCTTTTGTGTGTAGGGGGTTGTTGTTGTTCTGAGACAGATTCTCATGTACCCCAAGCCGTCTTCAAATTAGCTTTGCAAGTTTACATTGAGCTTAGATCATCCTGCTTCTACTCACAAGAGATAAGATTACAAGTGGGAGCTCCAAATCCAGTGAGGACATCACTAGTCACTGGGCCCTTGACTTTCGACATGGTAGATAGTCACTCAGTCAACAGAGCTATATTTACAGTATTGTCCTATATCACTGTGGGTTAAAATGGTGGCCCGTGTCCGGCCAGGGCTAGGGCCACTGGGTGAGGCAGATGCGGAAGTTTGACTGTGCGCACCCCATGAGGCAGCTAGGTGGGCATCAGGCTGTGGGAAGCTGCAGGACCCTGCTCCAGGGGTGAGGAAGCATAGTCTGAGGTCCTGGGGAAACAGTGGAAACCGGGGTCATAGGTCCCCGGCCACACAGAGGCCAGGGGTGACAGGTTCTGTCTTGGGCACTGCCGATGCTGCTGAATGCCACAAAATGAGAACAGAATTGGGTCCCGCAGGCTGGATCTAGCCTGTGGCTGAAGGATAAAGGGGTATGGAGGGGAGTTCTGGCTGATTCCACAGAGACAAGAGTCCTTGGCTTGTTCAGCGGCTTGGCTTGGTTTGGTAGAAACCGTGTCTGGAAGCGAGATAGGTTTCCTGAGAGAGACTAGATGAGGTTCTTTAGAGGAAGACCTGCTCCATTGCTCCAGCACAGTGGGTCCAGATGCGAAGAAGCAATCCATGGTTTGAAGTGTTTTTGTTGGCAGAGAGTTGTGATGAGTGATAGAGGCAGGCCATGGCCACGTGGAGAGAGGGGGAAGGGAATGCAGAGATAAGAGGAGCAAGAGGGCGAGAGAAATAGGCAAGAGTAAGAGTAAGAGGGGAAGCAAGGCAAGAGAGAGAGAAGGGGTCAAGAAGCCCCTTTTATAGTGGGCCAGGCATCCATGGCTGTTGCCAGGTGACTGTGAGGATAGAGTCCAGACGGAATGCCAGGGACTTGGGGAGTTGCCCTAATGACTGATGGCCACAGAATTATGGAGAGCTGAGGCCTCATGTCAGGAGCCTAGTGTCTGGGAGCATGGCAAACGGCCTTCTGTCCCTTCCAGAATTATCAGGTAGGTCTTCGGGGTTTAAACCTAGCTCAACCAGAACACAGGCTGCCTTTCACAGTCCCACACATCACCTGACACTGGGAGATGGTTTTTGTTTTATTTTATTTTATTTTATTTTATTTTGTTTTGTTTTGTTTTGTTTTGTTTTGTTTTCAGACAGAATCTCCAGTGTAGCTAACCTAGATCTATAAACAGTCTTGCTTTGGGATCTTTGGTGCAGAGAGGAAGGCACCACACTACCACACTGGGCCCAAGGGCTTTTCTCTTGGTGGCTCCACTATTTCAGTTTCCTCTGCCAACAGTTCTTCACACGGATGCCAATGCCATGATGGCTGAATTCTCTACCTGCTAAGGCATCGTGGAGCAGCTTTTAAAAGTTAAGCACATGGTTTCTCTAACAGCACCCCTAACTTAAATTTCACATTGCCACAAGCCCTGCAGGTGCTTTCCAGATGTGCTTTCAAGCACCTGTAGATTATGATACAGGCGATCTTCCCTCTTCCACATTCACCCTGGTGTGATTTCTCAGTAGTATTTTCTTGCTCATATCACTGAATAGAGGTATTCAATTATGGAATGAGATATTCCTGGGCAGGGTTTGGAAAGTAACAACTCAGTTTCCCACTTTTGAAGAGCTAAGGTATTTTCAATCAAGTGTAGAGCAGTCTGTCTTTGTTCAATGGCCAAGATACAGGAGAGTCTTCTGGAAAGGACACCTCAGTTTCTGGCGAGTACAGGGAGAACATTATCAGGGAAGCAAAGGCTGTTCCCCCATGACACCAGAGAATGTCTAGTCTCTGGACATTCTATTGTATCCCAGAGAGTCCATGGCATCCCCTGTGATGTCACCAGTGTTGTGACAACATCAACCGGTCTCAGGACATTCAATTAATGCATACAGAGTTGCATGCTGTAGTCATGTTTTCAAAACTGAGGAGTATACTTTGGAGAGAGCATGGGGGAGCATGGAGAGACCAAAGCAAGGCAGAAGGAAGCTGGACTTCCATCCCAGCATAGTCGAGCAAAAAAGAAGTGGTCCGAGGGAAGGCACAGTGAGTCCTGGTAACAAGGTGCCAAACTTTCTGGAGGAGGTGGGCTTGAGTTGGGTCTTCCAGTAATGGGACACTGGAATTGGGGCCTCTATGAAGTAAATCTCCTTCTGGTACTTATCATAACTGCTGAAAGTCAAGGATTCCAAATCATTAGTTTGTCTAGCACAAATCCAGAATCTGGCAAGACCAATGGTATTCTACTGTGAGCTCATTGCTTTTACTCTTACTGGGAATTGGGGGTATAACATGGGGACAAAAGGAGACCATCAAGGTCAGGGACAAACTAATGGTTCCCACTTTTAGGCAGAACATCACTGAACTTTACTCCCAATGGCTTCATTTAGATGTAGTGGCTTCCTGACCTGTAGTAATAGCGAAAGGAATGTGCTTCTGGCTATATGACTTTATATTATCAGAACTCCTCTAATAACTTCTCAATGATAGTAGTCTCTTAGGTTTTTGAATAAGCTGTTGTGGGTGGCAGGCTTTTCTCTAATGCAGCCAAACAACTGTCAAAGGCTGTGGACTAAGACAGAAAGGAGATTCTATTGCTAGCTCATGGTTATTTTGGTCTTTCAGTGGGGTGAATTGATCAGTCTGTTGGCTATGTTCTGCTACTGCATGACTTTTAATCCATAGTTACAGGCCTAGAGTGACATGGCTGGAGATCTGGACATCTTCTCAGCATCTGAGTCCTTGTGCAATGTACCATTTATCTCCTGGCTTTTAAAACCACAGGGTTTGAGAGTGCTAAAGCCAAATTGCATCCGGTGCATTTTTTTTTTTTTTAGTAATGGTGGAAAGGATATCTCTGTGGTCACCATGTGTAGGGAGGCAGAGAAAATACCTGGATGCTTTGATACTCTCTTCGCTACAGAATAATGGGAGAGCTGAGATCCATACAGGAGGCATCTTTGGCCTGGGTCAAAATCTTTGGGTTGTAACTGGGTTTCAGGTATGCTCTTTCTCTTTAGGCTTCAAGGTGGTCTGTCTATCCTCTATGCCTTTTCACTATGGAAGTTCACTGAGGTCTTCTTCCTACAGAGGCTGGAGCACAGCCACCACCCATCCTGTCTTAATTAGGGTTTTACTGCTGTTTAGAGACACTGTGACCAAGACAACTCTCATAAGGACAACACTTAATTGGGGCTGGCTTACAGGTTCATAAGCTCAGTCCATTATCAAGGCAGAAGGATGGCACCATCCAGGTAGGCATGGTGCAGGAGGAGTTGAGAGTTCTCCTTCTTCATCTGAAGTCCTCTAGGAGAAGACTAGGAAACTAGGATGAGGCTCTTAAGCCCATGCCCACAATGGCACACTTCCTCCAACAGGGCCACACCTACTCCAACAAGGCCACACCTCCTGATAATGTCACTATCTTGGCCAAGCATATTCAAACCATCACACATCCCAACCCTCCTCACCAAGGAGGTGGAGAAGGAATTGGAGAGGCTGACTACACAGTTTCACCTGATGACCAGTGAGAGAAATGAGCTGTGAGATCGCCTAATCTTCATCACTGAAGGATCCTTGGACAATAAATATTCATTGTCTCAAACTGTGGTATCTGGAAGTCTTGGGTCTGCAATATCACCCTCATCTTATCCTTTTAAGATCTTGGTTTTTAGGAGTCTGCCCCTCCGAGATGTCCCTGTGTCCAACCTCATGACCCTAAATTTTTCTCAGAAGAGAGGCATACTTGAAGCTTGGGCAGGAGTGAGATGGGAAATGGTCTCTTCAACTTTCCTCAAATGAAAACCAGAGCCTGTTGTCTGAGTAACAGAACTCGCAGATTGAGGCATTGGAGAATGAGTTCCCAGTTATATTTGGAAAGACCTTGGCAGATGATGGATTGTGTGAGATTCTAGCTGTTGTTTGTGGTGAGTCTTCTAGTGGCCTGGCGAAAGATTGAAAGCTGAAAGCTCCTGGTAGCATTTGGAAGAGCCTGGTCCTACTTTTTCTCCTGTGCTTGACTACAAGGCTCGGGGTCATCACTATTCTTCTCTGGTCTTTTGGCTTATACTCTGAGACAATATTGCCCCATACATTTCTTCTGCATCCCACTCTACTCTCTTTTTTTCTCTCTGCTGTGTCTGTAACTCTGTCTCCATCTCTACCCCGTGTGTGTGTGTGTGTGTGTGTGTGTGTGTGTGTGTGTGTGTGTGTTTTCTCATGCATGCAACCACAAGCCCAGTTAAATGTTTGCATGATGTTGTGTTCCTCCAGACTTTGGAATCCAGAGGTCTGTTTCTTGACCTGAGGGTTTGTCTGTTTCATAGTTTCAAGGTGATGACAGTGCTGAGGTCTGGGAGCCCCTCTTTAAACAGCACTGTTCTTGGCCTACGTGGTCACATTTTTGGCATATTTGAATTCTTCCATAAGTTTATAAAGCTCTCCTGATGCTGGGATCTTAACACAGAATTATCTGCATTGTCTGCCTCTGTAGTATTACCCAGGATCTGGAAATGCTGTTGTGAAAACAGGAGAAATGAAACTACAAGTTTCTGGTGGGCCAAGACCTGTGTTGTAGACTCCTGAGACAATAGTGTGATAGACTGCCCTTTGAAGCCTACAGAGTGAGTTCATGCAGGCAGGGTACCCTCTATCTGGACAGCTAGCCTCTCCTTGTCTGATGCTAGGATAACAAGGTTCAAAGGCACTAGGATGTTCCAGTATATAGGTACAGAAAGTGGCTATCTGTGGGCTGTGGCAGTCCTGGGCACAGGCTAAGTGATCTTCCTGGGGGCAGCCTGGACCTCAGGCCCAATCCCATCTTTGAAATTGAAAATGGAGCATAAGCAGGTCGTGTTAGAACTTCATACCTTGGCCGGTCATGGACAGGTGGAGATTCATCTTTGTTTTGGAGGGACATGGATCCCTGTTGGTTTGTGGAACTTCAGAATTTGTTTATTCTGTCATGAATGGACTGTTCTCTTGTTTCTGATCTTCTTTGTGTACTGTCAGGGCTTTACTGGGATGTTTTGTAGGGCTTCATGGGAATTATGGGCCTGGAAGATTAATGGAATCTGGAAGTAGAAATGGCAGGAGTTGGCTGTGGAGTCTGACTATGCAGGGTGTTTCCAGGAACCCACACAACCAGCTCCTGATGGAGTAGTCTCAGCTGAAGAAGAAGATGGACATACTGAGGCAAGGAAACAAAAAATACCGTGGCAATGTGCCTTACTGCTGCAGCGCTTAGGGAAATTAAAACTCATTTATAATAATGAACAGGAGTCCAGCAACTACCAGACACAGCAAGAGCAGGTAGGGACAGGCAACTGGGTCAGGCTAATGTCTCACGCCATATGTCTATTAACCTTCCTGTCTATTCATAGAACCACCTCTGCTTCAACCCAGCCCCTTTCTAATCCACACTCCCAACCAGCCACCTACCTCCTGTAATGTGATTGCTCATTTCTCTGTGTATGCACATGTGTTCTGGGAAGTTAGTATCTTGTGAGAAAATGAATTATTGGTAAGCATACCCAAATGCCCTGCTTGAAGATGCAGTCCAGTGAGGGAGATGGGCAAACATGTCATACGTGTACATGTATGCCCATGATAGGTTGGGTGCTAAGCCCTGAGCTTTGGTGAGTTCTGGGTCCTGTGAGTCATTTGCATGGTAGGGGTCGTCCACTCTCTGCCAGTAGATAGCTTCGAGGAGAAAAGCCAGGGTGAGCAGAATGGTGAGTGTTGGTGTCCCACAAAGAACCAAGCCAGGCCAGGAGTCTTGTCGAAGCAGGAACTCGCTTTAATGAGGCAGCTATTTGTTTTATAGACAGGGCAAAGAGGTGGGAATAGGGGTATGAGGTGAGATGACGTATGGGGTAGTGTGAGATGATGAGGGACTTGGGGTGACTTCACAGGGCCTATGAAAATTTTTTACATCAGTGGTAGCTAGGCAGAGGCAATTTCATCTAGCCCATGCTGAGTCATTCTCAAGCAGAGGAGAATGATTGTTCTCGACAATTGACCAGGCTTGGGTTTGTCTTCAAGGCCCAAACTAAGGCCAAGTAGGGCTCAGCATCTCCCCCTTTTGTTTTTTTTAATGAGCAGATTCTGTGGCACCTGTCTTAGGCTGTCCCCCGCCTGGGAATCTTATCCGTCTCTGGATACCACATCTCACACTGGCTCAAATTTTGGCTCTAAGACCTGTCTTGGGTGATGTCAGTATGTCTGAGATCTTAACCATCATTGGTCAAATGGAGAGGAGAGGGTTGCTAATACTCTTAAGGGCCAATCATATGTTTTGGCTCTCAGGATGTGAGCCTTTGATAATGGACCTTGACCTGATGAAACCTTATCACCTCTAAATGCTGTTAGACGGATTGTGTGATCTTATTAAGTAAACATGGCCCCACTGTGAGGAGGAAGAATAGGCCAAGGAGGGGAAGTAGGCAGGGCAGGAAGCCGTAGAGGCCAGCCCACAGTGAGTTGTCATGAAACTCTTTGCTTCTCTTCTCTAAGTCTTCTTGGAGCTTTTTGATCTTATCTTGAACAATTTTAGATCAGTTAGCATAGAAACAGCACTTCTCCCATATGTTTGTTGAGGACACCCCAGGCCTTTCGTGGATCATTGAATCCCCCATCAATCTTTTGGAGGATCATCATCAACAACAACAGGGAAGTCTTCGTTCTTTTTTCTTGATAAATCTGTGGGAGAAGCAGAAGGAGGGATCTCAGGGCTGGGCATTTCCTTGGAGTGATTATTATCATCATTGCCCTGTTGGGGCAAGTATTTTATGTCTCTGGCTGGTATCCAGATTGGTCTTTCTATTTGGGGGGAACACACATCCAAACTCTCTTTTGGCTGTCAAGAGCAGGCCTGGCCCTCTCCAAGCTCCAGTCAGTGGGTCTCTCCACCTGACCCATAATCAAGCTATAGGAAATGGAAGAGGTCCAGTGCTTTTGAAAGGGAGATAAATGGGGAACTTTCTTTTAAAAATATTTAAAGTAAATAATGCCTTCTTTAATTGATCATATGGGGGTAAGGACTCAGCGGGTGGGTTAGACCTAGATGAGAACTGCCCCATAATTTATGGGGGTACACTCACCTGCAGACCAATTAGCCTGTCAGCCTTCTTCCATCAAGAGGAGGGAGAAGTTCCTCACATGGGACACCAGCCAAGGTGTCATCAATATCACAGGTAGAAAGCAGCTTGCAGGAAGAGCCTAGTCCAAATGTCAAATAAGTGCTTCTCTTTGGTATTTGTATGTCCTGTGGTTTTTCTCATTTCTTCCTGGAACCCAAGAAGGTCTCTTCTCTTGGATTAATTCTTGGTTCACAGTGACAGAAGCCATAGTAGCAACTCTTCAGCTGTGTTTTTTGTGGGTGTTGTTCTCTTTTCCAGGAACTTCCAATCTGGAATTGACTACATGACCAAGAATGTCTTTTAAAGGATTGGTTTGGAGACTTGTAGATTCAGAGGAAAACATTCTCTAATCACCTCAACACAGTCTAGCCAAACACAGCATACTTCCCATGGCAGATTTCCCAAGGGATGGATAGCAGAGATTTGAACTTCTTCTGAAAGACCTGGAGTGCTTTGTCTAAACTCCCATGCGTATCTCCAATGATCTTGCTTTTTGCTCAGTTCTTTGTGTATGCTTGTAGTGCTTCATGCATGTGTTCATTGGCTAGAGGAGAACACTGGGTTTCTTTCTTTCCAGTCTCTACCTTGAAACAGTGATTACTTCCCCAGAAACTTGCTTCAGAATGACAGGCTCTATCTTGCATGTTGCTTGGGTGCAAGGTGCCTCCTGAGCAGGAGGACTTAGCTATCCTCGTGACCTTGCTCAGGTACCAAGGATGAAAGACTATTATGTCTCTCTAATGCTGTGATACATCATTAACTCACCATAAATAATCACATATCATATGCCGTCCACTGTGGTAGGCTGCCTTTACAAAATGATGCTCCTGGACTGCAGGAGAAAGTCCTATACTTTCTAATAGAACAGAGAACATACAGTAGCTCGATCAAATTCTGTCATGTGTTTAAGGTGGAGATAATCTGTAGGCCCACCTACTGTGTGAGTCTTATTCTTTTGGTGCATAAACAATGACTTCAGGTAAATGATCCATGTTGAATGACCAGGTCACTGGTGGTGAAGGAAGTGGTGGGAGGTATCAGCTTGACAGCTAACATGGCAGGTCCCTACCAGTGGCTTAACTTCCTTCTTTTTAAAGGTTTGAGAAACTGCAGCATGAGAAGGAACTGGCCACAGCCCAGGAAGAGAGCCTTCTGTAGAATAACCTGTATCAGGAGCCCTCTGTTGAGTTCCCTCCTCCCCCAGCAACCACAGAATCCCTTGGATGGATTTTATTCCACATATTTTGTTTCCTCAGTGTGACTAGGTCCTAATTTTACGTAGCCAGTGAGCCACCAGCCTGCTTCTGGGCCTGTTTCCCTTTGATTTTCTGACAACTCCCATTGAGAGAACTGGCGTGAGGGCCCAGTCATTAAGTGTTCAACACCAGGGGCAGGTCCAGGTCGGTGCTACTAAATCTTCAGTGAGAGAATGCTGCTTAGCTTAATTTTGTGTTTGAGTTTTTGGGGGGAGTTTTGCTTTTGGATGTTTTGGTTTTGATTTTCTTATTGGGATGTTATGTTCTTGTTAACATTTTTCAAGAATTGGTAAGATTATTTGCTCTTTATATTGACTGCTGTTTCAATGGCCATTTTTAAAAAGTGTTATATGAACAATACATTATTTTCTACCTCCTCACTCTATTATATTGTGAATTTTTTTAATTCCTCCAAATTTGAAAGTTTTGTATATAGTATGAAAAATTCTTACAGCTATTTTAAAGAGAATTATGTATCCAAATTTACATAGAATTTGAATTATACATAACATGAAACATAATTTGTGCTTGAAAATATAATAAGAGGTCTCTCTATGAGAGACCTGACACACTAGGACCATTAAAGTTCATCCCCCTTCCATTGCCTACTACAACAAGAACATCCAGGGACCAAAACTGTCCAGATGGCTAAGGGCCCTGGAAAGAACACAATAAACAAGAGCCAGGGCAATATGACACCTCCAAAGTACAGCTACACCCCACTATATCAAGCCATAGATATCCTAACACTAAAGAAACACAAGAAAATGATCTTAAGCCCAATCTTAAAAAGTTAATAGAGGTCTTTAAAGAGGAAATGAATTCCCTTAAAACAGGAAAATACAATGAAACAGATAGAGGTCTTTAAAGAAGAAACAAATCTGACATACAGGCAATACAATTAAACAGCTGAAAGAAATTTTAAAAAACTATGGAAGACCAGAAAGTGGAAATAGAAACAATAAAGAAAACACAAACTGAGGACATCCTGGAGATGGAAAATCTAGGGAAGAGAACAGGAACAGTAGATGTAAGAATCACCAACAGAATACAAGAGATCGGAGAGAGAATCTCAGGCATAGAAAGTACAAAAAAATGAAAGTGATACATCTGTCAGAGAAAATGTTAAAAGCCAAAACTTTCCTGACATAAAACATCCAGGAAATCTGACAATACCATGAAAAGACCTAACCTAAGAATAATAGTAATAGAAGAAGGCCAAGAGTCCCAGCTCCAAGGCCCAGAAAATATTCTCGATAAAATCATAGAAGAAAACTTTCCCAACCTAAAGAAAGATATGTCTAGAAGCATACAAAAAACTTATATACCAATTACACTGGACCAGAAAAAATCCCCCTGCACAATAATAAAACAAAAAAATGTATAAAACAAAGAATATAAAAATGATAAGGGGAAAAGGCCAGATAGCATAAGAAAGACCTATCAGAATACACTCGACGTCTCAACATAGACTCCAAAAGCCGCAAGGGTCTGGACAGATATCCTGCAACCACTAAACCACCACAGGTACCAATCTAGAGAACCTCCCCAGTAAATCTCTCAATCACCATAGAGAGGAAACGATATTTGAAAACAAATCCAAATTCAAACAATATCTATCCACAAATCCAGCCTTACAAGGAAACACATGAAATAATACCAGCAAAAACAAGGAAATCACACCCAAAATCACATACCCCAAATCACATGCACACATCACCACAACCAGCACCACCAGCAGCAGCAGTAGCAAAATAACAGGAAATAAGATTCATTGGTAGTTAATATCTCTCAATACCAATGGACTCAATTCCCCAATATAAACACACAGGCTTTTTGCACCAGGGAGCTGGGCAATTCCACAGCCTTCTGTGCACAGCCACCAGGAGAGAGTGATCTCCCAGCAGCACTTTCACTTCTGAGTGCAGAGTTGAGGTCTCCACTTTCTCTCTGGAGGGAAACAGTTGGGAGACAATCAGTGGAGCAGCTGGGACAGAGGTCTTCAGGCTACCATTTGCACCAGGAAGCCAAGCAGCTCCACAGCCTTCTGGGCACAGACCCTGCCAGAAGAGAGTTAGTCTCCCAGGAGTACAGACACGGGCTTACAGCCACACAGGAGGGACAAGCTCCAGCCAGAGACAGCAAGACCAACTAGCACCAGAGATAACCAAATGGCAAAAGGCAAACACAAGAACCCTACCAACAGAAACCAAGGCTACTTGCCAACATCATAACCCAGTTCTCCCACCACAGCAAGTCCTGGATACTCCAACACACCAGAAAAACAAGGGTTGGATTTAAAATCATATCTCATGATGCTGATAGAGGGCTTCAAGAAGGACTTAAATAACTCCCTTAAAGAAATACACGAAAACATGGGTCAACAGGTAAAAGCCCTTAAAGAGGAAACACAAAAATCCCTTAAAGAAATACAGGAGCTGGAAAATATCATCCTAAGTGAGGTAACCCAATCACAAAAGAACACACATGGTATGCACTCACTGATAAAAGGATATTAGCCCAGAAGCTTAGAATACCCAAGACATAATTCATGATGCCTACGAAGAAGGAAGAGCAAGTATGGATACTCTGGTCCTTCTTAGAAGGGAGAACAAAATACAGAAGGAGATACAAAGTGTGGAGCAGAGACTGAGGGAAAGACCATCCAGAGACTACCCCACCTAGTAATCCATCCCATATACAGTTACAAAACCCAGATACTATTATCAATGCCCACAAATACTTGCTGACTGGAGCCGGATATAGCTGTCACCTGCAAGGCTCTGCTAGTGCATGACAAATACAGAGGGGGGATACTCTTAGCCAGCCACTGAACTGAGCACAGGGTCCCCAATGGGGGAGCTAGAGAAAGGACCCAAGAAACTGAAGGGGTTTGCAGCGCCATAAGAGGAACAATGGTATGAGCCACCCAGTACTCCCAGAGCTCCCAGGGACAAAGACATCACCCAAATAGTACACATGGTGTTACCCATGGCTCCAGATGCATAGGCAGCAGAAGATGGCCTTGTGGGACATCAAAGGGAGGAGAGTCCCCTGGTCCTGGAAAGGCTTGATGCAACAGTGAAGAAGCAGGGACAGGGAAGCAGGAGGGGATTGATTGGGGAACAGGGAGAGGGGAAATGGCTTATGGGACTTTCGGGTGGGGGAACCAGGAAAGGGGAAATCATTTGAAATGTAAATAATCAATGTATCCAAGAAAAAAAAGAAAAAAGAAATACAGGAGAACATGGGTCAACAGGCATAAATCCATAAAGAGGAAACACAAAAATCCCTTAAAGAATTATAAGAAAACACAATCAAGTGAGGGAATTGAAGAAAACCATCCAGAATCTAAAAGTGGAAGTAGAAACAATAAAGAAATCGCAAAGTGAGATGTCTCTGGAGATAGAAAACCTAGGAAGGGGGAAATCATTTGCAATGTAAATAAAAAATAAATAAATAAAAATAAAAATGAAAAAAAAGGGCACCCACTTTTGTAAAAGAGACATTGAAAAACTTAAATCACACATCAAACCCCACACATTCATAGTGGGAGACTTCAACACCCTACTCTCACCAATTTACATATTATTCAGACAAAAACTAAGCAGAGAAACAAAAAAAAAAAAAAAAAAAAACCAGACATTATGAATCATATGGACCTAACAGATATCTATAGAATATTTCACCCAAACACAAAAGAGTATACCTTCACAGCATCTCAGATCCTTCTGAGATCATATAATTGACCATATAATTGGTTACAAAGCAAGCCTCAGCAACACATAGAAGAAAATTGAAATAATGCCTTGTATCTCTTATCAGACTACCATGAAATAAAGCTGTATGTCAATATTAACAATAGTAACACTAAAAAGCCTACACACTCATGGAAACTGAACAACTCTCTACTCAAAGGTCAGGGAAGAAAAAGAAACGAAAGACTTTCTAGAATTCAATGACAATGAAGGTACAGCACACCCAACCCAAATTTGTGGGACACAATGAAAGCAGTGCTAAGAGGAAAGTTCATAGCACTAAGTGCCTCCAAAAAGAAATTAGAGAATTCTCTTATCAATTTAAAAGTCCGCCCAAAAGCTCTAGAAAATGAAGCACAGAAAAGAGGGGTAGAAGGCAGGAAATAATCAAAATCAGGGCTGAAATAAGTTAAAAACAAAGAAAACATAAAGAATCAACAGAACCAAGAGCTACTGCTTGTTAAAAAAAATCAAGATAGACAAGCCCTTAGCCAAACTAAAAGGCAGAAAGACCATAAAAAGTTAAAAATAATTCAAATAATTATGTTTGAATAATAATTAGCATCACTTATTAGTCAAACATAAGTGATGCTGAGGAAATTCAAAGAATCTTTAGGTCTTTCTTTAAAAGCCTGCACTTCTCATAATCACAAAATCTGAATGAAATGATTTTTCTAGACAGATATCACTTAACGAATTTAAATCAAGATCAGGTAAACCATCTGGATAATCCTGCAACCCCTAAGGAAATAGAAGCAGTCATTAAAAATCTCCCAACCAAAAAGAGGCCCGGGCCAGATGATTGTAGAATAGAACTGTACCAAACAAAGAAGAGCATATTCATCAAACTATTCCACAAACAAACAAAACGAACATTGCCCAACTCATTCTATGAAGCCTCAGTCACCATGATACCTAAACTACACAAAGACTCATCGAAGAAAGAGTTTCAGACCAATTCCCCTTATGAACACTGATGCAAAAACCTCAATATCTACCAACAGTACCCAAGAACACATCAAAGACATCACCCACCATGAGCAAGTAGGCTTCATCTCAAGGATGCAGCAGGGATAGTTTAATATAGGAAAACCTAACAATGAAATCCACCATATAAGCAAACTGAAAGAAAAAAAATGATCATTTTAGATTTTAAAAAAGCCTTTGACAACAAACAAAACCCCTTAATGTTAAAATTTTTGAAAGATCGGGATACAAGAAACATACCAAAGCATAGTAAAATCAATATAAAGCAAGCTGATAGCCAACATCAAATTAAATGGCGAGAAAAGATAATTTTACCTAAATTGGCGACAACAAAAGATGTCCACTCTCTTCCTGTCTCTTCAGTGTAGTACTTGAATTTCTAGCTATAGCAATAAGACAACAAAATGAGTCAGGTGGATGCAAATTGGAAAGAAGTCAAAGTATTGCTATTTGAAGATAATATGATAGCATACATGTATGACCCCCAAAATTCTACCAAAGAGCTTCTGCAGCCAATAAACACCTCCAGCAAAGTGGCTGGATACAAAATAAACTCATAAAAAATTCAGTAGCCCCCTTTCATACAAATGTTAAATGGCCTGAGAAAGAAGTTATGGAAACAATACCCTGACGATAGCCACAAATATCTCCAACCAACCAAGTGAAAGACCTGAATGACAAGAACTTTGTCTCTGAAGAAAGAAACTGAGGAAGATATAGAAGAGAGAAAGATCTTCTATGCTCTTGAATCAGTAGGATTTACATATTGAAAATGGTCATCTTACCAAAAGGATATTTTCTAGTTCCTGAAAAATTTGCCTGAAAATTTCATGATGCCCTTGTTTTTAATAGCTGCATAGTATTCTGTTGTGTAAATGAACCATGTTTTCAGTATCCATTCTTTGGTTGAGGGGTATCTGGGTTGTTTCTGGTTTCTGGCTATTATGAATAAAGGTGCTATGAACAGGGTGGAATACTTTTTCGTGTGATATGCTGGAGCATCTTTTGAGTATGTGGTCAAGAGACATATAGCTGGGTCTTCAGGTAGAACTATTTCCAATGTTCTGAAAGGTGAGGATTACACTAGTCACTGAGCCCTGGGCTCCTACATACTGGGCAGTGGCTTTGTCACAACGGAGCTGTGTCTATAGCTATTTTCTTCTTCTCTCAGCCTATTATTATTATTATTATTATCATCATTCAGTAAGAATATCACCGTGTAACGTGCAGAGACCTTTAATCAATCCTGCTTTGGTACATTTGGTGCATCGAGAACAATAACACATCAGCCCCAGGGATGTTTCTCTTGGTGACTCCAGTATTTCAGTTTCCTCTGACAACAGTTCATCACACAGTTGACAGCATCCTAATGCCTGCCTTTTCTATCTGCTAAGGCATCTTGGGGCAACTTTCTTTCTTTTTATTGAATATAATCTTCATTAACATTTCAAATGCTAAAACCTTTCCCGGTTTCCCCCGCTCCCGGAAAACCCCCAACCCCTCCTCCCACCCCCAGCCTCCAAGTATATGCCCCTCCACCCGACCCACTCCCACCTCCCCTCCCCCTCTATTTCCCTTTGTTAGGGCCTCTATTGCACCTTCACTGGACCAAGGGCCACTCCTCCCACTGATGCCCAACAAGACATTTCTCTGCCACATTTTTGGCTGTGTGTACCCCTTGGTTGATGGTTTAGTCCCTGGGAGTCCTGAGGCGGCTGGGTAGCCGACATCGTTGTTCTTCCCATGGGGCTGTAAACCCCTTCAGCTCCTCAGGACCACCCTCCTACTCCTCTATTGGGGACTCCACACCCAGTTCAATGGTTGGTTGCTAGCATCCGCCTCTGCATGTATGAGGCTCTGACAGGGCTTGGGGCAACTTTCAAAGACTGAGCACATGGCTCCAATGACTGAAGCCACTAATCCATGTCCCACATTGAGGTCAGACCTGCATGTTCTTCCTGGAGGTGCTTTTAAGCACCTGTACACATGAGACAGATGATCTTTACTTCTCTGCTCATGCCAGTGTGGCTTCTCAGTGCTGTTTGATTGTTCATATTGATGAATAGGAGGGGTATTTTGAAGGAAGAATGAGACATTCCTAAGGCAGAATTAGGAAAGTAAGGATTAAGTTCCCTTTCTTGGAAGAACTTTGTTTCCATCAAGCCCTAATCAATCTCTGGCATTGGAAGGAGGAGATGCTGAATGGCTGAGTCAGAGAGAGGAGCATCTCCTGAAAAGGGCACCTCGGTTTCTAATCAGTACAAGGAGAGCATTAGCATAGAGGCAGAGAGTGTTTCCCATGACATGAGCAGTCCCTCCTTTGGACACTGAATTGTATCCAGGAGAGCTTTTGGCATCCCTTGTGATGTCACCAGTGTTGTAGCAGCACCAACTGCTCTTAGGGCATTCAATCAGTACCCATAGAGTTTATCTAAAGTCCTGTTTGCAAGCCTGAGGCGTCTAGTCAGCAGAGAATGAGGAGCATGAGAGATCAGAGAGAGAATCAGGAGGAAGCTGGACTTCCATCTCAGTATAAAACAGCAAGAGGAGGTCCTGAGGTAGACACAGTGAGTCCTGGGTTGGAGCAGGAGCAGTGTTTCCTGGAGAAAGTGGACTCGAGCTAGTCTTTCCAGCAGTGGGGCATAGGAAACGGAGCCTCTGGAAAGCTAATGAATTTCCCTGCTTATCATAATTCATCAAAGAAACACCAAACATTAGCTTGTCCATGCCCAAAGCCAGATGTTGACAAGGCCAATGCTTTTATACTGCCAGCTTCTACCTATTGTGCTTACTGAGCATAAGAGGAATAACATG
Organism: Apodemus sylvaticus; assembly: GCF_947179515.1. NCBI lineage: Eukaryota > Metazoa > Chordata > Mammalia > Rodentia > Muridae > Apodemus > Apodemus sylvaticus. The sequence goes on from NC_067479.1 coordinate 88,313,830, forward strand.
GAGACAAAGGCAGAGCAGCAGGAGTCACGGAGGCACTATGATTTCCCAGCTTAGGGCAGGGTGTCACAGCACTTTACACCCAGTTGCTTCTTTTAGGTACAGTGGTTATCTGTCAGTAGTGACAGGGAGAGACATGCGCTTCTGAGAATGTGAACTTTTGTTCAGAATTCCTCTGACCAGCTCCACCTGAGAGTGACCTCTTAATTTTCTGAATCAGCTGTTGTGGGTGGCAAGCATTTGTCTAGTGCAGCCAAAGCACATGTCAGAGACAGTGGACCAAGACAGAGACTGGATCCTCTTGCAGGCTCAGGGGTGTTTTGGTCTTTCAGTAGGGCAATTGATCAGTCTGTGGACCATGTTCTGCCCCTGCATGACTTTTGTAAAATGATAGTTCAAAGTGATTTCATTATGAAATTTTAAAAAAGTGCAGAGAATAATAATTGTGGGTTGATAAATACATTATGAATATGCTCATATCTGTTTATTTAAATAGGATATTTAGAAGCCCTAGTTTTGGCCCAGCACATAAGGAACTTGGGAAGCAGCATGAAATCCTTTTTGGAAATAATTTAAAACATCTATATGCAAACAAGCAGTGAATGGTGAACACGTGGAATGAATCAAAATTTCAAATTGTGGAAATTATAAGTTAGACCCAGAGAAAGCAAGAAAATTGAAGGCATTGCATTTTCCTGTATTCAAATATTTGAAAATCATCAAATCCAATTTAGCAAATAAACAAATACATACAATAACCAAGGAGGCTTTTTCCAGTTACATATGATTTATTTGAAATTAAAAAGAGGAGCGCAGGCTGAGAGCACATACCGACTGAGCACACAGACCATGGCCACCAAGCATCCCAAGTGTGACAAGACTGTGTACTTCACTGAGAAGGTGAGCTCCCTGGGCAAGGACTAGCACAAGGTCTGTCTCAAGTGTGAGTTCTGCAACAAGACACTGATCCCCGGCGGCCATGATGGGAAGCACTTCTGCCACAAGCCCAGTTATGTCACATTTGGACCCAAAAGCATGAATATCAGGAATGCTGGTTCCTCCATCTGGGAGAAGCCTCCCAGATGGCTCCTCAGGACCGAGGGCCCCTGTGGTGCAAACTGAGGAGCAGAAGACCAACTGATCCCCCAAGGGTCCCAGCAAAGTCTCTAGTGTCACCATATTCACTGGGGAGCTCAACATGTGTCCTCAAGAGTGTACTTCACTGAGAAGGTAACCTTCCTGGGTAAGGACTGGTATAGGTTCTGCCTGCGCTGTGGGCGTTGCTCTGTGGCACTGACCCCAGGCAGGTATGCTGAGCATAATGGCCAGCCCTACTGCCACAAGCCTTGCTATGGCCCTAAAGGAGTAAATACTGGCGCTGTGGGCAGCTATAGACCCGGAAGGCACAGCTCAGCCTTAGATCTACAGATGCTGTCCTTGGGGTCCCCTATTTGACCCCAAGGGAAAGGGACCTGTTGCCTAGTCTGGCCTCAGCATATCTCACCTGCAAATCCAGGACCTAAGAAGTGGAGGAGAAAGCCTTGGTAGTCCCAGAATTTCAGCCCTCTTTGTCACCTTGGCATGTCCTGTGCTGCCCATGGTTTACTTCCTATCTGTGTGCCTCCATAGCTCCAGGAGCTCTGTGCTCCTGTGCCCAGAATTCTCTCTGGCCCTGTGTCCCCATGTCTCTGACGGCTCTCCAAGATGGCTGTCCTATGATGTCCCTTTACCCACACCTGCCCACCAGGATTCTTTATGCTCTACTTGCCGTTAATGGCCATGAGCTCCCAGCATTCCCAGGGTGATGGGCCCCTGCAAGGAGCCCTCTGCTGGGCTCCACTCTACTCCCTATTTATCACATGGGTCACAGCTATGGAGACTTTTGCTTCAATAAATAGTTCAAAGAGTGAAATTACAAAGAAATTAAAAAGAAAACAATGTAATCCATTACAATGGAAGGCTAATGAAGAAATTTATATGATTTTTATAGGTAGATACAGGAATATTTTTACAAGTGTGACATACATTTGTGATAGACACTCTCAGTAAAGGGGGAATACAGAGAATTTAGCAATATGATATTTCCACAGCAATCAACTAAAATCATCTCTAACTAAGAATCTGGAAGCTTCTTCATGAAGATCAGTAATGAAAAATAGTGCCTCTCACTGTAACATCTCATACTTTTTGCAATAAGTGAAAATGTAAAATAGAAGTTGTACTAATTGATAAGGAAAGCATAAGTCTATTCATTTGAATAAGACCTTATCATCCCCTTGGATTGTCCAAAAGAATTCATTTTATAAAGTACTATATTAACCAATTACATCAATTTTATCAAAGACAGTTTACATAACATACAGAAGTTAGTTGGTTCCTTCTCTATGCTAGTGATTCACATGTAAAAAAATTAAAATATATGTCCCAATTAGCATAACTAGCAAGAAAAATAATAAGCTAGGATATAAAGCTCACAAAGTATACACTAAACCTACATAAGAACAGCTAGAAGATTCCCAGGTAAGAAAACGAGTGGAAATGTATTTCATAATCATGAATAAGAAGATTCAATTTGGCTATGAGACCAGTTTTTATTAAATTGTATGGATAATTCAAAGAGCACATTAAATTCTCTATTTCTATAGCTGACACAATCTGAAAGGTGATTAAAAGAGTTGGAGTGGATTTATAAAATGCCACAATAAGGCCAGGCAGTGGTGGCACATGCCTTTAATCCCAGCACTTGGGAGGCAGAGGCAGGCAGATTTCTGAGTTTGAGGCCAGCCTGGTCTACAGAGTGAGTTCCAGGACAGCCAGGGCTACACAGAGAAACCCTGTCTCAAAAAAAAAAAAAAAAAAAAAAAAAACCACCAAAAAATGTTATGACATCATTAATAAAAGATGAGGAAAACAACCATGTGTCAGAGAGGAGACGAGGAGACCCAAGGTAGAGAAAGTCCTCTTTGACAAAGTACAGCAGGTAGGTTCTAGTTTCTTCACTTCTTGCTTCAGTAAGAAGTTACAGGCACCAGCTTTTTCAGGACCCACATGAAGGGCAAGTTGAACATCTGCATATATGCAGGGAGGCTATTTCAAGCTGAGAAATGCTCTTTGGTTGGTGGTTCAGTCTCTGAGAGCCCCAAGGGTCCAGGTTAGTTAACTCTGTTGGTCTTCCTGTGGGGTTCCTATCCCCTTTGGGGATTGTAATCCTTCCTCCTACTCTTTCACATGGTCCATCTACTTTTTGGCTATGGGTGTCTGCATTTGTCTGAGTCAGCTGCTGGGAGGAGCCTCTCAGAGGACAGCCATGCTAGGCCTGTCTGCAAACATAACAGAGTATCATTAATAGTGTCAGGGATTGGTGCTTGCCCATAGGATGGGCCTCAAGTTGGGCTGGTTATTGGTTGCTCCATTCCCTCAGTCTTTGCTGCAGTCTACACGCTTGGCTTTCTTGTAGATGGGATAAAATTTGGCCAAAATATCTGTGAATGGGTTGGGTGTCTACTGTCCCAATGAGGTTCCTGTATGGCTACAGTAGGTCACCTCTTCAGGTTCCATATCCCCAATGTAATGAGTCACAGCTAAGGTTGGACCTCTCCCTTTTCCCAGGTCTCTGTCTCTTCGTGGATATGTCCCTGCATACCCACCCCCATCAGCTGAAGATTTCCATTCATTCTTATGGACATCTATCCATCTTTCCTGTCCCTCTCCACACCTGATCCTAAATCCCCAATTCCCCTCCCCATTTCCTCCTCTCTTAGTATCCTCCCTCCTTCTGCTCTTATGACTATTTTATTCCCCCCTTCTAAGATTCAAGCATGCTTGCCTGTGCCTTCCTTCTTCTTTAGCTTCTTTAGGTCTCTGGAGTATAGCTTAGGTTAATACCCAAGCTGACTGGGGAGTCTGTTTGGTAGAGAGAATGGGTAACTTAGTGAGATCAAAGAGAGGCAGAAGGAATCTGGACTTCCATCTCAATGTAAACTAACAAAAAGTAATGACCCTGGGAAAGGTGCAGGCAGTCCTGGGCAGGGGATATGAAATTTCCTGGAGGAGGAATACTTGAGCTGGGCTTTCCAGCAATGGGGCCACAGAAAATGGGGCCTCTGAGAAGATAATGAAGTCCCTGCTTATCACAATTACTTAAAGTCAAGGATTGCAGAACATTACTTTGTCCATCTCCAATGCCAGTTGCTGATCGGGCCAATGCTGTTATCCTGTGAGTTCTTAGCTTTCATGCCTCCTGGGCATTGGGGGTATAACATGGGGACAGGAAGAGCATCTGGAGTCACGGAGGCACTATGATTTCCCAGGTTAGGGCAGGGCATCACAGCACCTTACACCCAGTTGCTTCTTTTAGGTGCAGTGGCTATCTGTCAGTAGTAATGGAGAGAAATATACTTGTAGACTATGCTGTTTTTCTCCTGGATGCTGATAACCAGGGTTGAGGGCTCTGAAGCCAAGTTACACCCTGTGCATTTTTAAATAAGCCCGGAGAGGCCATCTCTGTGGTCATTATTATCCTGTGTAGGGGAAACAGGAGAAATCCCAGACTGTTTAGATACCCACCTCTCTACAGAGTGACGGGAAAGTTGAGATCCACAGAAAAGGCATCTCAAGCCTGGACCAAAATCTTTGGGGTGTCACTGGTTCACAGACATGCTCTCTGTTTGGACTCAGTGGTCTGTCCACCCTCTATGCATTATCACTATACAAGTATACAAGTGTGCTTCTACCTACCAAGACTAGAGGATTGCTACCAACCACCCATCCCTCTTCAGCAAGCAGATAATGAAGGAAATGAAGACCTGGCCACTTAGTTCCAGTTGATGACCAGTGAGAGAAATGAGCTTCAAGATCACCTGATCCTCATCACTGACGGTTCTTTGGACAATAGGTATAGTTTCAAACACATGGTGTCAGTCTAAGACTGCAATGCCACAATTATACTTTTAAGGTCTTGGGTTCCAAGTTCTAGAAGGCTGTATAGCATGTCCCTGTGCCCAACTCATGTCCCTAAATGCTTCTCAGAGGAGAGGCCAAATCTGATGCTTGGGCAGGAATGAGATGGGAACTGGACTCTTCTACTTCTTCCAGATGAAAACCTGAGCCTGTAGTCTGAATGACTGGACTCAGGGATTCAGGGACTGCAGTAGGGGAGGGTGAGTTCCCAGCATGCCTTTGGAAAGACTTTGACTTGGGATAGCTTAGTTTCTGGTTGCTCTGACTTTGTGAATTTTTTACCTGCCTGGCACTGAGTACTCACACCTCCTGGTACAAACTCAGGTGAATTGAGCAAACTCTTTCCATCTCATTGCTTGGACGACCTGAGGTCAACATTGTTCCTCTTGTTCCTTGTGCCTCTTGCTGAGACAGTATTGCTCCATGCATTTCTTCTGCAGCCCATTGTGTTCTCCCTCTCTGCCTCTGTCCCTGTGCGTTTGTGCATATACATTTGTATGATTGTGTGCTTCCCCCCGCCCAGACTCTGGGAACTAGGGGTGTGCATTTTATTCTGAGTATTTGTTTCACAGTTTCAAAGTGATTCCAGTGCTGTGGTCTGAAAGCCCCACTTTAAGTAGCACAGCACTTGGCCTATGTGTGCACCTTGGAGGCGTGTTAAAATTCCTTGAGTAGTTTACAATGCTATCGTGCCCTTGGACCTCATGTGTAGAAGTCTATCAAAGTAATCCAGGGTCAAGAGTAATTCAGGATCTAGAATCCCTGTTGTCAAAACAGGAGAAATGAAATAACTTGTTTCTGGTGGGTGAAGCCCTGCGGCAAAAGCTCCTGAGAACACAATGGGGTAGATCGCCACTCCAGTCCTCCTGAGTGACTCAGGCATCCAGTGTACCCTGTGTCTGGACACACCACCTCTGCAGGGCTTAGACCAGGATAAGACGTTCATAATTATCATAATGTCCCAGGACATAGGATCCAGAATGTGGCATCCCCTGGACTGGGGTCATTCAGAACACAGACTGATTGCCCAGGATCCTTCAGTCCGTGTTCATGGGATTCTGTCCTCCCGGAGCCAGCCCCCTCCCACGGTTTAAATCTGCTGTATGAGAATCTGATGAAGAAGCAAAAACCGGTCATGAAAGAGCTTGGAGAATGAGAATATTGAGGTCTCTGAGAACCTCGAGGAGCTAGGGGAGGAGACAGGGTTGTGTAGGTAAGAGCCTATCAGGGACTCCAGCAGAGGAATAGCCATTTTTGCCATTTATGGGTTCTAGACTGCAGAGTCTGCAGCTCAAGTTCAGGTTTGCATTCTTTCCGCTGCTGCATAGCGTTCAACGTGCCTTGTGCCTTTTCAACTCAGTTTTGCTAAGAGTGAAAGACACTGTCACCCTTTCCAGCATTGTCCTACCATCCCCAGGAGCCTCTAGATTGAAAAGTGATTCACACTGTGAGATGGGGGTCAATTAGCCTTGGGCCTCTGGGGATCTGACTGGGTTTTTACAGAGCTTATAGTTATGGAAAAGGAGGATAGAATGTCCTCTGCTTGGTTCGCCTGTCCCACCTTGAGGCTCTTTACCCTACTTTTTAACCCCTATTTACCTGCTTTTTATGTTTCCTTTTTAACTTGGATAGTCCCACAGGTGGAGATCCCTCTTTCGGATCCCTATTGCTTTTGGGGACTTGAGAAATTATTTCTCCCTGAATTGGCTGTTCTCTGTTTATGGTCTTAGGGCTGCAGCTTTCATTGTATGTATTGGGCATTGTAAGGTCTTCATGGGAACCTGGGGTGTTATAGGGTTAATGGGATCCAGAAGTAGGAATGGCAGGAGGCGGCTCCGGGGCCTTCCTATGCAGAATCTGTTTGCACTAACCTGCACAGCTGGCTCCTGATGGAGCAGACTCAGGTGAAGAAGAAGGTAGACATGCTGAGGTAGAGGAACAAGAAATTGCAGGGCAATTGGTCCCTTCTACAGCAATATATGGAAGACATGCTAATATCTAAGAATAAGAGGAGACCAGGTGCTTCTAGACCCATCAACATCATGTAGGGTACGAAGCTGGGTCAGGCTAATGTCTGGCACCATTTGCCCTTTTGATTGCCTGTCTGCTCATCCACACACCTCTGCTTTTACCTGTCACCTTTCTACCTGTCACACCCACCTCCTGTAATGTAATCGTTGACTGTTCTGTCTACACACAAGTTTTTGGGGAAGTTAGTCTCCTGTGAGAAAGTGAATCCTTTGGCAAGTGTATCCTGCTGCTCTGCTCGAAGCTGCAGTCCAATGAAGGAGACAGGTGATTAACATGTCACACATGTACATGTCTCATGGCAGGTGGGTGCTATGCACAGAGCTTTGAGTGAGTTCTCAGTTCTGCGACTCATTTGCATGACAGGGTCATGGGACCTCACAGGTAGGAAGCTGCTTGCAAGTAGAACACCCTGGTGCAAATGGCAAATGTGTGCTTCTCATTGTCATGGACATCGGGGGCAAGTGGCCTTCTTTCTTCCTACAACCCAATCATAGGGACAGAAGCCTGAGAATCACCGTGATAGCCCTGTTTTCTCTAAGTGTTGCTGGAAAGTTCTTTCTTCCTGGAACCTAAAGTCTGGAACTGACTTGATGGACCAAGAATGTGGGAAGGACTTTTGATAAGTTAAGCGAGAGAGCCACCTCAGTATAGTCTGGTCATGCAGAGAATGCTCTGCACCGCAACTTAGTTAAGAAGGAATGATAGAGCTCTCAACCAATTCTAAGACAGCTGGTGCGTTCAGATTCCCCTGCTCATCTGCCTTGAAGCCTGTGGGCGGGACGGTGCATGATTGCCGTATGCATTAGCTAGAGGAGATCATTTGTCTTCTTAGTCTCTACCTTTAAACGGGGTTTTTATTTCTCCACATGGATGAGCAGTAGGGCCTTGGGATCCTTTGCACATGCTTGTCTTGTATGAAGGTCTGTACAGCCCTCCACTAAGAACACCGTATTCTAGTGAACAGTTTATGGAAGTGAGGGAAGAAATGCTTAAATATGTGCTGAAGCAGGAGCCGGCCGTCCAGGAAAAGAACTTAGAAAAGCTGCAGCATCACTTTGAAGTCCTCCAGAGGAGACAGGAGCAGCCCTGGCTGGGATGACAGGGTGGATCCACTTGTGCCCCCCCCTAAACTTGGAATCTCTGTCCTTTATCAGCTTCTCTTCACCAGCAGGGCCAAGGGCATCTGCGAGGAAAAGGTCACCTCAAAGTTTTTTGCCGGTCTAGTCAACAAGTACTTCTATCCAGAAAAAAAAAAAATGTTTGCTACTGTGTCTGAGGATTTTTGACTCTTCTCTGTGCTCCCTCTACTATGTTCTGAGCAGGCTGTCCTTGAACTCAGATATCTGCCTGCTTCTGCCTCCCTGGGATGGGATGTGAAGGTGTACACCTCCCCTGCCTGGCTGAAATTACATATTCATTTAGGAACATTCCCTGTAAAGAGCAGACTCTATTCCCGTAGCAGTGCTCTCTCTGTCTTCTCACGTCTCTATCCATTCTGTGGATAGTATATGTTAAGGAGGTCCCAGGACGAACGAACCCAGGCAGATGGAAACCTCTGCTGCAGGGATGATCGGCTCCTTCCCAGCAGTGCTCTGGAACAGACTGATATGTAACTCTTAGTAAAAAGTTATAATTTTTTTCTTTATATTCGTATTGCTACTTTGTTAGTGAGTTCTTTTTCATCTGTCTCCTAACAATATCTCTGTGGGTCAGCTCACCTCCTCCTGCCTCAACTGCCACTAACTGTCTTTTCAGTCGGCTAGTCCAATTCACTCTCAACTGTCTTCGTTTCACTCTTCAGAATTTCTTCCCTTCCCTTTTTCCTTCCCTTCCTTTCCCTTCCCTTCCCTTCCCTTCCTCTTTTTTTCCTTCTCTTATCTCTTCTTTCCAGCCCTACACAATTTCTTTCCTCTTCTCTGATCCCTCTCTTCTGACTCCTGAAACCTACTTCTGCCTACTCCCCAGTCCTACTGCTCTCTCCTTACTTTCTTAGCCTCTGCTGGATTTAATAGACTCTTGTTTCCAGATTCCAAGAGCCAACTGTCACTGAAGAAAATAGGGTCATTTAAGGGGCCAGGCACACAAAATATTTCATTTTGTGAATATTATATTTCCCACCCCCACCCCCATTTCTTTTAGCCAATAGTGAATCATAGTACTCTGGAAGCTGACACAGAAAGATGAGGATTTCCAGACCTTTCCGTAATATATAGCAAAATCCATTTAAAAAGATGAGTATTTTCATACTATTCTGAAGCTTTTGCACTGACATAACTATTTGTACAAAGTTACTTTTTGTTTTTTACTTTTTCTCATATTATTATTGGTATCTTCCTGGGTTCTTTTATCTGTCTCCTAATAATATCTTCTCTGACTCATCCAAATTTTCCTGCCCCAACTGCCACCCACTGTCTCCTCAGCCTGCTAGTCTCAACTGTCTATTTCACACTTCAAAACCTCTTCTCTTTTCAAGCCCTACTTTCTTCCTGCATCAACTGTCTTCTCTGACCTTATTCTTCTGTCTCCTGGACCCTGCTTCTGCCCACCATGACGACTCTCTCCAACTCCTTTATCTAACTCCCCTACTGTCCCTCTCAGCCTCTGTTGGCTTTTAAAACCTTTCCTGTCCCCAGAAGTCCAAAAGCCAACTGTCACTGAAGACCACAGGGCAATTTAAAGGGCCAGGCACATAACATATATCACACTCCATAGAGAGCCAGGAAGTGGTTTTCCAAAACTAGGTCTAAGGAAATTGAGGCTCCTGTTTGGTGCTAGACCAAATGTAGGGCCATTATTCTCAGGCAGGCAACTTGAGAACTGCTGCTCCAGCCTGACAGGCTGTGTTTTGCATGTTGCTTGTTAGCAAGGTGCATCCTGAGCAGAAGGCCTGGGCTAGCCTCATGACCTTGTCCAGGTCTGTATTATGTCTCTGCTGTGATCCATCAGTAACTCATTATGAATATAGTGCATATCACTTGTATGCTATTGACTAAATGAGGTCACTTTTACAAAATGGTACTCCTGGATTGTAGGAGGAAGTCCTAGTCTTTTTAATGGAACAGAGAACATACAGTACCTAGATCAAATTCTGACATGTCTTTAAGCCTGAGAAAATCTCTAGGTACTATGTGACTCTTTCTCCCTGGGTGTACAAACAATGATTTGAGGTAAAAGTTCAATATTGACTTTCCATTACAGTTGAGGGGGTGGAAGGTGGCAGCCTGACAGCTGGCATGTCAGGTCCCCACCAGGCCTGTCTTTTTTGTTGTTGTTGTTGTTGTTGTTGTTGTTGTTGTTCCCCCATATTAATAAAATCTGAACATTTTTATTCCTCATTTACATTTCAAATGTTATACCCTTTCCCGATTTCCCCCCTCCCAGAAATCCCCAACCCATCCTCCCACCCCCTGCTACCAAGGAGATGCCCTTCTGCCCAACCCACTCCCACATACCCGCTTCCTCGATTTCCCCATGCTGGGTTATCTATAGAGCCTTCATAGGACCAGGGACTTCTCTTCCCACCAATGCCCGACAAGGTATTCCTCTGCCACAGTTGTGGCTGGAACCATGTGTACCCCTTGGTTTATGGCTCAGTCCCTGGGAGCCCTGGGGGGGGGTCTAGTGGAACAACATCGCTGTTCTTCTCATAGGGCTACAAAACCCTTCAGCTCCTCCAGTCCTCCCTCCAACTCCTCCATTTGGGACCAATGGTTGTCTGCTAGCATCTGTAAGGCTCTGGTAGGGCCCCTCAGGAGGCAGCCATAAAAGGCTCCTTTCGGCAAGCACTTCTTGCCATCCATAATAGTGTCAGGGTTTGGTGACTGTTTATAGGATGAACCCCCAGGTAGGACAGTCTCTGGATGGCCTTTCCTTCAGTCTCTGCCCCAGTGCTTTGTCTCCATAATTGCTCCTGTGAGTATTTTGTTCCCTTTCTCAGAAAAACGGAAGCGCCTCCACTTTGGTCTTCCTTCTTCTTGTGCTTCATGCGGTCTGTGAGTTGTATCTTGTTTATTCTGGGCTAATATCCACTTATCAGTGAGTACATCCTATGCATGTTCTTTTGGGATTGGGTTACCTTACTCAGGATGACACTTTCTAGTTCTATCCATTTGTCTAGGAATTTCATGAATTCATTGTTTTTAATAGCTGAGTGGTATCTCCACAGTCCTGGGAGGTTAACTATCTCCCTGTGACACCTGGATATGGCACATTGTGGCCAAAGATGGTCCCCAGCCAGAGACAGAAACTGGAATGCTCCTGCCTTAGATTTCCAGATGGGTTTTCTGTGTTCCAGGAACAGAGCAGCAGGGGTGTTCCTGCCTGTGCTCTGTGGAGGGACTCATGGTGGAAGGGGCTGAAGGAATGGAACGGGAGTGGTATTCGGGAGGGCAGGGGTAAGGGGGGTGGGGTTTGGTGGTTGCTGGGTAGTGAGTCTGCCAGGTCCCCAGCTGCAGCTCTGGGACTCCAGAGGTGGAAGGGTGTTCTCACCAACTGCTCTGAGTGCAGCGTGTTCTCCAGGATGGATCAGGTGATGGTGTCTTTGCTGTAGCAGACAGGCCAAGAGCAGAGAGGCCAGGCGGTGGCAGAGGTGGAAGGAACAGGGGTGGGGGGTAGGCTGTGGGGGGTGATGGGGGGGTGGAGGGGGAAAGGAGAGAAGACACCAGGCCTGTCTTAACTGCATTCCTCCCTCACTCTGAGAAACTATAGCATGAACTGTAACTGGCCACCGCACAGAAAGAGCCTCCTGCAGAAGGCAGGAACTGCTGCACCAGGAGCCACCCACTGAGCCTCATCCCCTGCAACCACAGAATCCACTGGGTCAATTATCTTCTTCTTATTTCCTTTCCTTAGTGTGATTAGGCACTAATTTTATATAGCTAGGGGGCCTGCCAGGCATCTTCTGGTTCTAACAATACATCTTGGGAGACCTGAGGTGACTATCCGGCCTATAAGTATATAAGACCAGCCACAGACTCTAGGTCTGGGTCTGCTAATTCTTCAGCGAGAGAATGCTGCTTAGCATACTTTTCAATATGGGTTTGGTTTGTGTTTTTGTCTTAGGTTGTTTTGGTTGTGTGTTACTATTTTTCAACATTTGCTAAAGCTATTCCCTCTTTTATATTTGACTGCCTTTTAAAAGCCAGTTTTAAAATAATGTTTGTAGTATTACTAGTTTAATAAATCCCAGTGTGGGGTTCCTTCCTGCCTTTGACCATTTATGTTCCTAGATGAATGAGACCCACACAGCCTTGTATTTTAATACGCCTTAAGCAACATGGTAGTTGAGCAACTGCCTAACCTCTGTGCTGTTATAATCTACCTCCCACTGATATCTCCAAGGTTCTTAATAATTTCTATGTTCCATCTTGGCTCTTCTTGAACCGACTGAGTACCCTCTGGGCGAGTTCTCTTGGCTATTTTTACCAAAGAAGAGTGATGGCTCTGGTTCTCCGTCCTATACATCGTTCTTCCATGATGCTCTCTCTCCTCTCTTGCACACTCTTAAGGCATGGAGGCTGTCTCTTTCTCTCCCTCCTCATGGTCTGTAGCCCAGGAAATCTAAACCCCACCCCCCCCTCTCTCTCTCTCCTCCACAGCTATTGGCTGCCAGCATCTTTATTTATCTATCAGTATTAACTGTGGGAAGGTTCCCAGAGCTACATGCAGACTCCAGATGCTGGGGGCCCAGCACTTAGCAAAAAGACAAAACCTCAACAAATTGTCTTTTATGAATAAAAATTGATTTCTAGCTGTTCACTCTTAAGACCATTTCTTTATTCAGGTGTGCTGTCCCGCTCCTATAACCATAGAACTCACATGCAGAGATGGGTCTCTGTAAGTTCCAGGAACTTAGTGAGTTCCCAGACAGTCAGGGAAAATTCAGGTGGATGGTGTCATATTTGTGCATTTTGTGGCTTACTCCATGATTACACACTTTATGATGCAACATGTAGCACACTGTATGTAATTCTGAGTTGTATTACCTACCCCTAAAATATAGTTCTCTATAACACACATCTTTATTGGCTGTGTCAAATAATTACTGAGAAGTATATTGTTCTACAGATTCTCAGGAAATAAAAGCATTCCCTAAAGAAGTATATACAAATCAGGAAATCCAGAGCCTAGGTTTTCTTGAAATAAAACATCAGTGATAACTACACAACAGAGATAATGAAATTGTAAGTCACGTTGGGAAGTCTGTTTATAGATGCTATCGGCCTTGATCATGTACTTAGTGTGCTTTTATTGTTATTGTTGTTTAGAATTACTTTCGTTATTTATCTGGCACGCATGCTGTGTTAGGTGGATGGGATCATCTACGATTAAATGGAGAAGTCTCTGGAGATGTGTAGGAAGTGGTGTGTATGAGATAGGCATGCTAATGGCCTTAGGCTGCCCAGGCTTCTATACAGAGATCTGGTGTCCCCAGTGCTCTCCAGGGTTTCAGGATCATGGTCCAGGACTACTTATTTCAAAATTTGGAGCAGATGCCTCCCTCTCCTCTAGTATGACACTATAGATTAGGCACATATGATAAAGACTTGAGATTATCTCTATTGAGGCTGGGGTGGGATAAAGAATCCTTCTTGATAACAGGAAATAAGATCTTCATCTAAGTAGTGTTGGGGTGTGGGAAAGCTCCAGAGAAGCTACGTAGATGGAACTTGTGCAGTAGCCATGTGATTCTGGTGGAAAGCATGTCTGTGCAGCCTGGAGCATCGGAAGGACCGTTGAAGCTGCCCTTTTGCCATGGTAGGCTTCAAAGGATATTAAGGAAATGTTTCTCACAGGTGACTGTTTCATAATTTATGAAATCGAACTGACTTTCGAAGACTGGAGGTGAGTCATAGAATTAAAGTTTGGAGCAAGTAATCCTGCGGGTGACCAGATACTTGCTGGCAAACCATCTTCCAAAAGCTAACAATCCAGAGAAGCGGAGTTTCTTGATTACCTGATTCCATAGGTCATGTTTTCTTTATGAGCTGACCCCGATGCAGAAAGAGCCATTTGCAGACACTAGAATACTAGGTGAGACTTGGTTTAGGACACACTATGAAGTTACTACTATACTGAGTGGGTGTTCTTGTCCATCTTAGTACCTGGAAGGAGTCTACCTTACTCACATATGTGCCCTCAGCACAATGTGTGATTGGTTTGGTAAATACAACCAGATGTATAGATTGACCTGGCTTCTTCTACTGGACATGTGCAGGTAGACAATAATTTCATATCAACCTTTCTCAGGCTAAACTGTCCTTAGTATAGAGTTAATTGAGTCCTTCATTTCTCTCCCAAATAGCCCAGCACTCCTAGTTTAAAAACCACCCTGTCCTCCATTCTCAAGGACCATTCTTGGGGTGGACAGATTGCTAGCTGAGTGGCCTCATCCAGCTCGCCTGTACTTAATGTGGAAGACGAATGGAGTTTCTGACATTGGATGTAAACACTCGGTGGTAGAGCAGCTGTCTAGCATACACAGCCCCAGATTCAATCTTAGCACTAGAGACTACAAGAGATGTAAAAAGTCAGGACCCAGTTACATGAAGAGGTGTAGTTTACAACTAAAGGAGAGTCTCCATAGAGCCTGAGGGTCTCAAGATCCAGCCTTCCACAGATATCTCCACTAAGGCAAGTATTTGATCTTGTGGTAGGGGAAGAACATGCATATTATGAATATAGCACATGCATATGTCCTCACCCACATGCACATATAGAAGCATACACACTGAGAGAGAACATAAATATATGTAAACAGTTTAGGAAATTTCATTGTTGATGTGATTAGATGGAGAGATGTCTCAGCAGGTACAGATACTTCCTGTAAAATATACGGACCAGAGTTTCTTCCCTGTGATCCACATGGTAGAGGGAACAAACCTCTCACAAACTGTCTACTGATCTTCATGTGGCATGTTTGTATACTCATACACAAATTTTCATACAAATAATTTTAAAAACTGACTTAGAAAACCATGGTGAAAAACTGTCCAGGAGACCGCTAGACTCCTGTGACGAATGTCTCATGGCACCATGCTAGTAATCACTGAAATGTGTGCTACTTCATCTACACCCCGAAACCTGGCCATGTCTGTTCTCAGCGAGGCTGTGATGTGTACCACCCCTCTGGAGAAAAGCAAGAGCCCCACGTATTAGCTAACATACTTAAGTTCCCAAAGCCTCATTTCGTGGAGCGGCCAGAAATAGGACCTGGGTTAGGGATTACCATTGAGAGCAAGGACCAGTTCTCTTCCTGACTTTATAAATATTAACCAGGGTTTTGCCTCAGCTAGAACACCCCAATACAGTCCTACAGTTTTTTTGTTTTGTTTTGTTTTAATCAACCTAATTGTGAATAGTTATAGTGCCCTGAGCTGCCTTTCCATGACCCAGACAACACACAAGCCCTCTTAGGTGAAGTGTATTCCTTGTGGTCAGAACAGGCAACAGACTCATGAGGATTCTGTCCCCAGATCTTATAGGCGCTGAAACCCAGCTGGAGCCTCCTGATGTGTCCTTCTTGCCACAGAGTTCAATGTGACCCTTTGTCCTGTCTGCAGCTTTAAACACGCACTTTTGCCTGTGAGATAGAAACCAGGGCACACACAGCTGGCTTCCCTAGGAACAGCTCCTCAGAAGAGACAAATGGGAGGCTCTCCGATTTTTTTTTTTTTTGACAGTATGTGAACAAGGCTAGCCTTAAACTTGCAGTGAAACATCTGCCTATCCCTCCACTATGCTGGGATTAAAGGCAGTCTTTCCTTCTGAGGTTCTCATTAGACTAAATACCAATGGGTAGAACTGTGTCATCCTCTTTCTTGAACTGACTACTACACTGCTATCTTTTTTTAAACACTGACCTGTCAGCCTCTTTTCCTAACCCTGACCTCCTATACGGCAGGATTCTGAGCTTCTGCCTTTAGCTATCAGCGTGCCTTGGGTCCTTTCCACTCAGTTTTGCTAAGTGTGAAAGAGACTGTGACCCTTCCCAGCACTGTCCTGCCATTCTCAGAAGCATCTAGCCAGAAAAGAGATTGACTCATGGAGAGGTTTTCAAGCAGGCCTAGGACTGTGGAGCTCAGGCTGGGTTTTTACAGAGCTGGTTGTTATAGGACACATGGCTAGAATGTCCTACCTTGAGAACATTTACCCCTACTTTTTAATGTTTCCATTTACCTAAGAAAGTCAAGGACAGGTGGCAATTCCTTTTTCTTCTGGAGGGGCAGGGATCCTTTTTGGTGATGGGGATGTTAGAAGATGTTAATTTTTTCCCAGAATTGGCTGTTCCCTGTTGGTTGTTTTCTGGGAGCATCTGTCATGGCTATATTGGGCTTTTTCATAGGTCTTCATGAGAACTTGGGGAGTGGCGGGGTTAATGGGATCTAGAAGTGGGAATGGCAGGAAGAAGCTACAGGGCCTTATGATGGAGCAGCCTCAGCTATGGAAGAAGGTGGATATGGTGAGGCAAAGGAAGAAGAAAGTGCAGGGTAATTGGCCCATGCTCCATCACACATGGGGGAAGCTGATCTGTAAGAATCAAGATGAAGAGAGCAGTGACTTCCACACCCATCAGCATCAGGTAGGATAGGCAGCTGGGTCAAGCTAATGTCTAGCACCATTTGCCCCTTGTTCTATCTTTCTGTTCATCCACACATCTGTGCTTTCACCAACCACATATCTAATCCACACTCTCAGCCGGCCAGCCACCTCACGAAATATGATTGTTTAGTTATGTGTTTGTGTAAAATTATTCTGGGAAGTTAACGTTCTGTAGGTACATGAATTATTGGGAAGCTTACCCTTGTGCTCCGCTTAAAGCTGAAATCAAATGAGGGAGACTGGAGAATAAGGTGCCCCACACATACATATCCTCCTGATAGGCAGGGTGCTATGTACAGGGCGAGTGTGCTCCGAGTTCTGTGACTCGTTTGCATGGCGGGGTTCACCACAGGTAGGAAATACCTTGCAAGGAGATGAGTTCAGGG
Source organism: Apodemus sylvaticus (assembly GCF_947179515.1). NCBI lineage: Eukaryota > Metazoa > Chordata > Mammalia > Rodentia > Muridae > Apodemus > Apodemus sylvaticus. Next base: position 88,330,803 of record NC_067479.1, read on the forward strand.
TAAATCCCAAACGAGTGCTTCTCGTTGCCATGGACTTTAGTGGCGTGTGATGTTTCTTCTTTCACTGCCATGTGGTCTGTTCCTTTTACCCACCTCTTGGTTGACAGTAACAGAATCCTGACTAATAGCTTGTCAACCCTGTTTTCTGTGAGTGATGCTAGAGAGTTCTCCTTTCCTGGAGCTCACATTCCAAAGCTAACTAGGTGACCACAGATGTGGGAAGAAACTCGGTAGACTTGGTTAAAAAAAAAAAAAAGTGACTTAGGCTTTGCAGGAAAAAAAATTCTCTAACCATCTCAACACAGGCAGAGCACACTCCCCACACTAGTTTTAGTTCTAAGTGATGGATAGTAGAGTTCTGAACCTCTTCTGAGAGGGCTGGTATGCTTTAGTCTAAACTCCCATGTTCATCTAGCAAGAACCCCCTGGGTAGTGTGCTACAACATGTATGTGTGCATTGAATAGAAGAGATTATTGGGTTCACTTATCAATATCTATTTTGAAACAGGATTTCTTACTTCTCCCAACTCTAGGTGGAGAAGCTCGTGAGGGTCTCATGCTTGTTCTTGTATGAAAGCCTCTGTCTGCCTATGAATGATCCTCTACTAAGATCTCGGCCTTCCAATGTACGGGGTCTGGAAAGATCAGAGGACATGCTGCAGTACCTACTCAAGTAGAATGGCATGGCCATGAAGCAAAAAGAGTTAGCAGAAAAGCTGCACCATCACGTTGAGGACATCCAGATGAGGTAGGAGCCCAGGCTGGGACAAGTCAGTAGAGGCACCTCGATCCCTTGTACCTTGGATCTTTTATGGGCTTCTGATCATCTGAAAGACTAAGAGTCACTGCCAGGGAAAGAATACTGCAAAATGCTGTATTGGTCTACACACCAAGAACTTCCCTCTCTTAGCTCTGCCCCCCTTTTCCTGTCTAATCACAGAACTCCTCGGCACTAATGTAATTGGATAGGGAAAATCCTGAGACACCCCTAAATACTTTTGAGAGCAGCAGTTGTTTGTCTATACCAGTCTATTCAATCTGGGACCAGGAGTTTGCCAGGAAGTCTACCAAGGTATCCATCACTAATGAGATGCTTGAACTCCACCCTCTTCTGATCTCTGAGAGGTGGAGGTGGGGCTATCAGGTATGGTTAAATAGCCCACTAGTTTCCAATGGATCAACTTGATTTGATCTCTGACCAAGGAAGGATGATGTCCCTGATGACTTCTGTCTTGCCCCTTGAAGGGATCCGTGGGGTTGCCCTCAGAACATGACACTTCCAGTTTGGGCAGCATCACTCCAGGAAGGCAGAGTTTGTCACAGGCACACTACTATGCTAGCACCAGTGGATAATACTCAGTAGTTCAGACAGTGATAACGACTTTCATTTAGTTTCAATGTGGACCTAAGGAAAGACAAGAATAGAAAGTTCACTTCCAATTCCTCTCCATCTTACCAAACTAAAGGAGTAGTAGGGAGAATGGTAACTTTTAACTTTTTTTCCAAATATATATAATCACATTATATCACAGACATTTCTGGTTTGTCCTGGTTTGTCTGTCAGTAGAGGAAAATCGTTGCTGTGTACCAGCTTACACCAGTACCTCAAGTCACTGCAGGACAAGGCATACCCTCTCCCACTGAGCCAGACAAGGCAGCCCAAGTAGGACAACAGGATCCACAGGGAGGCAGCAGAGTCAGAATAATAATAATAATAATAATCATCCCCACTCCAGTTGCTAAGGATTCCCACATGAAGACCAAGCTGCACATCTGCTACTTTTGTTTGGGGGTGTGGGAGAGATGGATCCGTTCTATGTATGCTCCGAGGGTGGTGGTTCAGTCTCTGGGAGCCTCCAAGGTCTTAGGATTGTTGGCTCTGTTGGTCTTTTTGTGGTTCCCTATCCACTCCAGGTTCCAAAGTCTTTCCCCTAAGTTCTTTTCAATAGAAAAGGATTGGTAGGTGAGGCCTTGGAGGTAGAGTATATTTCTGTTTTGTATTATTGAAACAGGTTCCATGTAGCCCAAGGTGTCTTCAACTTGGCTTTGCAGGTTAACCTTGGGCTTAAATCATCCTGCTTCCACTTCACATGAGCTAGTGTTACAAGTGAGACTACCAAGGCCAGGGAGGACAGCCCTGGTCAGCCCTGGGCTTCCTACATGACAGCCACTCACTCTGTCAACTGAAGTATGTATACATCTATTGTCTTCTTACCACCCCCAATCCCATTGCATTTCTGACCATGTAACTCACAGAGGACTGTCACCAACCCTGCTTTGGAATCTTTGGTGCACAGAGGAGAGCAGCACATTCAGTCTAGGGGCTTTTCACTTGTTGGCTCCACTATTTCAGTTTCCTCTGCCAACAGTTCATGTCACTGTAGCCAGCACCCAGATGGCTGCCTTCTCTACCCGTGAAGACATCTTGGGGCAATTTCAAAGGCTAAGCACATGGCTCTCCTACTTGATCCCCTAGTCCACATCCCATGTGGCACCCAGCCCTGCAGGCTGTCCTGGATGTGTTTTAAAGCACCTGTCCATGATGAGGTGGGTGATCTTCCCAGCTCCACTCCCATCCTGGTGTCACTTCTCAGTACTATGGCTGATACTGATGAATAGGGGTGGTTTGAGGAAAGGATGAGATATTTCTGGGTAGGATTTGAAAGAGTTATCCCCACCACCAGAGCTGAAGTGTTTCCAAACAAGCCTAGAGCAAGTCTGGCTTTGGAAGAAGGAAGTGCAGTATGGCTTCCCCTGGTCTAGGACATGCTCACTTGGAACTGAGCTGAAGGGCACCTCAGCTTCCTGTCAGTTCAGGAAGACATATGTAGTAAGGAGCAAAGGGCATGACATCAGCAGTCCCTTCTCTGGACATTCTATTGTATCCTGGAGAGCTCACGGCACCCCCTGTGATGTCACCAGTGTTGTGGCAACACCAACTGCTCTTAGAGTCAGTCAGAGACTGCAGAGTTGATCTGTAGACATGTTTTCTAGACTGAGGAGTCTACTTAGGAGGAATAATGGGGAGCAGAATGAGACCAGAGAGACTGCCCTTCCATCTGAGAGTCATTCAGGAAGAAAGAGATGGTCCTGGAGAAGACATAGTGAGTCCCGGAAAGGGGGGCCCAACTTCCGGGAGGAGGTGACACAATGTGGGTTCAAGTAATATCACACTGGAGCTGGATCCTTAGGGTCCCAAATGGACTTTGGTACTTATCCTAACTCCTGTAAGTCAAGGATCCCAAAACAGTCTGTCCAGTCCAAAGCCAGGATCTATAAGACCAAAGATGTGCTACTGTGAGTCACAGCTTTTCCTCTTATAGGGAACTGTGTACAGAATGGGGAAAAGAAGTCCATGAGGGGAAGGGACAGACTCCCATTTCCCACTTTAGGGCAGGACATGTCTGAAGTTCGCTCCTAGTGGCCATTTAGGCACAGTGGATTCCTGACAGTAGTAGCTGGGAGAGAAATGTGACCTTAAGTGACTAGATGTCCTCTGACAACCTCTCACTGAGAGTGGCCTCTTAGATTTCTCAATTAGCTATTGTGGGTGGCAGCCATTTCTCTAGTACAGCTAAACAACTGGAAGAGGCAGTGGATCAAGAGAGAAAGATCCTGTTGGCAGCTTGGGAAGGGGGCAGGTTGGTATTCCAGTGGACTGAACTGATCAGTCTGTTGATCCTGTTCTGCCCCGCATCAATTCTAATCCAGTCATTTGCCTAGAGAACAAGGGAGAAGATCTGGGAATCTCCACAGCACCTGAGTGCTTGTGGACTGTGCCCCTTTTATTCCCGTCTTCTGAAACCACAGTCTTCACGCTCTGAAGTCCAGGTGTTCCCTGTGCATGGAGAGGCCAGCTGTGTGGTCATCATAAGCATGTGCGGGGAGGCAGAGGAAACACCTGGATGCTCTGATGCTCCCCCATCTACAGAACGATGGGGGAGCTGAGATCCACACAGGAGGCGTCTCAAGTCTGGGCCAAAACCTTTGTGTTGCCTCTGAGTGGCAGGCACGCTGTCTTTCTCATTAACCCTCAGGCTGTTCTGTCCATCCTCCACTCCTTCTCACTACACAAGCTCACCTGTAGTCTTCTCCCTACAGAGGCTGGCAGACAGCCATCATCCTCCACACGTGTTGTCACCAAGCAGCAGGTGAAGAAGGAAACAGAGAGGCTGACAACACAGCTTCACAAGCTGACCACTGAGAGGAATGAATTGCAAGATCACCTCAATGTCATCAGTGAAGGACCCTTGGAAAATAGGTATTCACTGTCTCAAAGTCTGTGGTGTCTGGAGGTCTCTACTCTGTTATGTCACCCTCATCTTAGCCTTCTGAGATCTTGGTTTTTAGGAGTCTGCCCCTCCAAGGTGTCCCTGTGTCCAACCTCATGTCCCGAAATGCTTCTCAGAGGAGAGGCATATTGGAAGCTTGGACAGGAGAGAGATGGGAAATGGTCTCTTCAGCTTTCTCCAAATGAAAACCAGAGCCTGTGGTTTGAGTAACAGATCTCAGGGACTGAAGCTTTGGAGAGTGCGTTCCCTGAGTGCATTGGAAAGGCCTTGAGAGGTGATGGATTATATGAGATCCGAGCTCTTGTGAGTTTGTGGTGAGTCTCCTAGTTGCCTGGCAGGAGATAGAGTTGAAAGCTCAGCTTGTGGAAGCACCTGGCAGGGCCTGGCCCTACATTTTCCCTTGTGATTGCCTGACCACAGTCCTGGCCTCATCGCTGTTCTCCTCTGTGTTTGCCGTACACTCTGAGACGGCATTACTCCAGGCATTTCTTCTACATCTCATTGTGCTCTCTCTGTCTCTGCCTCTGTCTGTGACTCTGTCTCTTTCTCCTCCCACCGTGTGTGTGTGTGTGTTCTTACATCGAGTACCTGCACACATACCTACGTGTTTGCATGATTTTCTGTCCTCCAGACTTCGGAATCCAGGAGTCTGTCTCTTGGCCTGAGGATGTTTCTGTCTCACACGTTCGAGGTAATGACAGTGCTGAGTTTTGGAAGCCCATGTTTAAACAGCACTGCCATTGGCCTATGTGGTCACATTTCATCACATTTGAATCCCTCAAGCAGTTTATAAAGTTCTCCTGAACAGGATTCTCAACCAAGAATTCTATACAATGTCTCCCTCTGCAATAATAGTTTCTCAGAATCTAGAATCCCTATTGTGAAAACAGGAGAAAAGAAATCACCCAAGTTTCTGGTGGGCAACGACTTGTGTCATAGACTTCTTAGACTATACCAGACTAGACTGTCCCCCCAGCCTACTGATGAGTTCATGCAGCCAGGGTACCCTCAACCTGGACAGCTAGGCTTTACCAGAGGGTTAGGGCAACAGGAGATAACACACACCATGATGGCCCATTAAATAGTTCCAGAATGAGGCATTGGCTGGGCTGGGGCAGTCCTGGGTACAGACTGAGTGATCTGTGCTCATTCTATCCTCCTGGAACCAGGCCGTCCCACCGGCCACAAACCTATTGTGAGAAGTTGCATTTGGAGCATAAGCACATTATGTCAGGACTTCAGACCTTGAAGAGTGAGAGCATTGAAGCCTCGGAGAACTTCAAAGTGCTTGAGAAGGAGACTAGCTTCTATCACTAAGTGCCTGTCAGGCACCCATGACAGGGTTGAATGGCTATTTCTATCTTTCTTTGTATCTGGAGGGGACAGTCCCCTGCTCTGGTTCTATCCCCTTTGCCTCTTAGCCATCAGCATGACTTGGGCCTTTTGGACTCAGTTTAGTTAGAAAGAGACTGTCATCCCTTCCAGTCTTGTCCTGCCATGCTCAGGAGCCTTTAGATAGAAAAGTGATTCACACCAGGAGATGGGGGTCAGGCAACCTTGGTCCTCTGGGGCTCAGGAGGGTTTTTCAGAGCTGATTGTTAAGGAACACTTGTAAAGAACGCCCTCCATTTGTCTCCCCTGTCCTACCTTGAGGATATTTGTCCCCTAATTTTCCCCCCAATACCTTGGACAGTCACAGACAGGTAGAGAATCTTCTTTCTTTGGAGGGACGTGGATCTCTATTGGTGTTGGGGACTTCAGAATTCCTTTCTTCTTTCCTGACTTGGCTGTTCCCTCTTTTTGATCTTCAGAGTGCAGGTGTCATGGCTGTGCTGGTCTCTTTCCTAGGACTTCATGGGATGTGGTAGGGTTAGTGGGATGTCAAGGTTGGAATGGTAGGAGGAGTCAGCAGAGTCTTACTAGGCAAGTCTTTTCCAGCAACCTGCACAGCCAGATCCTGGCCGAGCTGAATCATGTGAACAACAACATGGAAATTCTGAGGAAGGAGAACCAGAAAATGCAGGAGGATTTTGCTCTACTACAGCAGCACTTGGGGGAATTCAAGTCAAATTGTGAGAATCGACAGGAAGAGGCCAGTGACCCACAGACCCAGCACCAAAAGGTATGGAGAGGCATCTGGGTACCGACAGTGTCTCACACCATTTCCCACTGGACTTCCTGTCTGCTCTATGACCCCCCTCTGCTTTCACCCATCACCTTTCTAATCCACACTCCCATCCAGCCAGCAGCACATTCATGTGATTGTTCATTTCTCTGTCTGTGCACAAGTATTCGGGGAAGTTAGCTTCTTGTGAGAAAATGAATTATTGGAAAGCATCGTCTGCAATGCTTGAAGTGGCAGTCAAGAGACAGAGATGGGCAAATAACATGTAACATGAGTGAAGGCCCTCCTGATACATGGGGTATTATGCATAGAGTATTGAATGAGTTCTGAGTACTGTGCTTCAGTTGCATGACAGAAATAATGGTATATCACTGGTAGGAATCTGCTTGCTGGAAGAGCCTAGTGCAACTGTGAAATAAGAGCTTCTCACTGCTGTCTATTTGCATGTCCTGTGTCCTTCTCCTTTCTTCCTACAACCCAAGGACTTCTCTTCTCTTTGCCTAATGCTTGTTTCACACTGAGAGGAGCCTGAGTAGCAACTCTTCAAGCCTGTTTTCTGTGAGCTTTGTGGAGAGTTCTCCCTTCCTGGAAATTCAAGTCTAGACCTGACTACATGATTATGCATGGAGGAAAGGCTTTTAAGGGGATTCAGGAGTTCTTTGAATGCTGGGATTCAGGGAACAAAGGTCTCTGACCTCTCTATATTCTTGTCAAACACAGTAAAGTCCACGCTAGATTTGTTTCCCAAGGGATGTCTGGAGTTGGTGAACTTAGTCAGACCTTCCATGATCATCTCACATAAGGCTGCTCTTTGTCAATTCCAGTGTGTGTGTATGTGTGTGTGTGTGTGTGTGTCTGAGTGAGTGAGAGAGAGGCAGAGACAGAGACAGAGAGAGAGACAGATACACAGAGAAACAGACACAGAGACAGAGAGACAGATACACAGAAAAACAGACACAGAGACAGTGTGTGTGTGAGAGAGAGAGACAGAGACAGAGAGACAGAGAAAAACAGACAGACAGACAGAGATAGAGCAGTTCTTCATGCGTGTGTGCATTGACTGGAGGAGAACATTGGATTTCTTTCTTGTTAGTCTGTAACTTATAAAACGGTTTCTCACTTGCCCAGGAGTGTGCTGGGGAAGAAGGTTCTTGTTTGCTTCGCTGAGCAGCAAGCTCTTAGGTTCCTCTGTATCTGGTTACTTTTCTGTGAACGTTTGTGCTTGCCCATGTATAACCCTCCACTAAGGGCACCATCTTCTAACAAGCAGCACATGGAAAGGATGGAGGAAATGTTGCAGTACGTGGTGAAACAGAAGGAGATGGCCATCAAGCAGAAGGAGTTAGCACGGAAGCTCCAGCATCACTTTGATGTCCTCCAGATGAGGTAGGAGCCCAGTCTGGGAGGTGATAGTGCAGCCACCCCAGTCCCATATATATGGTTGTCTGTTCATCAGCAAGACTAAGAGCCACTACCATGAAAAGAATACCTCAAAGTATTGTGCTAGTCTACTTATTAAGACTTTCTGTGCAGGAAAATAGACAATTCTTACTCCCAGTGTGTGTGCCAGTGTGACTGCCTTTTTCCATCTCCAATATCTGTTCTGAGCAGGTTTTCCTTGAACTCACAGAGATCTGCCTTCTTTTCTCTCCCAAGTTATGGAATCGCAAGGTGTACACCTCCATCTCTGGCTGAAATTAGTTTGTTTAGGAACACCCCTGTAGAGAACAGATTCCATTCCTTTTATGGTGCTCCCTACAGTGATTACCAATTTCTGTGAAAAGGGCTCTGTAGATATCAATAGGTAAAGAAGTTTCCAGCATGAACCCAGGCAGATGCCACTGCTGTCAGGATATGCAGACCCTTCAAGAGACTGTTTCACAGCAGACTCCCAAAGAGAGCCAGGATGCAGTTTTCAAGCTCTTGTCCTGAGGAACTTTAGTTTTCTGTTTGGTTCCAGAGTTAATGTTCTCAGATATACAACTGAAGAATTGCTGCTCATGCCTCAGTGGCTCTATTGACCATGCTACTTGAGTGCATGGTGCCTTCTGAACAGGAGGACTGAGCTATTCTCATGACCTTGTTCAGATACCAGTGATGTAAGACTGTGCTAAGTCTTTCTATATAATGCTGTGATCCATCACTAACTCACCATCAATAACTTGTTTATCACTCATCTGGTGTTGACTCTGGTTGGCTACCATTACAAAATGATGCCCATGTACTACAAGAGAAAGTTCTATCTTTTCTAGTAGAATAGAGAACATACAATACCTCAGTCAGATTCTGACCTGGGTGTGAGGCTGAGAATATTTGTAGGCCCAGCTACTGTGTGAGTGTTATTTGTTGGGGTGTAAACAATGACTTCAGGTAAACAAGCCATGTTGAGTGACAAGTAGAGCTGAGGTGGTAGGAGGTAGCAGCCTGGCTGCTAACAGCGCTGGTCTCTACCCAGCCAGTGGCTCATTTGCCATCCTCTCCCAGGTTTGAGAAACTGCAGCATGAGATGGAACTGGCCACAGCCCAGGAAGAGAGCATCCTGCAGAATGACCTGCTGCATCAGGAGTCACCTGCTGAGCCCAGTCTCCAGAAACCACAGAATCCCCGGGATGGATTTACTTTAACATATTACATTTCCTCAGTGTGAATGGGTCCTAATTTTATGGAACCAGTGACCTATCCGTCTTCTTCTGGATCTGCTGCTCTTTGATTTTCTGACAATTCCCCTTGAGGGAAGTGGGGTGATTGCCCAGCCACTAAGTGTCAAAGACTAGGCACGGCTGTACAACAGTGCTGCTAAATCTGCAGCGAGAACATGCTACTTAACATAATTTTATGTTAGAGTTTTGTTGGGTTTGGGGGTTTAGATGTTTTGGTTTTGATATTGTTATTGACATGTTATATGTTCATGTTAAGGTTTTTTAAAATTGATAAGACTATTTGTTCTTTATATTGACTGCTGTTTTATTGGCCATTTAAAAAATATATGTTTATAAATTATAAATTGTTTACTAACTCTAGACTCTTAAGACCATCTTCTTTATTCCGGCATGCTGTCCCACTCCTATAAGCATAGAACTCACAGGCCGAAATTGATCTCTGTAGTTTCCAGCCCATCTAGGCTAAATAGCCAATTCCCAGACACACAGAATAGTCAATTCCCTAGACACCCCAGGCAGGGGGTGTTTTGAGAGTGGATAATATAGTTTGTTCCATATATTCACCCTTTATGATGTAATTTGTACTAAATGCATTCTTTTTCTCATGTATTTATCTACCTGTAATATATAGTACTCTACAACACAGTTTCATTATTGACTCAATAATTTCAATATTGAGAAATATATCATCATTTCTGTACAGGATCTTAGGAAATAAAAGCATTGAAAGGAGTGTAGAAGAAATCAGGAAATCCAGAGCTAGAATCTCAGTTTTCCTTGAAATACAACATCAGTGTTAATGACACATCACATATAATGACCTTCCAAGTCACACTGCAAAATAAACTTTCACAGGTGTTGCTGGCCTTGACCCTATATTTGTCTACAGACATTTGTTACTAATGTCTCAGGGCATCTTGATGGAAACACTGAAATGTTGGGCTACTTCAGCTATACACTGAAACCTGGTTCTGTGGCTGCTCTCGGCTGTGCTGTGTTTTATCACCGTGGAGAAAGCAAGAACTCCATGTATTACATGCTGCTGTTCACAAGGTGTGGTAAAGCCACAAGTCATGGGTAGTCAGGCTGTAGTTGGGCTGCTGTGTGGTTACTATTGAAAGGCCTGGACCCCTTCGTGACCATATTGCTAAATGATAGGCCTGATTGCTGACCCAGGTCTCACAGGCCAACTCAGCTCATTAACAGCTGCCTTTTTCTATGGCCCTGACAACACCCAAGCACCCCTAGGTTAAGTGTATTCCTGGTGGTCACTGTGACAAGAGATCAAGTCCATTGTGTCTCCAGGTCTTACAGACTCTGACATGCATCTGCTACCTCCTGATGTCTCCTCCTTGACACATAGTTCAGTGTACCATTAATATTTGTTCCATTTAATGGGTCTGGGTTTTTGGTTTTTCTTTTTAGTTTTCTTTTCCCCAGAAACTATAGAAACCTGGCCTCAAAGATGACCTTAAAGCATAATCTGAACCGAGTTTAAGTGAATTAGGCCATCTGGAATCTGTAATTAGGGAAGATCTTTGTGAGGTCTTCATTCCTAGGAAAGGTCTTCTACAGCTGCCTGATTTATTCATTTTTATTACATGCATCTTGGTGTCTGATAGGGACAGACTGCTAAGACCAAAGTCAAGCCATTCCCTATGACCTATAGAATTCTCACTTGAGATTGGAACCTGCTGTCATCCACACACTTGTGATATAGGAGCTGCAAGAAATAGAAGTCTATCCTTCTATGGTGGCACACATCTTTCCTAACAAGGGATTTGAGGTAGGCTAATATTTATGATGGAGTCGAGCCTACTGTACAGAATTCCATAGCACCTCCATAAATATGTTGAATGATTCATGATATAAAAATGGCAAAAAAAAAGGGGGGGACTGGAGAGATGGCTCAGTGGGTAAGAGCACCGACTGTTCTTCCACAGGTCATGAGTTCAAATCCCAGCACCCATATGGTGGCTCACAACCATCCGTAAACTGTTCTGATGCCCTTTTCTGGTGCATCTGAAGACAGCTACAGTGTACTTACATATAATAAATAAATCTTTTTAAAAAATGGCAAAAAAAGCCAAAAACAAGACATAACTGAAGCAATATTTTCTAGAACATCTGATATTCAGAGTTCCTCTAGTTGATTTCATGAGTTCTGAGTTTAGGTTGCTAAGGATCTCAGGGTGGCCATGGCTGTTTAGAGCAGCCACTGAGTATGTTTTTGTTTTACAATGATATTGTTTTATGTCCTAGGCTGGTTCTTCAACTAAAGTTCCTTCTGCTTTAGCCTTCCCAGTGCTGGGATTGCAGGCTTGTACTAACCACACATAGGTCCACATCAGGAATTCCTGACCTGATACTTTTTCCTATGCATGGCATACGTTTCAAATTAAACTTAATAAGCTATGCATGAGGGATGTATTTATTATCCTATTACTCTGTTCATGGAGGAAGAAATATTGTCTAAGATTAAGGTAAAGCTATCTGACATAGGAAGGTCCTATGAACTGATATTTGTAGTTATCACCGTGTTCTCTGTGCATCCAGAAGGCTGGACTCATCAAGAATCAGTGACGGAAAATGCCTTTTTCGTCATTTTCTGTACCAAATGCTGTTTCTGTAGTCCTAACAAAGAATGCAGGCAATTAACTAACTTTGGCTCAGTTTTCCAATGTCATGGACACAGCTGTTCTTTGCACTATGTTCCATGAAGAGGAAACAGGCCTGGCCAGACTCAGGAGTAAACATATGCACTGTAGCAAGAACAGTGGAGAGGAGCAGTGCAAACACCAGGCCATTGTGCTTGAGACCCACTTGAAATGGGAGCTATAACCTGTCAGGTGCTTGACAAGTGTCCGTCTGATTGGAGGGATACACAGGTGTGTTCATGTGAGTACTGCATACATATCAGTGTGCCATTCTCTTTGCATGGGCCAGTGTGATGGCGGAAAGGAGCAAACCACTGAGTGTCACTTCAACCCTAAGTACCTTCCTGGTATTTCCAGCCCAATGCCAAAAAATCCCTTAAAGAAATACAGGAGATCATGAGTCAACAGGCAGAAGCCCTTAAAGAAGAAACACAAAAATCCCTTAAAGAATTACAGGAAAACACAATCAAGTGAATGAACTGAACAAAACCATCCAGGATCTAAAAGTGGAAGTAGAAATAATATAGAAATCATAAGTGAGATATCTCTGGAGATAGAAAACCTTGGAAGGAATTCAGAAGTCATAGATGCAAGCATCAAAAACAATACAAGAGACAGAAGAACCTCAGGTGCTTAAGATACTATAGAAAACATTGACTCAACAGTCAAAGAAAATGCCAAATGCATAAAGCTGGTAACTCAAAACATCCAGGAACTCCAGGACACAATAAGAACACCAAACCTAAGGATTATAGGTATAGATGAGAGCGAGGATTTACATCTTAAAGGCCCAGTAAACATCTTCAACAAAATTGTAGAAGAAAACTTCCCTAACCTAGAGAAAGAGATGCCCATGAACATACAAGAAGCCCTCAGAACTCCAAACAGACAATACCAGAACAGAAAGTCCTCCTGGCACATAATAATCAAAACACCAAAAGAACTAAACAAAGAAAGAACATTAAAAGCAGTAAGGAAAAAAGGGCAAATAACATATAAAGGCAGATCTATCAGAATCACACCAGACTTCTCACCAGAGACAATGAAAGCTAGAAGATCCTGGGCAGACCTCATACAGACCCTAAGAGAACACAAATGCCAGCCCAGGCTACTATACCCAGCAAAACTCTCAATCATCACAGACGGAGAAACCAAGATATTCCATGATAAAACCTAATTTACACAATATCTGTCCATACATCCAGCCCTACAAAGGATAATTGATGGAAAATGCCAACACAAGGAGGGAAACTACACCCTAGAAAAAGCAAGAAAGTAATCTTCTTCCAACAAACCCAAAAGAAGATACCCACACAAACATAAAAATAACATCAAAAATAACAGGAAGCAACAATCACTATTCCTTAATATCTCTTAACAACAATGGACTCAACTCCCCAATAAAAAGACATAGACTAACGAAATATTTCTCATGTAAATCTTCAATTTTATCAGAAAATGTAATTCCCCTTTTTAATTAACTTAGAAGTTGTTTTATGTCTACCATTTTATTTGCATTGTTTTTCATGATAATCTTCAATTTTAATGTCTTTCTATATACTTCCTCTATTTTATCAGAAATGTTTTCAATGTAAATCTTTGAATTTATCACAAATGTTTCTAATTTCACCTTCAATTAATTTAGAGTTTTTATATCTACCATTTTATATGTAAAATTTTCCATGAAATAGCCCATTTCAACATGTTTGTCTATATAGTTCTTGAATTTTACCAGAAATATTTTCTATTTAAATCTTCAGTTTTATCTGAAAATGTTTATAATTCCACCTTCAATCAATTTAGAATTATCTTTATGCCTATCATTTATCTATATAATTTCCATGATAATCTTTAATTTTAACATGTTTTTCTATATATTTCTTCAATTTTATCAGAAATATTTTCCATGTAAATCTTCAAGTTTATCAGAAAATGTCTATAATTCCACTTTCAATTAACTTAGGAATACTTTTATACCTACTATTATTAATCTATATAAAAATTTCCATGATAATCTTCAATTCTAACATGTTTTTCTACATTTTTCTATGATTTTATCAAAAATATTTTCCATGTGAATCTAGAATTCTATCATAAAATGTTTCTATCCCATATTTCAATTAATTTAGCAATGTTTTACATGTCTACCACTTTACTCTTTAATTTTCCATGAAAATTGTCAATTTTAACGTGTTTATCTGAAATATTTTCCATGTAAATCTTTAATTTTATCGTAAAGTGTTTTTACTTCCCTTTATTTCCATTTTCATTAAATAAAAAAATTTAAAAAAATAAAAAAAATTAAAAATAAAAAAAAAAGGAGCTTCAGTTGGAGAAATGCCTCCATGAGATCCAACTGTGGGGCATTTTTCTCAATTAGTGATCAAGGAGGCAGGGCCCTTTGTGGGTGGTACCATCACTGGGCTGGTATTCTTGGGTTCTATAAGAGAGCAGGCTGAGCAAGCCAGAGGAAGCAAGCCAGTAATAAACATCCCTTCTACATCAGCTCCTGCTTCCTGATCTGCTCAAGTTTCAGTATTGATTTCCTTTGGTGATAAACAGCAGTTTGGAACTGTAAGCTGAAAAAATGCTTTTCCTCCCCAACTTGCTTCTTTGTCATGATATTTGTACAGAAATAGAAACCCTGACTAAGACAGGTTATTTGGTTCTCTGGAGTCTAACTTATTGAGTTCTTTGTATATATTTAATATTAGCCCTTTATCAGATATAGGATTGATAAAGATCTTTTCCCAGTCTTTTGGTTGCATTTTGTTCTATTGATAGTGTTCTTTGCCTTACAGAAGCTTTGCAAATTTATGAGGTCCCATTTGTCAATTCTTGATCTTAGAGCATTAGCTTTTGTATTCTAGTCAGGAAAATTTCCCGTGCCCATGTGCTCCATTCTTTCCCACTTTCTCCTCTGTTGGATTCAGTGTATCTGGTTTTATGTGGAGGTCCTTGATCCACTTGGACTTGAGCTTTGGACAAGAAGATAAGAATGGGTCAATTTGCATCCTTCTACATGTTGACTGCCAGTTGACACATCACCATTTGTTGAAAATGCTGTCTTTTTTCCACTGGATGGTTTTAGCTCGTTTGTCAAATGTCAAGTAGCCATAGGTATGAGGGTCTATTTCTGGGTCTTCAATTATATTCCATTGATCTACAACAGAAACTCTGGAAATTCAAAAATCATCAGATCCTACTACAAGAGCATATATTGAACAAATTGGAAAATCTGGATGAAATGGACAATTTTCTAGATACATACCAGGTGCCAACATTAAAACAGGATCAGATAAACCATCTAAATAATCCCATAATTCCTGAGGAAATAGAAGCAGTTGTTAATAGCCTTCCAACCAAAAAAAAAAAAAAAAGTCCAGGATTAGATGGGTTTAGTGGGGAATTTTATCAGATCTTCAAAGCAGAGATAATACTGATACTCTTCAAACTATTTCACGAAATATAAACACAAGGAACACTACCCAGTTCATTCTATGAAGCCACAATAACGCTTATACCAAAACCAAAGACCAAACAAGATGTCCTCTTTCTTAATAGCTGAGTAGTATTCCATTGTGTAAATGACCCACATTTTCTGTATTCATTCTTCTGTTGCAACTATTTGTTCCAGCTTCTGGCTATCAGAAATAGCCTGCTGCTATTTTTTAGGTGCTTCTCAGCCACCATCCCTGACTTCAAGCTTTATTATAGAGCAATGGTGATAAAAACTGCATGGTATTGGTACAGAAACAGGCTGCTATGAACATAGTAGAACACATACCCCTGTGGCATGGTGAGGCATCTTTTGTGAATATTCCCAAGAGTGGTATAGCTGGGTCTTCAGGAAGATCTATTTCAAATTTTCTGTGGAACCTCCAGATTGATTTCCAGAGTGGTTGTACCAGTTTGCAATCCTACCAGCAATAGAGGAGTGTTCCTCTTTTGCCACGTCCTCTCCAACATGTGTTGTCACCTGAGGTTTTGATCTTAGCTATTCTGATTGGTGTGGAATCTCAGGGTTGTTTTGAATTTTCTGATCACTAAGGACTTTGAACATTTTTTTAGGTGCTTCTCGGCCACCATCCCTGACTTCAAGCTTTACTATAGAGCACTAGTGATAAAAACTGCATGGTATTGGTACAGAAACAGATACTCTGATCAGTGAAATACAATTGAAGACCCAGAAATAAAACCACAAACTTACAGACATTCAATCTTTAACAAAAAAGCAAAAAATATACAATGGAAAAAAGAAAGCATCTTCAATAAATGGTGGGCTGCCTGTATGTAGAAAAATAAAAATAAATCCATATTTGTCACCTTGCACGTGGACCAATCAACATAAAACCAGATACACTGAATCTAATGAAAGAGAATGTGGGAAAGAGCCTTGAACTCATTGGCACGTGTGTGTGTGTGTGGGGGGGGGGGAATTCCTAACTAGACAATGGCTCATGCTCTACATTCAAGAATTGATAAAGGGAATCTCATGAAACTGGAAAGCTTCTTTAAGGCAAAGGATGTAGTCAATAAAACAAATCAGCAACCTACAGAATGGGAAAAAAATCTTCACTAAATCCACATTTGATAGAATGCTAATATCCAAAATTTATAAAGAACTATAAGAAGTTAATCACCAAAAATCACCAAACTCAATAAAAAAAAGGGGTAGTCTCCCAATATTAATGTGTGTGAGATTTGGTGTGTGTTTTCAGCTTTAGCAATTTTTTTTTGTTTTGTTTTTGTTTTTCAAGACAGGGTTTCTCTGTATAGTCCTGGCTGTCCTGGAACTCACTCTGTAGACCAGGCTGGCCTCAAACTCAGAAATCATCCTGCCTCTGCCTCCCAAGTGCTGGGATTAAAGGGGTGTGCCACCACCTCCTGGCAGTAAATTTTCTTTTATGAATGTGTGTTCTCTTGCATTTAGGGCATAAATATTCAGAACTGAGACTTTCTCTTGGTGGATTTTTCCTTTGATGAATATGAATTCATATTCTGTGTTCTGTGTATTTAGTGTTTTGATTTTTACGAGAGGAGGATTTTCTTTTTTGGTCCAGTCTGGTGTTCTGTAGGCTTCTTGTATGTTAATGGTCATTTCTTTAAGTTAGTGAAGTTTTCTTCTCTGATTTTGTTGAAGATGTTTTCTGGCCCCTTCAGCTGGGATTCCTGACCCTCTTCTATTCCTATTACTCTTAGGTTTGATCTTTTCATTGTGTCCTGAATCTCCTGGATACATTGTGTTAAAATATTTTGGTTATTTTCTTTGACTGATGTGTCAATATCTTCTATGGTATCCTCTATGCCTGAGATTCTCTATTCTATCTCTTGTATTGTGTTGGTGATGCTTTTATCTGTACCTTCTGATCTCTTTCATAAGTTGTCCATCGCCAGATTTGCCTCCATTTGTGATTTCTTGCTTCTGTTTTTATTTTCAGGACATGGACTGTTTTGTTCAATTCCTTCACTTGCTTTTTTACATTTTCATGTATTTCTTTAAAGGGCTTTTTGTTTCCCCTTTAAGGACTTCCACCTGTTTCCCTGTGTTTTCCTGTATTTCTTTTTGGGAGTTATTAATATCTTCTTTAAAGTACTCTATTATCTTCATAAGATGGGGTTTTAGGTCATTGTCTTGATTTTTAGGTGTGTTAGAATATCCAGGGCTTGCTGTGTTGGGAGATCTGGGTTCTGTTAGTGCTGAATGGCATTGTTATCTATCACTTATGATCTTGAGCTTGCCTCTCTCCATCTGGTTATATCTGGGGTTAACTGTCATGGGTGTCTCTGCCTGGACCTGGCTTCCTTGGAGGCAATGTACAGCTCTGTAAGCTGGGTTACAGCTGGTCTCCTAGTAATCCAGTCTGGTTTCTGTTAGGGTGGCCCTACTGTGTCCCTGGTAAGAATAGGAATCCTGTGTACCTGGTTACAGATGACCTCCTGGAAGGTAGGCAGCCTTTGTCACTGCTTACTGTGGACCTTCTGGGAAGCAGACAGGCTGCAGGGTGCAGGAGGATATCACCCAGGTGCAGGATCAGACTAGAAGGAAGGAGAAGATCGGGAGGGCGGGTGTTTCCTATGTCAGCTGGGCTCTGTGCATATTCCAGCTGGAGAGGGTATTTCTGTGAGATTCTCATCTGTGTCCCAGGTTACTGTGGACCTCCTGGGAGACTTCCTGGCTATAGGATGCAGGAGGGTATCCCGCATGCTGATCTTGTCTGAGTGGGGAAGCAGACAAACGTTTCATGAAGTATTTATTAAAGATCCAGGAATCACACTATGCCTACTTCAAAGTAAAGGGGTGATGCAGGGTTTAGGTACAGGAACATGGGAACCTTTTAAGTGTTTTCACCATTGAAGACTATGTTTATCTCTGAGCTGTTCAACAGTTATCTGCATATAAATCCTCAAGTTATGCTTCATGAATCCTTTCTTCAAATAATATACATGTCTTGTATGAGTCTTGAGCATTTTTGGTTCCGTTCCTTGGCTGAAGAAACTAAATTCTTCTATAATTAGCTTCTTGTTAAGGAAAAGTAGTATCCCATTCCAATTTAAAGCTCAGATTCCCAATTCGTTGTAGTACAAGTGAAAGGCTCTATGTCATATATAGCAGCTCATTGAATGTGAGACTACACTCATAACCATCTGCCTTTCCTGTTACCATGAATAGATATCTGGCAGTTTTTGTTAGTTTTGGTGTTAAGGTATTGTCTACTTCTTAGGTTTGAAACTTCAGAAATGGTTGAAGATTTTTCTGACCATCTCTGCTGGCAGAGGGTGACATCCTATGTATTACCAGGTTTGGCCTGGCCAAAACCAAGGATATTGATGATTACATCCTTTGAGAAGACAAGTAACCATCTTTTTGATGCTGCCTAATTTTGGGCAAATGGCTCCAGATGTGTTACATTTTCAGATTGAAAGATATATTTCCTATCAAAGGATTTCTAGAGCCCAAACTGCGGCGTCTGCCTTCCCTCTCCCCTTTCTGTGAGCTACTGTCAGTGCATACTGTTTTTGACTCCCTAAAAGAATATGTGACCCTGAACTACTGGGGAACTCTTTAACCCTTGATGTTGTACTTGTCCACATTGAATAACAGCACAAATGTTGTCCAGGGTTAATAGGTAGTAGATAGTACAAGAGACACTATGGTTAGCAGATGGTGGTCTGTGGTCATGCCTCCTGGGGAGCCACTGACCAACATTTTAAGAGCAAATTACCTCTAAAAACACAAGGGGAATTGAGAAAAAAGAGCAGAAACTAGGATGAGGAGGCTTAGCATGGGAGAAACCCAGCTGCAAGCCATAGTAGAACTGTCAGATAACAGGACTTTGGCATAGTCCTCATTCCTGACACCTTTAATACTGTCACAATCGTCTGTTCTCCATCCTATTTGGAAATTGCCCCTATGTCTATGTCTCTATGCCTCGAGCATTCTAGTGTCACAGTAGCTGTCCCTGTATATTGAGTTTGGGTTGGCTCTTCACCTCTCTTGTTCTGTACTTGTTTGTGGCATCAACCTGAAATGCATCTGCCTCTTCCTTTGCTTCCTAGAGAACCAGAGACCTATAATAGAGATTATAGAGAATTTCAGATTTGAGATGAAGACTGAAGGTTATGCCACATTCCTTTAATTCCATCACTCTGCATGCAAAGGCAGGCAAATCTCTGCGTTTTGCTATCCTGTTTCTCAAAAGTGACTTCCAGGGCTTCCAGGGCTACACAAATGAATATACCAATATTTTCTGGAGGTCAGTAGATGCTTTCTGAGTGTTCTGATGTGGGTACTGGGTACTGTTACCCCACCCTGCTTCCAGGCTCATTGTCATCCTATCTTCTAGCAACTAAGCTTAGGAAGGCAGGTTACAAAATCACCTCCTGACCAAGTACAGGTTCCTGCTGCCTGAGTAGCCACTCGAAGCCTATGTATGTCCTGCTTGTTGACTCCTGCTATTGAGGGGCTGGCTGATCCGAGTTGGTCCCAAGTGACCTTTATGCACTGGCTTTCCAGAAACAGGGCTCTTCAGCTATCCCCTTTATTCATAGGAAGGAAAAGTGATGAGGCAAGTTCTACTGGGTTTCATAAAGTACAGATGGGCCTCAGATCCCCAGTTTGTGATCCTGAATCATGTTCCTTCCACTACAGAGATACAGCTCTATGTTTACGGTCATGGTTCTCTACAGACATGTCTGAATCATGGGATTTCCAATGAACATGGGAACTGGGCTCTTCACACTGTTGCACATGGACAATAGGAACCCCAGACTACCCAGAAGGCCACTGATCCTCAATACAAATGAATTCCACATGTCTCTTGTCAGGTTATGGTAAGAGGTCACTTCACTATTCCTGATGTTGGCTCCTTGTCCTAATTGTTACTGAATGGAAAAACTTTATATACCTAGGATAGATGTCTGCATGAACTTACCATGGTCAGACAAGGTCCATGGCCTCTACAGGAGCTACTTGGATGAGGAACTGAGACTGTTTGTTACCTGAACTGATGTGAATCAGCACTGCTGCTTGGCCTGCTAGGTGTCTTGCACCTCACCTTGTCCTTGCCGAGAATCCCAAGTTGTGCTCACACCTGATTGTGAGCCAGTTCTAGGCCCACATAGGCCAGGATGTAGTACTGGTTACCCACTCCTCAGTTATGCAGGATCTTTCACTGATGTACTCATGTAAATACATTACTGTCACCTCGTTACTATCACTGGTCACCTCTTACTGAGAGCAGCAGTAACTTGTGTATACCCAGTCATATAACAAATCTGGACCATGGTCAAGCATACCAAGATACTCATAAAGGATGGTGGTGTCAAAACTCCATGCTGTACTGAACTCCGAAGGGTGATGTGGTGGTGAGTTTACCGTGTGTTATAGGCGTCGAGTTCCCCATTGATCAGCTTGATTCAATCTCTGGCCATAGACGTGGAGTGTCTCTGATGACATCTGTCCAGCCCCATTGAAGGCATCACTGGGGTTGGCCTGAGAACTTGACTCTTCCTGCTGGTACTGCATCACTCAGGGAAGGCAAAGTTTTTCACAGTATGTTAGCAACAGAGATATCACTCTATAGCTCAAAGTGATAGCCACTTTCATTTGGACTCATTGTAGAACTAAGGACAGATAAGAGCAAGGTCCTTATTAAAGATCACTTCCATTTCTCTATCTTCCACAAATGAGTGGTAGGCAAAATGGTACCTTCCTTTCAGTAAAAAGGGATTACTAGGTGAGTCCTTGGAGCTAGAAGATGTTTTAATTTTGTTTTTTGAGTCAGGTGTCCTGACCCACAGAACAGTCAACAGGGTCCCTGGACCACCTAGGAGAAGGCGAGAGACAAGAGACACGAGAGATGGACAGCAAGACAGTATTCTGGTCAAGCTGTCAAATTTTATTTTTCACACAATATAAAGGGAAGCAAGCAAGGTGTATGGAGGGGTAAAGGGAGAAAAATCTCAGGGGGGCTGGCATCATTTCTTAGAAACAGTTTATCACAATTTCTGGGAGAAGCTGGCTATGGCTGCAAGAAGGGGTCATGAGGAGGTGAAGTGGAAAGGGGTTGCTATAGTAACGTATCCACAGATGAGCTCCAAAAGGAGGGGATTTGAGATCGAAGTGAGGATGGCTCCTGGCATGGAGATCGCCAGGCACTGAGGTGTGAGAAAGGGTCCTGGCACCAGGGCGCCATTATCTGAGGCTGTCCTCTGCCTCGTTTTGTAAGTTTATCAAGATCTTGGGTCACATGGCTTCCATGTCACAACAGGTAGGATTAAAAGTGGAATCTCTTAAGACTGGCGAGGACAGCACTAGTCACTGAGCTCTGGGATTCCTGCATGCTAGACAGTCACTCTGTCAACTGAGTCATGTCTATAGTTTTTATGCCGCGCTCTCTGCAAACTAACTTTTTTTCACATTTTATTTGTTCACTTTACATGTTGATATCTGCCAGACTCCCAGTTCCCCCTCACACAATCACACTCACACCTCCCACCTCTTCTGAGAGGGTGGAGACTCCCAGTTCCCCCCTCACACAATCACACTCACACCTCCCACCTCTTCTGAGAGGGTGGAGACTCCCAGTCCCCCCCTCACACAATCACACCTCCCACCTCTTCTGAGAGGGTGGAGACCACATCTGGTATCTTTCACCTCAGCACATTAGTCTCTGCAGGGCTAGGTTCATCCTCTTCCAGGGAAGCCAGACAAGGCAGCCCAGTTAGGGGAATGTATTCCAAAAACAGGCAAGAGCTTTAGGGACAGCCTCTTCTCAAGATGTTGGGGACCCACAGGAAGACTGAGCTGCACATCTGCTACATATGTGTTGGGGTTCTAGGTCCAGCCTGTGCACGATCTTCGGTTGGTGATTCTGTCTCTGTATGTGCCCAAGTGTCCAGGTTAGTTGACTCTTTTGGTTTTCCTGTGGAGTTCCTACCCTCTTCAGGGCCTTCAATCCTTCCCCCAAGTCTCCTACGAGAGTCTCTGACCTCTGTGCAAGTGTGGCTGTCTATCTCTGCATCTATTTCATTCAGCTGTTTGGTGGAGCCTCTCAGAGAACATCTGTGCTTGGTTGCTGTCTAAAAGTATAGCAAAGTATCGTTAATAGATTCAGGAGTTGGTGCTTGTCTGTGGGATGGGTTTCAAGTGTGACTGGTTATTGGTTATTGGTTGGCCATTCCCACTATGTCTGTACAGTTCCTTTAGACTGAACAAAATTTAGTACAAAAAAATTTGTGGTGGTTTGTTGTCTTTATCCCTCCACTCGTAGTCCTGCCTGGTCATCAAAGGTGGCATCTTCAGGTTCTATATCCCTACTGCTATGAATCTCAGTGAAAGTCACCCATAAACACCCGGGAGCTTCTTCTATTTCATGTCTCTGACAAGTCTTAGTGAAACTCCCCATCTCCATCCTGCCAGCTGAAGATTTTCATTCATTCTGGCCAGCTGGCTCTCTCCCCTTTCTTTCCTCATACATGATCCAACCCCTGCCCCATACATCCACCATTTCTGTCCCCATGCTCTCTCCATCACAGTTTCCTCCTTCTGCTTCCTTTTATTCCCCATTCTAAGTGAGATTCAAGCATCCTAATTTGGGCCTTCCTTCTTGTTTAGTAGTTTAGGTTTGTGGAGTGTAGCTTGGGTATCCTGTACATTATGGCTAATATCCTAAGGGAGAACATACTATGTATGTTCTTTTGGGTCTAGGCTACGTTGAGTCAGAATGATATTTTCTTTTTCTAATTATCATTTTAATTTATTAGTTCACTTTACATCCTAATATCAGTCCCTTTCCCCCTTCCCATTAATCCCTCAAACAGATCCTCCACCAATTCCTCCCTTTCTTTCTCCTCTGAGGAGTATCACTGAGATGGACCTAATAAATCTATAGAACATTTCATCCAAATACAAAATAATATAATTTCTTCTCAACACCTCATGGAACTTTCTCCAAAATTACCAAAAGGCGGTCACAAAGCCAACATCAAGGGATACAACAATATTGAAATTCCTTGCATCTTATCAGATCACGATAAATTAGGGCTGGAATTCAACAACAACAGAAAGCCTACATACTTATGGTAACTGAACAACTCTCTACTCAGAGATCAATGGGTCAGGGAATTAAGAAAGAAAGAAAAAGATTTTCTAGAATTCAATGAAAATGAGAGCACAACATATCCAAACTTATGACATACAATGAAAGCAGTTCTAAGATTACTGTTCATAGCCCTAAGTGACTTCATAAAGAAATCAGAGGGGCTGGAGAGATGGCTTAGCGGTTAAGAGCACCGACTGCTCTTCCAAAGGTCCTGAGTTCAAATCCCAACAACCACATGGTGGCTCACAGCCATCCGTAATGAGATCTGATGTCCTCTGCTGGTGTGTCTGAAAATAGCTACAGTGTACCTACATATAATAAATAAATAAATCTTTTAAAAAAAAGAAATCAAAGAGTTCATGTATATTTTAGTTATGTTCCTATTGCTGTGAAAAGACAACACAACCAAGGTAACTCTTCTAAGGGGCAGCATTTAATTGGGGATAACTCACAGGTTCAGAGGTTCAGCTATCATCATAACTTGAAGCATGATAACATGCAGGCAGGTTTGGGACTGGAGAAGGAGCTGAGAGTCCTACATCTTATTCCAAAAGAAAACAAGAGAAAAACTTTATCCAGGCAGCCAGGAGAAGGAGTGTCAAAAGACCACTCCCACAGTAACATAATTCCTCCAACAAGCCAACATCTCCCAAAAATGCTACTCCCTGGTTCAATAATATTTAAACCACCACACTCTACCCCCTACCCCCACCATAGACTTGTTCAAAGACATGCATCTATGGGGGCTATAAGTGATTGTAAAATCAAAATACATTTAGTCCAAATTCAAAGTTCCATAGTTGCCGGGCGGTGGTGGTACATGCCTTTAATCCCAGCACTTGGGAGGCAGAGGCAGGTGGATTTCTGAGTTCCAGGAGAGCCAGAGCTACATAGAGAAACCCTGTCTCGAAAAACCAAAAACCAAACCAAAACAAAAAAAGTCCCATAGTCTATAGCAGTCTCAAGAGTATTAAAATTCAAAGTTCAAGAGTCTTTTCTGTGATTCATGAAATTTCTTCACTGTAATTTCCTTTCAAATCAAAACAATAGATCAAAAAAATCACAGGATATACAGTACCATTCCAAAACACTAATCTAGGGAAATACTGCATGAAAGCAAACCCCAAAGCTAGCTGAACAAACTTAGCATCTCCAAGTATGCCCTCTAGCACACTCGGCCCTGATTGATTCCTCTCCACTGCTACTGGTATCTTGGTGATCAACCCATTGTACTGGCATCTCAAATTTGCTAGAGTCTTCCACTGCAATTAGGCTTGACAAATAGCCTCTCATAAGCTCTCTTCACTTTTGGGGTTGTGTACACCTACATATATTATTTGCTGAGAGAGGGAGAGGTAGGAGGATCACATGTTTGAGGCCAGTGTGAGCTTTATCTGAAATATAGCTTGTTTGTGCTTTAAACATTTCTCAGAAGATTTCATCTCAGTGATGTTGGTCTCTTCTTCATCACCACTAGTTTCCTAGCTTCAGCTAGCCAGATTAATTGTCCAAGTAGTCCATTCTATTCTTGACACTAAAGGCAGAGCCATGTGGCTGAAGCGTCTGTTTTCTGCTGTTTGCTGCATCTGGAACATGGCTCCCTTGTTCTATTACTTCAACAGGTTTCCATTTTCCAACAACTTTACTGCCTAAACTTGGTTCTCCTGAAACTTGCTCTAGAACTCAGAGAGCTGCATGGTTCTGTCTCCTGAATCCTGGGATTAAAGACATGTACCGCCATTCCTAAACTTGAGCTTTTCTTCACCTAGAATTTGCTCTGCCTCAGGCTGCCCTGAGATTAGTTTGTCATGGTCTCCGAGGATTACAGGTGTGTACCACCATGCCTGGGCCAGTGCTTTACATGAGCAGTATTCCTCAAGGCCTGGATCAAAGCCTGTGCCCTCCATGTCTGGATTATAGTTCATTCTAGATTTAAAGTACAAATAAAAAGTAACTAAGTCCCTTGTTCAACTGCAAAAGTATAAACAATAAGCTTAGGAGAGTGGGATCTTGCCTTGAGGTCATCAGTCCCTTAATCTGTTTATCTCCTTGAACACAGGATTCAGCTGCATGCTACATCCTGGTGCCCTTTATTCTTTAAACCATATGTTTTCTTTTTTTGTGTGCTATGCTTGATGAAAATGTTCTTCATAAGAATGAATCACAGGATAAAGTGTAAACTAGGCTTTTTTGAAATTTCCTGCGTCAATGAAATTAATCTGAATATTTTATGTTAGCTTCAGGCAGACTCTTTAGACAAGGGCATGTCCAACCACATTCACCAAATATCACAAGAACAGTCTCTGGCCACATACTAATTTGCTTTTCCTTTGAAAACACTTGAAGCAGACCTGCACAGTTCAAATCACCCTCAGCACCAATGTCTTGCACATTTCTCCTAGTGTGTGGCCCACTAAGCCCCACTTAATTCATTTTAAAACTTTCAAATCTAAAGTCCCAAGATCTTCATTCTTCCAAACAAAAACATGGTCAGGCATATCACAGGAATACTCCAGTACTAGTACCTGCTTCTTTTTTGGTTAGGTTTTTCATGTCCATTTGATAAGACATCATGACCTTGGCAATTTTTATAAGGGACAACATTTATTAGGGCTACCTTGCAGGTTCAGTCCATTATCATCATAGCAGGAAACATGGCAGCATCCAGGCAGGCACTGTACTAAAGAAGGAGCTTAGAGTTCTAGATCTTGTTCTGAAGTTAAACAGGAGAAGACTGCTGTCTTACAGGCTATTAGGAGATGTGTCAAGGACCACCCCCACAGTGACACAATTCCTTCTACAAAGCCAAACCACTCAATAGTGCCACTCCCTGGGTCAATCATAATCAATCCACCACATCATACAAGCAACTTACAATTTCATATAAAAGCCATAGGGTGAATAAACAAGCAAACACACACTAGAGGAGTGTATGGAAGGAAACAATCTAATTCAGGGTTGAAATCGATCAATTAGAAACAAAGAACAATACAGAAGAATCAACAAAACCAATAGCTAGTTTTTGAACAAATCAACAAAATAGACAACTCTTAGCCACACTACCTAAAAGGCAAAAAATACCGCACCCAAGTTAACAAAATCAGAAAGCATTCAGGAACCTAATTACCACTGAGGAAATACATAGAATCATTAGGTCTTGCCTCAAAGCTCCACACTACCCAACATTGTGAAATATATATGAAATGGATGATTTTCTAGACAAATACTACTTACCAAAGTTAAATCAAGATCAAGTAAACCATCTGAATATTTCTATAACTCCTGTGGAAATAGAAGCAATCATTAAAAACTCCCCCCTCAAAAAGGCCCAGGCCAGATGATTGTAGTTAAAAATTCTACCAACCTTTCAAAGAAGAGCTAATGCCAATACACCTTAAACTATTAGACAAACAGAAACAGAAGAAACATTGCAAAAGTCATTATAAGGCCACAGTCATCCCGATATCTAAGTCACACAATGACTCAACAAATAGAATCTAGGACCAATATCTCTTATGAACACTGATGCAAAATTACTCAATAAAATACAAGTGAATCCAAGAACATATCAAATACATTACCCACCATGATCAAGTAGGCTTCATCCCAAGGATGCAGGGATGGTTCAATATAGGACATTCTAACAATGTAATCTACCATATAAACAAACTAATAGAACAACAACAACAAAAAAAAACCCATGTGATCATCTCAGATGCTGAAAAAGTCTTTGACATAATCTAAAACCCCTTCATTGCTAATAGACTTGGAGAGATCAGGAATACAAGACACATTCCTAAATATATATAGTTATATAAATATATCTAATATTTATTATATCTAATATCATATATATATATATATATATATATATATATATATATATATAGCAAAGCAATATACAGAAAGCTAGTAGTCCATATCAAATTAAATGTTGAAAAATGTAAGGAAATTCCACTGAAATTGGGATAACACATGACTGCCCACTCTCCTCTGTCAGGAGCCATCTGAAACACTAACAGGTGATCATCCTGAAATGGCCTGCTTCAGATTATTATATAATCTGCGGCGGGTGATCCCTCATTAAGCAAGGGTGTGAGGGACTCATTTTAGGAAAGATTCCTGCTATTAATATGCTTTTCCTGTTATTATTAAACATATATAATAATCAATAAATAATAGCATACCCCTTTGGAGCAGATCTCTGCAGATCCATGAAGATGTACTGTCTTATAGGGATGCTATGTAGAAAAATAGATGACTTAAGTTTCAATGATGATCCTATCAGAATTCCTAAAATTATATATGTGGTTATTAAGCTCTTTTATAACAGGACTGCCATTGGAACCTTTTCTGATAGTCAAAACTGCAATGAGAACTCTGCCAATCTCCCAAGTGTCACTAGTTAATTGCTCTTAGATGATAACCAGACTCAGAGCACCTTCCAAGAGGTTGTAAAACAATTAACCTAAAGTCATAAAAAGGAAATTAGGATTTATTATAGGTGCTAGGACAGAAGATAAAATATTAACTGGGTTTATCTGTACAAAATGTCACTAATAACTTTCAATAAACCTGTAGAGCTCACACAAGTGATAGCTGTTTAGCTAGATAATTACTCCTAATGGATATGCATGTAAACATTCTCTGTTGTAAACTTCTATTTCAATTTATGATTTGAATTTTTGTGTAAACCTGTGATAAACTTGGTAACATGTGATCATGTATTCTGAAAGATGTTTAAGGACTGAAGACAAAAGAGAGAAACATCTCTTTCTCTCTTACTTTTTACCTTTCCCCACCTAGAAGAATTTTTCCCTTTCCTGGCTTAGGATCTTTCTGCTTATCCTTCTTAGATACCTTTCATAGGAAACATTTTACAACTTAGTAATAAACAAACTTTACAACTGCCTCTCTAAGTGTCCCATTTTTCTTCTGCGACCTCCAACTAGCAGGCTGAAAGTTAGAGCCCAGCAGTTCCTGCTGAGACAGAACAAAGGCCACATGGCCTAATCCTCCCATTGGGCTGCAGGTGTTAATCACCTAAGCCAGCAGTCTTTCACCCTCAGAAAGAGCAAGGAAGTTTTTAGGACCCTTTAGAAGTTATCATCAGCATTTCAGTACAGTTAGAGAGCTAGAAAACCCTGAGACCCTCCAACTTCAAAGCTGTCACCAGAGTCCTACTCCATACTTCCACTAGGACCTTCTCTGACCCCAGGAAGCCCTTAGCACTCCATAAATATATTCTGTATAGTAGTTCAATTTCTAGCTAGAACCATAGGATGACAAAAGGAGATCAAGGGGTTACAAACTGGAGAGAAGTCAAAGTATTGCTATTTGCAAATGATTTGATAATATATATATAAGTGACCCCAAAATTCTATCCAAGAGCTCCTACAGCTCATAAACTCCAGCAAAGTGGCCTGATTCAAAATAAACTCAAATCAGTACCTTCCTTATACAAATGTTAAATAGGCTGAGAAAGAAGTTATGAAAAACAATACTCTTCACAATAGCCACAAATAATACAAGATATTGTGGTGTAACTCTAACCAAGTGGAAGACCTGGATGACAAGAAGTTTAAGCCTCAGAAGAAATAAATTCAGGAAGATATAAGGAAATGGAAAGGGCTCCCATGGTCTTGGATCAGTAGGAATAACAGTAAAAATGGCTGTCCTATCAAAAGGATATTTCCTAATTCTATCCACTTGCCTACAAAATTAATGATGTCATTTTAAATGGCTGAATAGTATTTCATTGTGTAAATGAACCATGTTTTCAGTATCCATTCTTTGGTTGAGGGGTATCTGGGTTGTTTTCAGGTTCTACCTATTGTGAATAAAGCTGCTATGAGGATAGGAGAACATGTCTTCTTGCAATACATGGAGAATCTTTTGTGTAAATGCTCAGATATTGTGTAAATATCTGGGTCATCAGGTAGAGCTATTTCCAATTTTCTAAGAGGTAAAGATTGTACTAAGTAACTGAGTCCTGAGCTCCCGACATGCTAGGCAGTGATTCTCTCAACCGAGCTATGTCTACAGCTATTATCCTCTGTGCTCAGATCCTATTATTATTATTATTATTATTATTACTATTATTACTATTATTACTATTAAGAATTTCACTGTGTAACTCAGAGGCCTGTAATCAATCCCGCTTTGGTACATTTGGTGCAGTGAGAACAACCACACACTCGGACACAGGGATATGTCACATGGTGACCACTATTTAGGATTCCTTTGCCACCAGTTCATTACAGAGTTTCCAGTGCCATGATGCCTCCCTTGCCGTCTGCTAAAAAATCCTGGGGGCAACTTTCAAAGGCTAAGCACATGACATAAATGACTGAACCCATTAATCCACGTCCCACTTTTGAAACCAGATCTGCAGGCTCTTGCTGGATGCGCTTTCAAGTACCTGCATATACGAGACAGATGATTTTTCCTTCTTCACT
Source organism: Apodemus sylvaticus (assembly GCF_947179515.1). Classification (NCBI taxonomy): domain Eukaryota; kingdom Metazoa; phylum Chordata; class Mammalia; order Rodentia; family Muridae; genus Apodemus; species Apodemus sylvaticus. The sequence continues at coordinate 88,360,601 of NC_067479.1, forward strand.
CATGCTGCTGTGACCTCAGTGTTATTTAATTGCTCACATTGAAAAATAGAGGTACTTTGATGGAGGAGTGAGACAATCTGGGCAGGGATTGGAAAGTAAAGACTCAGTTATCTAGCTTAGAAGAGCTACTGTGGTTCTTTTCTTTTTTCTTTTTCCTTATTTTTTTTTTAATTTCAAGGTGATTTTTCTTTTAAAATATCCATCTTATGTATATGAGTACACTGTTGTTCTCTCCAGATATACCAGAAGAGGGCATCAGACCTCATTACAGATGGCTGTGAGCCACCGTGAGGAGCTACTATGTTTCTAATCTAACTCTAATCAATCTTTGGCTTTGAAAGGAGGAAGTGCTCAATGGCTTTGTCCCAGGAGCAACTCCTGATAAGTGCACATCAATTTCTGGTCAGTACAGGGAGAATATTATCAGAAGGGCAAAGTGTGTATTCCATGACATCAGCAGTCCCTCCTCTAGACATTCAATTGTGTGCTGGAGAGCTCTTGGCATCCCTGTGATGTCCCCAATGTTGTAGAGACACCAACTGATCTTAGGGAATTCAATCAGTGCCTATAGAGTTCATCTAAAGTCCTGTTTGCAAGACTGAGGTGTGTAGTCAGCAGAGAGAATGGGGAGCATGAGAGATCAGAGAGAGGCAGAACAAAGCTGGGCTTTCATCTCAGTGTAAAACAGCAAAGATGATGAGGTCCTGGGGAAGACATAGGGAGCCCTGGGTGTGTGGGGGGGTGCAGAGCGTCCTGGAGAAAGTGGACTTTGTGGTCTTTCCAGCAGTGGGCCATAGGAAACGGAGCCTCTGGAAAGCTAATGAACTTCCCTGCTTATCATAATTCATCAAAGAAACACCAAACATTAGCTTGTCCATGCCCAAAGCCAGATGTTGACAAGGCCAATGCTTTTATACTGCCAGCTCCTACCTATTGTGCTTACTAAGCATAAGAGGAATAACATGGAGACAAAGGCAGAGCAGCAGGAGTCAGGGAGGGACTATGATTTCCCAGCTTAGGGCAGGGTGTCACAGCACTTTACACCCAGTTGCTTCTTTTAGGTACAGTGGTTATCTGTCAGTAGTGACAGGGAGAGACATGCGCTTCTGAGAATGTGAACTTTTGTTCAGAATTCCTCTGACCAGCTCCACCTGAGAGTGACCTCTTAATTTTCTGAATCAACTGTTGTGGGTGGCAGCCATTTGTCTAGTGCAGTCAAAGCACATGTCAGAGACAGTGGACCAAGACAGAGACTGGATCCTCTTGCAGGCTCAGGGGTGTTTTGGTCTTTCAGTAGGGCAATTGATCAGTCTGTGGACCATGTTCTGCCCCTGCATGACTTTTGTATGGTTCTTCAAAGAGATTTTAATGCAAAATAAAAAAAGTGGCAAGATTAATAATTGTGGGTTGATACATACATTATACACATGCAAATGTCCTTGTTAAAAAGGAGATAGCCCCATCCCCCACCCTATCAGTTGCAGATTTCCATTAATTCCCAGAGCTATCTATCCATCTCTCTTGGCCCTCCCCACACCTTATCCCAAATTCTCCCATTTCCCCTTCCCATTTCCTATCCCTCCCATTTCTCTTCCTCCATCTGCCTCTCATATCTACTGGATTCCCCTTTCTAAGTTAGATTCAAGCATCCTTATTTGTGCCTTCCTTATTGTTTAGCTTCCTTAGGGCTGTGGGATGTAGCTTAGGTATCCTAGACTTTATGGCTAATATCCATGCTGACTGATGAGTCTACTTGGTAGAGAGTAATAGTTCTAATACTAAGATAAAACCATCTCAGTGTAAACTAACAAAAAAGTAATGACCCTGGGGAAAGTGCAGTCAGTCCTGGGCAGGGAATATGAAACTTCCTGGAGGAGGAGTCCTTGAGCTGGGCTTTCCAGCAATGGACCACAGGAAATGGAGCCTCTGGGAAGCTAATAAACATCCCTTAATATAATTCCTCAAAGTCGAGGCTTGTAAAACATTAGTTTGTCCATCTCCAAAGCCAGTTCCTGACCAAGCCAATGCTGTTATCCTGTGAACTCCTCGCTCTTAAGCTTCCTGGGAATTGGGGGTATAACATGGGGACAAAAGAAGAACATCACTAGTCTCAGAAGCCCTTTGACCAGATCTTCCGAAGAGTGACCATATTCAGTTTTTTGTATCAACAGGTGTGCTGGCAGGCATTCTTCTTGGGCAGCCAAAACAGATGTCAAAGGCTGTGGATCAAGAAAGACCCCGTATTTAACTGCAAGCTCGTGGGGTTTGGGGTTTCGTTGTGGTGATTTCCTCAGCCTATTGACCATGTTCTGATCCTGCATGATATTTGAATAAACAGATATGGCGCTAGAGTACAAGGCAGGAGATTTTGGCATCTCCTCAGTATTTGAGTTCTGCTAGACTGTGCCATTTTTTCTGCTGGATTTTGAAACCACAGGCTCCAGGGCTCTGAAGCCAAGTTGCACCCAGTGTACTTGTTAATAAGCCTGGAGAGGTCATCTCTGTGGCCATCATTAACCTGTGTGGGGAGGCAGGAGAAACCCCTGGGAGATTAGGTACCCAACTAATTACAGAGAAAAGGGAGAGGCAATATCCACACAAGAGGCATCTCAGTCCTATTCCAAAATCTTTGCGGGGTGTGATTGGGTTCCAGGCATGCTCTGTTTCTGTTTTGAGCAGAGCTGTCTGTCCACACTATGCCTTATCACCATGGAAGTACACTAGTGTGATACTACCTACCAAGGCTGTGGATAGCTAACCACATCCCAGCCCTCTTCAACAAGCAGATGATGAAGGAAATGAAGACCTGGCCACTTAGTTCCAGTTGACCAGTGAGAGAAATGAGCTGCAAGACTGCCTGGTCTTCAATAATGAAGGTTCCTTAGACAATTAAGTATTCATTGCTTTAAAACACATTATGTGAGTCTAAGTCTGCAATGTCACAGTCATCTTATCCTTTTAAGATCTTGAGTTTTAATGACTTTGGACACCCAGACACCCCAAGACTCTCAAGGACTGAACCATCAACCAAGGGGTATACATGGTTCCAGCCAAAAATGTGGCAGAGGAATGCCTTGTTGGGTATCAGTGGGAGGAGTGGTCTTTGGTCAGGTAAAGGCTCAATAGAGGCCCCAACAAAGGGAAATGGACGGGGGTAGGGGGTGGGGGGAGGTGGGAGTGTGTTGGGTAGAGGGGCATATACAGGGAGGCAGGGGGTGGGAGGAGGGGTAGAGAATCTTTGGGGAGGGGGCTTTTGGAGGGGGAAAATTGGGAAAAGTTTTACCATTGGCAATGTAAATGTAGAAGATACTCAATAAAAAAAAAAAAAGTCCTAGAAGGCTGTACAACATATATACATGTGCCCAACTCCTGACCCTAAATGCTTCTCAAAGGAGAGGCAGAACCTGATGCTTGGGAAGAAAGGAGATGGGAACTGGACTCTTCTTCTTCCAGTGAAAACCTGAGCCTGTGGTCTGAATGACTGGACTCAGGGATGCAGGGACTGCGGTAGTGGAGAGTGAGTTCCCAGCATGCCTTTGGAAGGACCTTGACTTGTGGTAGCTTTTTGAGTTCCTATATGCTCTGACCTTGCGGTGAATCTTTTTACTTGCGTGGCTTGGGACTGAGTGCTAGAAGTTCCTGGTATCAGCTCAGGGGCCCTGAACCTGCTTTTCCCATCTCAATGCTTGTCTGATGGAGGTCCTTACTCCTCCTCTTGTTCCTTGCGCCTATTACTTTGAGACAGTATTGTTCCATGCATTTCTTCACAGCACATTGTGCTCTGTCTCTGTCTTTGTCTCTGTTTCGTAGCAGTGCATTTTTGTGCACACATTTGTATATGTGCCCCCCTCCCCAGACTCTGGGATTCAGGGGAATATATTGTGTTTTGGCCTGAAGGTTTGTCTTTCTCACAGTTTCAAAGTGATGATAGTGATGAGGTCTGGGAGCCCCTCTTTTAGCAGACCAGCTCTTGGCTTATGTGTGCACCTTGGAGGCACATTGAAATCCCTTGAGTACTTTATAAGGTCATCATGCCCTTTAGTCTCATCTGCAGAATTCTAAAAATGTCTGATGCTCCAGCTATAGTTATCGTGTTAGATAACTATAGAATCCCTGTTGTCAAAACAGGAGAAATGAAATAATTTGTATCTGCGGGCCAAGCCCCAGGGCATAGGCTCCTGAAAACACAATGGGCTAGTCAGCCACTTCAGTCCTCCTGAGAGACTCATCCAGCCTGCGCATCCTTCACCTGGACACAATCTCTGCAGGTCTTGGGCCAGGAGAAGATGCTCATAATCACCCTAATGTCCCAGTACACAGAATCCAGAATGTGGCATCCTCTGGTTGGGGGCCACCCAGAACACAAACTGATCCCTCAGGATCCTTGAGTCTATGTTCCTGGGATTCTATCCTCCTGGAGGCAGCCCCTCCCACAGTTCAAATCCTCTGTATGAAAATCGGACCAAGAAGCAAAAGCAGGTTGTGTAAGACTTGCAGAGCTTGGAGAATGAGAACACTGAGGCATCGGAGAACCCCCAAGGAGCTGGTGGATGAGACAGGATTCTATAGGTAAGTGCTGTAGTGACTCCAGCAGTTGCGGAAGGACCGATTGTTCCACTCATTGCTTCTAGACTGGAGAGTCTGCAGCTTAGGTTTGCATCCTTTCTGCTGTGTGGCTATCAGCATGCCTTGGGCCTTTGGCACTCAGCTTTGCTAAGTGGGAAAGAGACTGTTCCCCCTCCCCGCATTGTCCTGTCATCCTCAGGAGCATCAAGAGAAAAGTGATTCTCACCAGGGGATAGGGGAAGGTAGCCTTGGGCGCCTAGGGTTCAGGCTGGGTTTTTACAGAGTTTACAGTTATGGAAAAAAACAGAATGTCCTCTTCTTGGTTCTCCTGTCCTACCTAGAGGTTATTTTTTTATGTTTCCTCATTATCTTGGACAGAGGAGGACAAGTAGAGATCCCTCTTTCTTTGGAGGGACCTGGATCCCTATTGCTTTTAGGAATTGTTGAATTTGCTTATATCTCTCTGTATAGGCTGTTCTTGGCTTATGGTCTTGGGATTACAACTGTCATGGCTGTATTGGGATCTTTCCCCATTATCTATGGGTACCAGTCATAGGTAGCCTTAAAGGGGTCTTAAAGTTGGGGATACAAAAGGAGGCTGCAGGGGCTTATTCTACAGAGTTTGTTTGCAGTACCACGCACAGCTGATGCTTGATGGAGCAGTTGTCAGCTGAAGAAGGTATGTTGAGGCAGGAAAAAAAATGCAGGGCAATTGGGCCCTGCTGAAGCAGCACTTGGGGGACATTAAGATGATCTATAAGGACCAAGATGAAGAGACTAGGGACATCCAAACCAGTCAACATCATGTAGGGTAGGCAGCAGCTGGGTCAGGCTAATGTCTGGCACCATTTGCCCTTTTGATTGCCTGTCTGCTCATCCACACACCTCTGCTTTTACCTGTCACCTTTCTACCTGTCACACCCACCTCCTGTAATGTAATCGTTGACTGTTCTGTCTACACACAAATTTTTGGGGAAGTTAGTCTCCTGTGAGAAAGTGAATCCTTTGGCAAGCCTATCTGCTCGAAGCTGCAGTCCAATGAAGGAGACAGGTGATTAACATGTCACACATGTACATGTCTCATGGCAGGTGGGTGCTATGCACAGAGCTTTGAGTGAGTTCTCAGTTCTGCGACTCATTTGCATGGCAGGGTCATGGGACCTCACAGGTAGGAAGCTGCTTGCAAGGAGAACACCCTGGTGCAAATGGCAAATGTGTGCTTCTCATTGTCATGGACATTGGGGGCAAGTGGCCTTCTTTCTTCCTACAACCCAGTGAGGTCTCTGCCCATTGAGCAGTTCTTGTTTCACAGGAACAGAAGCCTGAGCATCACCCTGACAGCCCTGCTTTCTCTGTGTGTTGCTAGGAAGTTCTTCCTTCCTGGAGCTTAATATCTGGAGAGGACTAGATAGCCAGGGAGGCAGGAAGGACTTTTGACAGGATAGATGAGAAAGCAGGAGACAGAGGGCTTCAGGGAAAACGGTTCTCTCACCACCTCAAAATGGTCTGGCCATGCAGGCCATGCTTGGCACTGCAGTAGTAGTTTTGAAGGACTGATAGCTGAGTTCTAAAACCTCTTCTGAAAGAGCTCCTGTGCTAAATCTGAACGCCCATGCTCGAGCAGCATTCAGCCTGTGGGGGGTGTGCAGTGAATTATGCTCTGTGCATTGGCTAGAGGAGACCATTTGGGATTTTTCTTCTTAGCCTCTACTTCTAAGCAAGGTTTGTTTGTTTGTTTATTTTTTATTATTTCCTAAGAACTTGCTGGGAAAGGACCTGGCTTGCCTGGCTGACCAGCATGCTCTTGGGTTCTACTCTGTTTGCTCTTGTATGAAGAGCAAACCCTTCACTAAGTAATGTTCACTGGTAATGAACAATTTATGGAAAGACAGAAAGACATGTTTAAGTCCATGCTGAAGGAGGAGATGGCCATCCAGGAAAAGAACTTAGCAGACACACTGCAGGATCACTTTGAAGTCCTCCAGAGGAGGTAGAAGCCCAGACTGGGATGGGAGGGTTGCATCTGTGTCCCCTGCACCTGGGATCTCTGCCTTTTATGGGTTCACCAGTGAGGCTAAGAGCATCTGCCGGAAAGGACTCCTCAAAGTTTGGTGCTGGACTAGTCAGCAAGAATGTGTGTCCAGGAAATAACTATGATTGCTACTCTTTGTGTTGGAGGCATTTTGACTCCTTCTGTATTCTCTATTATGTTCTGAGCAGGCTGTCCTTGAACTCACAGTTATCTGCCTACTTCTGCCTCCCTGTGATGGGATCTGAAGGTGTCAACCTCCCCTGCCTGGCCAGAATTGCTTTCCCTGTACAGAGCAGACTCTAGTCCTGCGTCTTTTTACATCTCTATCCATTCTGTGGACAGTATAGGATAAGGAGGTCCCAGGATGAACCCAGGCAGATGGAAACCTCTGCCGCAGGGATATCTGCTCCTTCCCAGCAGGGCTCTGGAACAGACTGATAGAAATGTAACCCTTCGTTAAAAGTACCTTTAATTTTTATAATTTTTCTTTACATTCTTATTGCTATTTTGTGTGTGGGTCCCTCTCTTTTAATCTGTCTCCTAACAATCACTTTCTGGCTCAGCCCACCTCCTCCTGCCTCAACTGTCACTAACTGTCTTCTCTGTCTGCTCGCCCACTTCACTCTCAACTGTCTCTTAATCTCGCCCTTCAGAACCTCTTCTCTTCTCTTGCTCTACTGTCTTCATCAACTGTCTTCTCTGACCTTATTCTTCTGTCTCCTAGACCCTACTTCTGCCCACCATGATGACTCTCTCCAACTCCTTTGTCACTCTTCTACTGTCTCTCTCAGCCTCTGTTGGCTTTTATACCATCTCCTGTTCCCAGAAATCCAAAAGCCAACTGTCATTGAAGAGAACAGGGCAATTTAAAGGGCCAGGCACATAACATATACCACACTCCAGGAAGTGGTTTTCCAAAACTAGGTCTAAGGAAATTGAGGCTCCTGTTTGGTGCTAGACCAAATGTAGGCCCATTGTTCTCAGGCAGGCAACTTGAGAACTGCTGCTCCAGCCTGACAGGCTGTGTTTTGCATGTTGCTTGTTAGCAAGGTGCATCCTAAGCAGAAGGCCTGGGCCAACCTCATGACCTTATGTCTCTGCTGTGATCCATCAGTAACTCATTATGAATATAGTGCATATCACTTGTATGCTATTGACTAAATGAGGTCACATTTACAAAATGGTACTCCTGGATTGGAGTAAGTCCTAGTCTTTTTAATGGAACAGAATATACAGTACCTAGATCAAATTCTGACATGTCTTTAAGCCTGAGAAAATCTCTAGGTACTATGTGACTCTTTCTCTCTGGGTGTACAAACAATGATTTGAGGTAAAAGTTCAATATTGACTTTCTTATACAGTTGAGGGGTGGGAGGGAGCAGCCTGACAGCTGACTGGGCAGGTCCCCTCCAGGCCTGTCTTCTATCCTCCCTCAGGTCTGTGAAACTGCTACATGAACTGGCACAGCACAGGAAGAGTCTCCTGCAGGAGGAAAAAGCTGCGTCACCAGCATCCGTCTGCTGAGCCTCATCCCCAGCAATCACAGAATCCATCCCTTGGTTCAATATTCTTTGTCATCTTTCCTTTTTAGTGTGAATACACCATAATTTTTTTGTAGCCAGTATGGGATTTTGGAATTGAACCCAGATCCTCTGGAAGAAGAGCCTGTGCTTTCACCCCTGACTGTGCTGAAGTCCGCCAGGCCTGGGTGGCACTGGAACAGCCTATATGGCACGGGAACCTAGTTACGTTTTATTTACTTAGGTTTGTGTTGGGAGTACATCTCTGCATGTGTATACTATACTTGTGGGGCTACTCCAGGATACCTGCCAGTAGACTGTGTGAGAAATCCTGGAACTGGAAATAGAGGCCATTGTGAGCCAACTGGCTCAAGTACTGGAACGCAATCTAGGTGCTTCTCGAAGAACCACAAATGCTCGCAGTCACTCAGCCGGCTGGGAACATGGCTCTCCTTGTGCTGACCTCGAACATGCAGTAGGCTCCACTAGGGTAACTCCAGAAGGTGGATCAGGCCAGCCATGAAACTAGTGTCTGTCCACACCGGGTCTCTGACTCTACTGATTGGGAATTATTCATCTCCCTCAAAACCTCGGATTTGGTGCCAAGAAACTAGGCATATGAAATGAGTTTTGGTCCACGTATGCCCTATTGGAATTTACTGCTAACTTCCTTGGTACAGAGAGACTGAGTAGTCAAGCTTAAGCTGTGAGGAATTGATTCCAGAATGTTCATCGGGACTCTGCAACCAGGACAAATAATATAAAAGATCTTATTTTTAAGTTTTCATGCTACCTGATGTGGATCTGATGATTTGGACCTGTTAGGTTAAATAAAATACATTAGGGTTAATTTATCTAGTATTCCATTTACTGGTGTATTATATTTTTTTCAAGATAGGGCTTTTTAGTGTAGTGTTGGATGTCCTGGGACACACTTTGTAGACCAGGTTATGAACTCAGATCTCACAGCCCCTAACACACTAACACTGGGATTGAATGATAAAGGCACTTCCTGGCTATGTACTGATCTGTACGCAAAGCTCATTGGGTATCAGAAGGACACTTGTCAAACACCTGACAGGACATACCTCTCATTTCAAATGGGTCTCAAGCACAATGACCTGGTGTTTGCCCTGCTCCTTTCCACTATCGTGCATATATGTGCTCCTGGGTGTGATCAGGTCTGTTTCTTCTTTCTGGATACTGGTGTTTGGAAGCAGCTGTGTATACATAAACACCTGCATCTGTGTGGACTTGGTGGATCACACTGGGGGAGGGACATGTCCATAAGAATGGAAAGTGAACCAATCCTTAATAAAGGCCTGGACTTTTGTTATGACTCTGTCTAGAGAACTTGGCAGAATAAATGAAGAAATGGGCCTTGTGCATTCCCTGATTCTCTGAGAGTCCAGCCTAGTGGATTCAGAGAGAACACAGTCCTTAACTACAAATCTCAGTTTATGATCTGGCCTTCCTATTTGAATAGCTTTGGCTTTCTCTTAGGCAATTCCTCTTCCTCCATGAATAGAGTAATAGAATTACAAGTGTATGCATCCACTCATAGCCTATCAAGTTTAATTTAAAATCTATTGCTGATGCTATGTTTTGCTTTCAGACAGGAGCCTGGAGTGGCAGTCCTCTAAGAGATTCTACCAGCAACTTACTGAGACAGAATCTGATACTTTCAGCCAACCATTAGACTGAGCTCAGGGAACCCTATGGAAGAGTTAGAGGAAGGACTGAAGGGACTTAAAGGGATTACAACCTCATAGGAAGAACAGTATCAACTATCCAGACCCCTCAGAGCACCCATGGATTAATCCATCAACCAAAGAGCGTACACAGACTGGTCTGTAGTCCCCCGCCTAAATATGTAGCATAGGCCTGCCTTCTCGGGCCTCGGTGGGAAGGAATGCTCTTGTTCTTGTGGAGGCTTGAGACTCCAGAGAGGGGGGATGTTAGAGGGGTGAGGTTGGAGTGCATGGGTAGGTGGGGAGCACCCTCTTGGAGGCAAAGGGGAGATGAGGGGAGAGGATCATGAAGGGGGGACGGAATAGGGATAGCATCTGAAATGTAAATTAAAATTGATCAAATTTAAAAGGATACCATGTAATACTAAAAATAATGATAATAAATAAAAAATAATAGACTATGCCTTAATTATCAAAAAGTATCAGGTTAGGAATCCCTAATTTAGGGCTTTGTGTGGTTAGTACAAGCCTGCAATGCCAGCCCGAGCAAGGCTAGAGAAGAAACTTTAATTGAAGAGCCAACCTGGGTAGAGAATAAAACAATGCTATTGTTAAAAAAACAAACAAACAAAAACACTCCCTGACTGATCAAAGCACCCATGGCTCTCCAGAGACCCTTAGTAACTTGAATTCAAAGCTAAGGAAATCAAATATCTATTTGGAGTTCTGTAGGCTTTTTGTATGTTCATGGGCATCTCTTTCTTTAGGTTAGGGAAGTTATTTTCTATAATTTTGTTGAAGACATTTACTGGCCCTTTAAGTTGGAAATCTTCACTCTCTTCTATACCTATAATCATTAGGTTTGGACTTCTCATTTTGTCCTGGATTTCCTGGATGTTTTGGGTCAGGAGCTTTTTGCATTTTGCATTTTCTTTGACTATTGTATCAATGCTTTCTATGGTACCTTCAGCATCTGAGATCCTCTCTTCTATCTCTTGTATTCTGTTGTTGATGCTTGCATCCATGACTCCTGACTTCTTTCCTAGGTTTTCTATGTCAAGAATTGTTTCCCTTTGTGATTTCTTTATTGTTTCTACCTCCATTTTTAGATTCTGGATGGTTTTGTTCAATTCCTTCACCTGTTTGGTTGTGCTTTCCTGTAATTCTTTAAGGGCTTCTACCTGTTTACCTGTGTTCTCCTGTATTTCTTTAAGGGAGTTATGTCCTTCTTGATCCCTCTATCAGCCTCGTGAGCTGTGATTTTAAATCCAGATCTTGCTTTTCCAGTGTGTAGGGTATCCAGGACTTGCTGTTGTGGAAGAATTGGGTTCGGATAGTACCATGTTACCTTGATTTCTGTTCATAACGTTTCTACATTTGCCTTTTGCATCTGGTTATCTCTGGTGATAGTTGGGGGGGGCTTTTGGGAGGGGGAAATTGGGAAAGGTTTTTACCATTAGCAATGTAAATGGAGAAGATTCTCAATTTAAAAAAAAAAGACAGTAGTAGATGGCAGGAAATAATCAAACTCAGGGCTGAAATCAACCAAATAGAAACAAAAAGAACTATACAAAGAATCAACAAAACCAGGAGCTGATTCTTTAAGAAAATCAACAAGATAAATAAACCCTTAGCCAGACTAACCAGAGGCCACAGAGGCAGTACCCAAATTAATAAAATCAGAAATGAAAAGGGAGACATAACAACAAAAACAGGAAATTAAAAAAAAACATCAGATCCTACTACAAGAGCTTATACTCAACAAAGTTTGAAAATCTGGACAAAATGGACAACTTTCTAGATACATACCAGGTGCCAACATTAAAATAGGATCAGATAAACCATCTAAATAGTCCCATAATCCCGAGGAAATAGAAGTAGTTGTTAACAGTCTCCCATCCAAAAAAAGCCCAGGACCAGATGGGTTTAGTGTGGAATTCTATCAGATCTTCAAAGAAGAGCTAATAATGATACTCTTTCAAACTCAAGGAACACTACTCATTCTATGAAGCCACAATAATGCCTATACCTAAACCAAACAAAGACCAAACAGGGAAGGAGAACTTCAGACCAATCTCCCTCATGAACATCAATGCAAAAATGCTCAACAAAACTCTGGCCAACCGAATCCAAAAATGCATTAAAACTATAATTCATCACAATCAGGGAGGCTTCATCCCAGGGATGCAGGGATGGTTCACTATACAGAAATTCATCAATGTGATCCACTACATATATAAACTCATGGAAAAAAAAAAAACAAATGGTCATTTCATTAGATGCTGTAAAGGCTTTTGACAAAATTCAGCATCCCTTCATGATAAAAGTCTTGGAGAGATCGGGAATCCAAGGCCCCTACCTAAACATAGTGAAAGCCATATACTGCAAAACAATAGCCAACATCAAATTAAACAGAGAGAAACTTGAAGCAATCCCACTAAAATTGGCGACCAGACAAGGCTGCCCACTCTCTCCCTATCTATTCAATGTAGTACCTGAAGCCCTAGCCAGAGCAATCAGAGAACAAAAGGAGGTCAAAGGAATAAAAATTGGAAAGGAAGAAGTCAAAATATCACTATTTGCAGATCGTATACTTAAGCAACTCCAAAACTTCTACCAGAGAACACCTAAAGCTGATAAACAACTTCAGCAAAGTAGCTGGATATAAAATTAACTCAAACAAATCAGTAGCCTTCCTCTACTCAAAGGATAAACAAGCTGAGAAAGAAATTAGGGAAATGACACCCTTCACAACAGTTACAAATATATTACATACCTTAGTGTGACTCTAACAAAGCAAGTGAAAGACAGAACTTCAAGCCTCTGAAGAAAGAAATCAAAGATCTCAGAAGATGGAAATATGTCCCATGCTCATGGATTGGCAGGACTGATATAGTAAAAATGGCCATCTTGCTAAAAGCAATCTACATATTCAATGCGATTCCCATCAAAATCCCAAATCCATTCTTAATATATCTAGAAAGAGCAATTCTCAAATTCACCTGGAATAACAAAAAACCTAGGATAGCAAAATCTATTCTCCACAACAAAGGATCTCCTGGGGGAATCACCATCCCTGACCTCAAGCTCTACTACAGAGCAACAGTGATAAAAACTGTTTGGTATTGGTATGAAGACAGGCAGGAAGATCAATGGAATAGAATTGAAGATCCAGAAAAGAACCCACACACCTACATTCACTTGATATTTGACAAAGGAGCTAAAAACATCCAGTGGCAAAAAGACAGCATTTTTAACAAATTGTGCTGGGTCAATTGGAGATCAACACAAAAAAATGCAAATCTGACCCATTCTTATCTCCTTGTACAAAGCTCAAGTCAAAGTGGATCAAGGACCTACACATAAAGCCAGACACACTGAAGCTTATAGAGGCAAAATTAGGGAAGATTCTTGAACACATGGGCATAGGGAAAAAATTCCTGAATAGAACACCAATGGCTCATGCTCTAAGAATAAGAATCAACAAATGGGACCTCATAAAACTGAAAAGCTTCTGTAAGGCAAAGGACACTGTCAATAGGACAAAATAGCAACCAGCAGATTGGGAAAAAATCTTTACCAATCCTACATACGACAGAGGGCTAATATCCAATGCATACAAAGAACTCAAGAAGTTAAACTCCAGAGAGTCAAATAACCCTATTAAAAATGGGGTACAAAGCTAAACAGAGAATTCTCTACTGAGGCACTTGAATGGCTGTAAAGCACCTAAAGAAATGTTCAACATCTTTAGTTATCAAGGAAATGCAAATCAAAACAACCCTGAGATTTCACCTCACACCAGTCAGAATGGCTAAGATGAAAAATTCAAGGGACAGCAGATGCTGGTGAGGATGTAGAGAATGAGGAACACTCCTCCATTGCTAGTGGGATTTCAAGCTGGTACAACCACTCTGGAAAACAGTTTGGTGGTTCCTGAAAAATTAGACACAGTACTACCTGAGGACCCAGTTATACCACTCCTGGGCATATACCCAGAAGGTACTCCAACATGTAATAAGGACACATGCTCCATTATGTTCATAGCAGCCTTATTTATAATAGCCTGAAGCTGGAAAAAAGCCAGATGTCCCTCAACAGAGGAATGGATGCAGAAACTGTGGTATATATACACAATGGAGTACTATTCAGCTATTAAAAACAATGAATTCATGAAATTCTTAGGCAAATGGATGGAACTAGAAAGTGTCATCCTGAGCAAGGCAACCCAATCACAAAAGAACACACATGGTATGCACTCACTGATAAGTGGATATTAGCCCAAAAACTCAAAATAAACAAGTTACAATTCACAGACTACTGGAAGCTCAAGAAGGAGGAGAACTGAAGTGGGGGTGCTTTGCTTCGTCTGAGAAAGGGAACAAGATACTCACAGGAGCAATAAAGGAGACAAAGTGTGGAGCAGAGACTGAAGGAAAGGCCACTCAGAGACTGCCCTGCCTGAGGATTCATCCCATAAACAGTCACCGAACACCGACACTATTATGGACGACAAGAAGTGCGTATCAAAAGGAGCATGTCATGGTTGTCTTGGGGTAAGGGGCTGGGGACTGCCAGAGCCTTACACATACAGAGGCAGATGCTAGCAGCCAACCATTGGACTGGGTGAGTCAGAGGAGTTGGAGAGCAGTCCGGAGAAGCTGAAGGAGTTTACAGTCCCATGGGGCTGTAAGTTCTATGCTTATAGGAGTGGGACAGCATGCCTGAAAATAAAGATGGTCTTAAGAGTCTAGAGTTAGAAAACAATTTATAATTTATAAACATATATTTTTAAATGGCCATTAAAACAGCAGTCAATATAAAGAACAAATAGTCTTATCAATTTTTTAAAAACCTTAACAAGAACATATAACATGTCAATAACAATATCAAAACCAAAACATCTAAACCCCCAAACCCAACAAAACTCTAACAGAAAATTATGTTAAGTAGCATGTTCTCGCTGCAGATTTAGCAGCACTGTTATACAGCTGTGCCTAGTCTTTGACACTTGGTGGCTGGGCAATCACCCCACTTCCCTCAAGGGGAATTGTCAGAAAATCAAAGAGCAGCAGATCCAGAAGAAGACTGATGAGTCACTGGTTCCATAAAATTAGGACCCATTCACACTGAGGAAATGTAATATGTTAAAGTAAATCCATCCCGGGGATTCTGTGGTTTCTGGAGACTGGGCTCAGCAGGTGACTCCTGATGTAGCAGGTCATTCTGCAGGATGCTCTCTTCCTGGGCTGTGGCCAGTTCCATCTCATGCTGCAGTTTCTCAAACCTGGGAGAGGATGGCAAATGAGCCACTGGCTGGGTAGAGACCAGCGCTGTTAGCAGCCAGGCTGCTACCTCCCACCACCTCAGCTCTACTAGGTCACTCAACATGGCTTGTTTACCTGAAGTCATTGTTTACACCCCAACAAATAACACTCACACAGTAGCTGGGCCTACAAATATTCTCAGCCTCACACCCAGGTCAGAATCTGACTGAGGTACTGTATGTTCTCTATTTTACTAGAAAAGATAGAACTTTCTCTTGTAGTACATGGGCATCATTTTGTAATGGTAGCCAACCAGAGTCAACACCAGATGAGTGATAAACAAGTTATTGATGGTGAGTCAGTGATGGATCACAGCATTATATAGAAAGACTTAGCACAGTCTTACATCACTGGTATCTGAACAAGGTCATGAGAATAGCTCAGTCCTCCTGTTCAGAAGGCACCATGCACTCAAGTAGCATGGTCAATAGAGCCACTGAGGCATGAGCAGCAATTCTCCAGTTGTATATCTGAGAACATTAACTCTGGAACCAAACAGAAAGCTAAAGTTCCTCAGGACAAGAGCTTGAAAACTGCATCCTGGCTCTCTTTGGGAGTCTGCTGTAAAACAGTCTCTTGAAGGGTCTGCATATCCTGACAGCAGTGGCATCTGCCTGGGTTCATGCTGGAAACTTCTTTACCTATTGATATCTACAGAGCCCTTTTCACAGAAATTGGTAATCACTGGAGGGAGCACCATAAAAGGAATGGAATCTGTTCTCTACAGGGGTGTTCCTAAACAAATTTCAGCCAGAGATGGAGGTGTACACCTTGCGATTCCATAACTTGGGAGAGAAAAGAAGGCAGATCTCTGTGAGTTCAAGGAAAACCTGCTCAGAACAGATATTGGAGATGGAAAAAGGCAGTCACACTGGCACACACACTGGGAGTAAGAATTGTCTATTTTCCTGCACAGAAAGTCTTAAGTAGACTAGCACAATACTTTGAGGTATTCTTTTCATGGTAGTGGCTCTTAGTCTTGCTGATGAACAGACAACCATATATATGGGACTGGGGTGGCTGCACTATCACCTCCCAGACTGGGCTCCTACCTCATCTGGAGGACATCAAAGTGATGCTGGAGCTTCCGTGCTAACTCCTTCTGCTTGATGGCCATCTCCTTCTGTTTCACCACGTACTGCAACATTTCCTCCATCCTTCCCATGTGCTGCTTGTTAGAAGATGGTGTCCTTAGTGGAGGGTTATACATGGGCAAGCACAGACATTCACAGAAAAGTAACCAGATACAGAGGAACCTAAGAGCTTGCTGCTCAGCGAAGCAAACAAGAACCTTCTTCCCCAGCACACTCCTGGGCAAGTGAGAAACCATTTTATAAGTTACAGACTAACAAGAAAGAAATCCAATGTTCTCCTCCAGTCAATGCACACACGCATGAAGAACTGCTCTATCTCTGTCTGTCTGTCTGTTTTTCTCTGTCTCTCTGTCTCCGTCTCTCTCTCACACACATACTGTCTCTGTGTCTGTTTCTCTCTCTCTCTCTCTCTCTCTCTCTTTCTCTCTTTCTCTCTCTCCCTCTCCCTCTCCCTCTCTCTCTCTCTCTCTCTCTCACACACACACACACACATACACACACACACACACATATACACACATAGGAATTGACAAAGAGCAGCCTCATGTGAGATGATCATGGGAGGTCTGACTAAGTTCACCAACTCCAGACATCCCTTGGGAAACAAATCTAGCGTGGACTTTACTGTGTTTGACAAGAATATAGAGAGGTCAGAGACCTTTGTTCCCTGAATCCCAGCATTCAAAGAACTCCTGAATCCCCTTAAAAGCCTTTCCTCCATGCATAATCTTGTAGTCAGGTCTAGACTTGAATTTCCAGGAAGGGAGAACTCTCCACAAAGCTCACAGAAAACAGGCTTGAAGAGTTGCTACTCAGGCTCCTCTCAGTGTGAAACAAGCATTAGGCAAAGAGAAGAGAAGTCCTTGGGTTGTAGGAAGAAAGGAGAAGGACACAGGACATGCAAATAGACAGCAGTGAGAAGCTCTTATTTCACAGTTGCACTAGGCTCTTCCAGCAAGCAGATTCCTACCAGTGATATACCATTATTTCTGTCATGCAACTGAAGCACAGTACTCAGAACTCATTCAATACTCTATGCATAATACCCCATGTATCAGGAGGGCATTCACTCATGTTACATGTTATTTGCCCATCTCTGTCTCTTGACTGCCACTTCAAGCATTGTAGACGATGCTTCCCAATAATTCATTTTCTCACAAGAAGCTAACTTCCCCGAATACTTGTGCACAGACAGAGAAATGAACAATCACATGAATGTGCTGCTGGCTGGATGGGAGTGTGGATTAGAAAGGTGATGGGTGAAAGCAGAGGGGGGTCATAGAGCAGACAGGAAGTCCAGTGGGAAATGGTGTGAGACACTGTCGGTACCCAGATGCCTCTCCATACCTTTTGGTGCTGGGTCTGTGGGTCACTGGCCTCTTCCTGTCGATTCTCACAATTTGACTTGAATTCCCCCAAGTGCTGCTGTAGTAGAGCAAAATCCTCCTGCATTTTCTGGTTCTCCTCCCTCAGAATTTCCATGTTGTTCTTCACATGATTCAGCTCGGCCAGGAGCTGGCTGTGCAGGTTGCTGGAAAAGACTTGCCTAGTAAGACTCTGCTGACTCCTCCTACCATTCCAACCTTGACATCCCACTAACCCTACCACATCCCATGAAGTGGAAAGAGACCAGCACAGCCATGACACCTGCACTCTGAAGATCAAAAAGAGGGAACAGCCAAGTCAGGAAAGAAGAAAGGAATTCTGAAGTCCCCAACACCAATAGAGATCCACGTCCCTCCAAAGAAAGAAGATTCTCTACCTGTCTGTGACTGTCCAAGGTATTGGGGGGAAAATTAGGGGACAAATATCCTCAAGGTAGGACAGGGGAGACAAATGGAGGGCGTTCTTTACAAGTGTTCCTTAACAATCAGCTCTGAAAAACCCTCCTGAGCCCCAGAGGACCAAGGTTGCCTGACCCCCATCTCCTGGTGTGAATCACTTTTCTATCTAAAGGCTCCTGAGCATGGCAGGACAAGACTGGAAGGGATGACAGTCTCTTTCTAACTAAACTGAGTCCAAAAGGCCCAAGTCATGCTGATGGCTAAGAGGCAAAGGGGATAGAACCAGAGCAGGGGACTGTCCCCTCCAGATACAAAGAAAGATAGAAATAGCCATTCAACCCTGTCATGGGTGCCTGACAGGCACTTAGTGATAGAAGCTAGTCTCCTTCTCAAGCACTTTGAAGTTCTCCGAGGCTTCAATGCTCTCACTCTTCAAGGTCTGAAGTCCTGACATAATGTGCTTATGCTCCAAATGCAACTTCTCACAATAGGTTTGTGGCCGGTGGGACGGCCTGGTTCCAGGAGGATAGAATGAGCACAGATCACTCAGTCTGTACCCAGGACTGCCCCAGCCCAGCCAATGCCTCATTCTGGACCTATTTAATGGGCCATCCTGGTGCTGTGTTATCTCCTGTTGCCCTAACCCTGGTCTGGTAAAGCCTAGCTGTCCAGGTTGAGGGTACCCTGGCTGCATGAACTCATCAGTAGGCTGGGGGGACAGTCTAGTCTGGTATAGTCTAAGAAGTCTATACAAGTTGTCGCCAAACAGAAACTTGGGTGATTTCATTTCTCCTGTTTTCACAATAGGGATTCTAGATTCTGAGAAACTTATTGCAGAGGGAGACATTGTATAGAATTCTTGGTTGAGAATCCTGTTCAGGAGAACTTTATAAACTGATAGAGTGACTCAAATGTGATGAAATGTGACCACAAAGGCCAATAGCAGTGCTGTTTAAATAGGGGCTTCCAGAACTCAGCACTGTCATCACCTTGAATGTGTGAGACAGAAACATCCTCAGGCCAAGAGGCAGACCCCTGGATTCCAAAGTCTGGAGGACAGAAAATCATGCAAACATGTAGGTACGTGTGCAGGTACTCGATGTAAGAACACACACACACACACACACACACACACACACACACACACGGTGGGAGGAGAAAGAGACAGAGTCACAGACAGAGGCAGAGACAGAGAGAGCACAATGAGATGTAGAAGAAATGCCTGGAGTAATGCCATCTCAGAGTGTACGGCAAAAACAGAGAACAGCAATGAAGCCAGGACTGTGGTTAGGCAATCACAAGGGAAAATGTAGGGCCAGGCCCTGCCAGGTGCTTCCACAAGCTGAGCTTTCAACTCTATCTCCTTCCAGGCAACTAGGAGACTCACCACAAACTCACAAGAGCTCGGATCTCATAGAATCCATCACCTCTCAAGGCCTTTCCAATGCACTCAGGGAACGCACTCTCCAAAGCTTCAATCCCTGAGATCTGTTACTCAGACCACAGGCTCTGGTTTTCATTTGGAGAAAGCTAAAGAGACCATTTCCCATCTCTCTCCTGTCCAAGCTTCCAATATGCCTCTCCTCTGAGAAGCATTTCAGGACATGAGGTTGGACACAGGGACACCTTGGAGGGGCAGACTCCTAAAAACCAAGATCTCAGAAGGCTAAGATGAGGGCAACATAACAGAATAGAGACCTCCAGACACCACAGACTTTGAGACAGTGAATACCTATTTTCCAAGGGTCCTTCACTGATGACATTGAGGTGATCTTGCAATTCATTCCTCTCAGTGGTCAGCTTGTGAAGCTGTGTTGTCAGCCTCTCTGTTTCCTTCTTCACCTGCTGCTTGGTGACAACAGGTGTGGAGGATGATGGCTGTCTGCCAGCCTCTGTAGGGAGAAGACTACACGTGAGCTTGTGTAGTGAGAAGGAGTAGAGGATGGACAGACCAGCCTGAGGGTTATTGAGAAAGACAGCATGCCTGCCACTCAGAGGCAACACAAAGGTTTTGGCCCAGACTTGAGACGCCGCCTGTGTGGATCTCAGCTCCCCCGTCGTTCTGTAGATGGGGGAGCATCAGAGCATCCAGGTGTTTCCTCTGCCTCCCCGCACATGCTTATGATGACCACACAGCTGGCCTCTCCATGCTTATTAACAACAGCACAGGGAACACCTGGACTTCAGAGCGTGAAGACTGTGGTTTCAGAAGACGGGAATAAAAGGGGCACAGTCCACAAGCACTCAGGTGCTGTGGAGATTCCCAGATCTTCTCCCTTGTTCTCTAGGCAAATGACTGGATTAGAATTGATGCGGGGCAGAACAGGATCAACAGACTGATCAGTTCAGTCCACTGGAATACCAACCTGCCCCCTTCCCAAGCTGCCAACAGGATCTTTCTCTCTTGATCCACTGCCTCTTCCAGTTGTTTAGCTGTACTAGAGAAATGGCTGCCACCCACAATAGCTAATTGAGAAATCTAAGAGGCCACTCTCAGTGAGAGGTTGTCAGAGGACATCTAGTCACTTAAGGTCACATTTCTCTCCCAGTTACTACTGTCAGGAATCCACTGTGCCTAAATGGCCACTAGGAGCGAACTTCAGACATGTCCTGCCCTAAAGTGGGAAATGGGAGTCTGTCCCTTACCCTCATGGACTTCTTTTCCCCATTCTGTACACAATTCCCTATAAGAGGAAAAGCTGTGACTCACAGTAGAGCATCTTTGGTCTTACAGATCCTGGCTTTGGACTGGATAGACTGTTTTGGGATCCTTGACTTACAGGAGTTAGGATAAGCACCAAAGTCCATTTGGGACCCTAAGGATCCAGTTCCAGTGTGATATTACTTCAACCCACATCGTGCCACTTCCTCCCGGAAGTTGGGCCCCCCCCTTCCCAGGACTCACTATGTCTTCTCCAGGACCATCTCTTTCTTCCTGAATGACTCTCAGATGGAAGGGCAGCTTCCTTCTCCCTCTCTCTGGTCTCACTCTGCTCCCCATTTTTCCTCCTAAGCAGACTCCTCAGTCTAGAAAACATGTCTACAGATCAACTCTGCAGTCACTGACTGACTCTAAGAGCAGTTGGTGTTGCCACAACACTGGTGACATCACAGGGGGTGCCGTGAGCTCTCCAGGATACAATGGAATGTCCAGAGAAGGGACGGCTGATGTCACACCATTTGCTTCTTACTATATATGTCTTCCTGAACTGACAGGAAGCTGAGGTGCCCTTCAGCTCAGTTCCAAGTGAGCATGTCCTAGACCAGGGGAAGCCATACTGCACTTCCTCCTTCCAAAGCCAGACTTGCTCTAGGCTTGTTTGGAAACACTTCAGCTCTGGTGGTGGGGATAACTCTTTTTCAAACCCTACCCAGAAATATCTCATCCTTTCCTCAAACCACCCCTATTCATCAGTATCAGCCATAGTACTGAGAAGTGACACCAGGATGGGAGTGGAGCTGGGAAGATCACCCACCTCATCATGGACAGGTGCTTTAAAACACATCCAGGACAGCCTGCAGGGCTGGGTGCCACATGGGATGTGGACTAGGGGATCAAGTAGGAGAGCCATGTGCTTAGCCTTTGAAATTGCCCCAAGATGTCTTCACGGGTAGAGAAGGCAGCCATCTGGGTGCTGGCTACAGTGACATGAACTGTTGGCAGAGGAAACTGAAATAGTGGAGCCAACAAGTGAAAAGCCCCTAGACTGAATGTGCTGCTCTCCTCTGTGCACCAAAGATTCCAAAGCAGGGTTGGTGACAGTCCTCTGTGAGTTACATGGTCAGAAATGCAATGGGATTGGGGGTGGTAAGAAGACAATAGATGTATACATACTTCAGTTGACAGAGTGAGTGGCTGTCATGTAGGAAGCCCAGGGCTGACCAGGGCTGTCCTCCCTGGCCTTGGTAGTCTCACTTGTAACACTAGCTCATGTGAAGTGGAAGCAGGATGATTTAAGCCCAAGGTTAACCTGCAAAGCCAAGTTGAAGACACCTTGGGCTACATGGAACCTGTTTCAATAATACAAAACAGAAATATACTCTACCTCCAAGGCCTCACCTACCAATCCTTTTCTATTGAAAAGAACTTAGGGGAAAGACTTTGGAACCTGGAGTGGATAGGGAACCACAAAAAGACCAACAGAGCCAACAATCCTAAGACCTTGGAGGCTCCCAGAGACTGAACCACCACCCTCGGAGCATACATAGAACGGATCCATCTCTCCCACACCCCCAAACAAAAGTAGCAGATGTGCAGCTTGGTCTTCATGTGGGAATCCTTAGCAACTGGAGTGGGGATGATTATTATTATTATTATTATTCTGACTCTGCTGCCTCCCTGTGGATCCTGTTGTCCTACTTGGGCTGCCTTGTCTGGCTCAGTGGGAGAGGGTATGCCTTGTCCTGCAGTGACTTGAGGTACTGGTGTAAGCTGGTACACAGCAACGATTTTCCTCTACTGACAGACAAACCAGGACAAACCAGAAATGTCTGTGATATAATGTGATTATATATATTTGGAAAAAAAGTTAAAAGTTACCATTCTCCCTACTACTCCTTTAGTTTGGTAAGATGGAGAGGAATTGGAAGTGAACTTTCTATTCTTGTCTTTCCTTAGGTCCACATTGAAACTAAATGAAAGTCGTTATCACTGTCTGAACTACTGAGTATTATCCACTGGTGCTAGCATAGTAGTGTGCCTGTGACAAACTCTGCCTTCCTGGAGTGATGCTGCCCAAACTGGAAGTGTCATGTTCTGAGGGCAACCCCACGGATCCCTTCAAGGGGCAAGACAGAAGTCATCAGGGACATCATCCTTCCTTGGTCAGAGATCAAATCAAGTTGATCCATTGGAAACTAGTGGGCTATTTAACCATACCTGATAGCCCCACCTCCACCTCTCAGAGATCAGAAGAGGGTGGAGTTCAAGCATCTCATTAGTGATGGATACCTTGGTAGACTTCCTGGCAAACTCCTGGTCCCAGATTGAATAGACTGGTATAGACAAACAACTGCTGCTCTCAAGAGAATTTAGGGGTGTTGCAGGATTTTCCCTAATTTTATTAGTGCAGAGGAGGTCTGTGATTGGACGGGGAAAAGGGGGCAGAACTAAGTGTTGCAAAGAAAGGGAACGTCCCAGAGGGTAGAGAGCCACGGCCCCACACGCGCACCCACATGGTGTTCTAGGCACAAGTATCTATGAGTTCACAAGGTTAGAAATAATGGGATAAAGCTTTTATTTATCATCAGTTAGCTCTGAAATTACTGTATTGGCATCTTGTAAATTGTGATTTTTTTATTGATATATAAATCTGATTGGTTAATTAGGCTTTGATTTGACCGGGTAATTAGGTGTTGAGATGGCTGACTGTGGGCCTTCCATGGAAGTGAGAGGTACTCAGGACCCCTGTTGGAGAGATGGTCTGGCAGGGACTGGAGAGTTGGGAGGTTGTTTTTTAATGTTTTCAGCAATACAGGGGAACCACTCCTCCTGTTAATGTCGTTCCACAGTCTTTACTTGGGAGCCACAGGCTAGAGTCCTTGAAAGTGACTCACTTTACTAGGAAACTCAGCTTGCCTCTCATTTTAAGGCATTAATAGTCACATGGACAGTGACTCACCAGAGCCTAGCCACCCACACTGGACCTCATCTTGGTATGTGCTTTCCCAGTATGCTTTGAACCTGGTGGTCTTGTTTCTACAGCTTCTGTCTCAAAGTACAATAACAACGAACACTTAGCATCTCTCGGAACAAATAAATAAAGGTAATGTATTTACATTAGTACATCAGTGGAAAATCTGGCATAACTGAGCAATGGGAAACTAGAACTCTGTCCTAGCCTCTGCGGGTCCAGGCCTGGCTCACAGGTAGGTGTGGGCACACCTTACGATCCTCTGTACAAACAGTGGCATGACATGGGTCGTGAGCTGGCTGAGCAGCAGCGTTGAGGCCCCTCAGTGAAGAGAATCCCAGTTCCCCATCTTAGGAGCTCCTGCGGGGCATGGGCTTTGTCTGATCATGGTAAGTTCAGGCAGACATCTGTCCAAGTAACACAAAGTTCTTTCATTCAGCAGCACATAGAACAAGGAGCCAAGGTCAGGAATGATGACCTCTTGCCATAAACTATGTGACAAGAGGGATGTGGAATTCATGTGTGTCAAATATCAGGGGCCTCCTGGGTGGTTTTGGGTCCCTGTTGGCTTTGTGTAACAGCTTGAAGAGACCAGTTCCGATGTTCATTGGAATTCCCATGATGATGCACTCAGACACACCTGGAACCAACCAGAACCTTGATTAGAGAAAGGATTCACAGAGTGGAGAAGATATTATTGATTTAGGATTGTAAATTTGAGATTTAAAGTGCAGCTCTACCATATATCACCTGCCTATATCCTGGTCATCATTTTCCTTCCCATGTATATATACAAGGGCAAAGGCTGAGGAGCCCTGTCCCCAGAAGGACAGTGCCTACCACAGTCCAATAGGTCACTGGAAACCAATTCAGCTCAGCCATTTCTGAAACATGAGTCAAAAAGCAGTAGATAAATAGTCTTTGGGAAATAGCTAGACAGCAGGAAACCTGCACATGAACAGGAGATGATGAGTTTGTCACTTGTCTTCCTTAACCTAGCCTGGAAGAAAGGATGAGAACAGTTGAAGGCCTCCACTGACTCAGAGAAGGGATGGGTGCAGAATTCCCCTCTTGGCTTCACTTCAAGTCTCTCTTTTCCTTTTTTTGGTTTTTCAAGGCAAAGTTTCTCTGCTTAGCCCTGGAATCCCTGGAACTCACTCTGTGGACCAGCCTGGCCTCAAACTCAAGAGACCTGCCTGCTTCTGCCTTCACAGTGCTTGAGATTATAGGTATACAACACCACTGGGCAGCTTTAGTTAGTTTTAAAAACTCTAAGGATAGGCTCTATACATGTCTCTGATTCTCCAGGAAGCAAGCAAGAGGTAGATGCATTTCAGGTTGATGCCACAGACAACTACAGAACCAGAGAGGCAAAGAGCCAACCTAAGCCCCACTATCCAGGGACAGCTACTGTTGGGCTAGAGCGCTCCAGGCATATAGACGGTGTGTGTGTGTGTGTGTGTGTGTGTGTGTGTGTGTGTAATTTCCAAGTAGGATGGGGGACAGAGGCTGTGCTAAGGCTGCATGTGCTCGATGGTGAAGCATCAGAAAGTGGGTGTGTACAGCTTGAGCAATGACCCCAGTCTCCTGTATCAGGTGGGAGCTAGGTCTCAGTCCCAGTATCGCAGAGCTCTACTCTGGCTTGTGCCTGGCCTTCTCCTACGTTAAGCCTCCTCACTTTTCTTTCATTTCCCCTTGGTGTTTTTAGACCGGTTCTCACTGCAGAGCCTGAACTCACTGTGTAGAACAGGCTGGCATGGAACTCACAGGTTTCTGCTCGCCTCTGCCTCTTTAGTCCTGGATTAGAGATGTGCACCACCTGGCCTGGCTTTCCAGTCATCCCCACACCTTCCCACCCCTCCCTCCACCTTGTGTCTCTCCTCCTTTCTGTGGTACTTGACTTTTGAAATGATGATCAATGGCTCACCAGGAGGCAGGAGCACAGGCCGTCTCTTCTACTCCTGGTGGTACTGAGACTACCCACTGCCTGTCAATCCTCAACAACACACAGGCTGCTAGGCAATGGGTCCAAGTACAGCTTCAAGCATTCAGGATCCATATATTATTCTCTTGGAACTCAAAAACTATCTGCACTGAAAGTAGCTCAGACTCAGTAGGAGGACAGGGTGCCTCAGCTGGGTTCTAGAGACAATAGATCCATTCAAACTTACCGCATACAGAGTCTTTCTGCCCAAAGTAGGCAGCATCAAAGAGATGGTCAGCTGTCTTCTCAAAGGAGGCCAGCATCAACACGCTCTCCTTCATCTTGGCCAGGCCAAACCTGGTTATACCCAGGACTTCACCCTGTGTGAGAGATTGTGAGAGGGGAACAGAGCCACTCCCTAAAGTTCCATACCAAAGCAATAGACAATATCCCAATACCAGAAACACCAAAACCAGCCATGCAGCTATTCAAGGAATAGAAGTAGCAATCTGGGTTTTTGCCCAAAAACCAGATGGGGATGGAGGTAGCTTCTTCCTTCTTAAGAAGCTAGTACTAGAAACAATGTAGGTACTTCCAGTTAAGAAAAAGTACCAAACATACACAAGACTGGTGCTGTTGACATCTTAGGATGGGAGGGAGTGCTTCAGGGACCCTCATGTGAGGATTTACATTTTTGATGGGCACAGGGAAAGACAATCTCCAATGGTATAAACACTGGTGCGGTGCCCATGCTCTTGTAACTGACCCCTCCCTCACCCTGTCCCTCTAAGCAGCCATACTTAACTGGGTCTTTAAAATGGGGGGGGGGGCATGAAAATAAGAAGGATGAGCTGGGAAGAGGAAGGGGATGAGGAGTGAGTCAGTAAGGCACGGAAATGGAGGAGACTCCAACAAAACCACATCATCCACATACACAAAATTGCCAGAGTAAAATCCCGTGGAATGCACAATTAACATATGCTAATGAAACCGTTTAAACTGCCTGGCCTGGTGGTGCACGCCTTCAATGCCAGCACTCAGGAGGCAGAGGCAGGTGGATCTCTGAGTTCCAGGCCAGGATTCATCTACAAAACCATTCCAGGACAGCCAGAGCTATCTACAAAAACCCTCTCTTGAAAAACCAAAAAGAAAAATAAAAAGGCATTAAAAATCAAAAAGGTCAATGTCTTGTGAGGAACAGTACCCAAGGTTGAACTCTGACCTCCAAACATGAAGAAATACCCACGTGATTACACACCCACATGTACATACAACACAAAAATAGAACAAAACTGCCTGGCAGACACTGAACTAGCACATGCATCCAAACAATACAAGAAGGCACACCTGAGACACCCTCTCCTTTAGGGATGCTGTTGTCACAGAAGCCAGGGACTCAGGGTATTTATCATGACTGTACTCCCCATCTATGACTTACACCTGTGGTTCCTAAAAGCCCTCTACTACAGTAGCAGCTTATGAGAAAACTGATGTACTACAGTAAGAAGAATCAAACACCCTCAGCAGCCCCTCCTACACTCGTACTTGAGAGCAGGTTTCTCCCTCTCCCTCTGTGTGTGTGTGTGTGTTTTGATACTTCAAGCACAAGACCAATGCATGCAAGGCAGACCATCCCCAGCCCTACTCTCTGCAAACAGCTAAATAATCAGCACAAGGCATGCTTTAGGGAAAAACACCCCAAGTCACCTAGTTTTGGTAATGGTCAATTTTCCTATACAATAAGACTCAGGACACGGAAAAAGGCCACGTTCAAACACTTCTCTTCCAAACACTACCTGTGTTGAAATTCTGTCCCTGGGAATTTACCAGAACACCTGGCCCCATTCCCACACTTAAGGCTTCTTGGTGGTGGCACCTTACTTCCTGTCCAGGTCAGTCCTCATACCAGGGTGCTTCACATGCCATACAAGCTCTCTGGCTCTGTTGCTAGACAGTAGATGTCACGACCCCTGTCCCCTACAGGGGGTCAGGAGCTGGAGCCTCCCTTCTCTCCCACCTTGTAGGTCATCAGGTCAGAGAGCAGCATCACGTGCCTCCTGTCGATGCTCATGCCGTGGTTGACCATCGTGTACTGGATCTCGTTGATGATAGTTGTCCGGGCAGCCTCAATGCCCAGGGTTTTTTCCACCTAAGCAAAGCTCAATGTGAGCAGAGGCAGCACCACAGGAGCCACCCCACTCCTACTGCTTCTGCTGCCTCACAAGCACAAAGCAAATCCTGCCCTATTTCCCACAAAAGATGGTTGTGCTATGGTTGGGAGAAGAGAGAAATGTCAGGTCAGGTAACTGCTGGGCATGGGCCAAGGGTCCAAAGGAGAGGGTACCTCATAGGTGTTGTTAGAAGTGGTTCGGGTGCCCTTCACACCATGGGTGGCCATGACTGCCCGCAGGTTGTCGCCTTCTACAAGAAGCTTGAACTTCTCCTTCCCACTCTGCTCGTCGATGTGGATGACGGCTCTCGACACTTCTGGGATGCCCTGCACCACCACCTGCATTCCACACAGAAAGTTCAAGATGCAGCAACCCCTTGGCCCCACCCGAGAGCCTCAGAAACAGGGTAGAGGAATAGGCTGACTCATGCCATTCTTGGCCATCCCCACTTCCACGTGTGTAACCCAGGGGGACTATGGACTGTCTGCGGGTAGGGGAAGACAGTCCAGGGGACTGTGCCCCAACCTCCATTCAGCTTGGCGAGAGCAGAAAGAAGGCTAATAGACAGAGCTTCAGTCACAGAATAAACCAGAAAAGCAGGCTGGGTCAGTAAGAGTCTCCCCCCGAGCCTGACAACCCAAGTCTGGCTCTAAGAACCCAAAGGTAGAGAGAGAGCCAACATGCACACCACACACTCCCACACCTCCAAAACATTTAATAAGAACCAGACTGACCCCTTGGGTATAAGACCATGAAGGACTGGGGTGCAATCCTTGGTCTTATAGTGATCTGCTCCCCAGTTCCACCCCTGGCTGTTCTCCAAGAGAGGATGCTCTGCCTCACCTTGGGTAGATCCTCTTTCAGAAACTGCAGCACATAATACATGGAGCTCTTGCTGTTTTCCCTGGGGGTGACACACACCACGGCCTCTCCATGAACAGCCACATCACCAGGCTTCACTCGGAGCTTGGATGTGCAGATGGAGTACCGCACTGTCTCAGCATTGACCTGCAGGGTGCCAGGGACATCACCAACAGACAGCTGCAGAATTCCATGACAATGGCTTTCATTCCTAATGACATGATGACTCTTTAAGAAGTCTTGGTAGTCAATTTTTGCCACCTCCTCTGACACAGAATTTATTCTTATTTTTACTCATATGTATGTGTGTCTGTCTATGTGAATGTATGTCACCTATGTGTAGATACACATGAACACAAAAAGAGGGGTCAGATCTCTTGGAGCTGGAGTTACAGAAGGTTTAAAGATAATCTATGTGGGTGCTAGAACAGAATATTTGCCTCCTGGAAGAGCAGTAAGAGCTCTTAACTGTTCAGTCTCTCCGAGCCCACAAATGTTATTATGTATTTATGTTCAATACCTATGCTTTATTCATAAACAGGAGATTCTTTTCACAGAAAAAAATGAATGTTTTTCTCATTGAACATTCATGTTCAACTCATGGCAACAAACACAACCCCTGGAGAAAGTTCTGGAGTGTCTGGAGAACAGAGGCCAGGAAGGCTGAGAAGTTTGTTGGTTTTATGCTATACTCCCAGATGAAAATGCATTCTTCATTTTTAAATTTTTTTTCCAATCCCTAGATAAAACCAAGAACCTTATTTATACATAAGAGGCAATTATTCTACTATCAAGCTGCATCAAGGCCTATAAAGCAAGTGCTACCAGAATCACAAGTTACACAAGAAGACAGATTTAGATTTGACTGTCATGTGGGAAAAATTCAAAATTTTTTCAAAGCTAAGAAAGGCTTAACTAGCAGTTGACTCAGCTGACCCCTACAAAGGTTGCTGTCAGTTAACTGTTATCTATCTCCACAAATACTAGTAAGAGAGGCCAGGCTAAGACAGCAACTGAAAACATTGCAAACCAGCCAAGTGCTGTGCTGGGATCCACAGGTGACTACCACAGAACTGGCCAGGCTCCTTCCACAGTACAGAAAGATGGACACAATAAGCTATCCTAACACCAGGTCATAATAAACTGGTAAATGTAGACTGCACCCACGCCAAGTCCAAAGTGTCTTGTGATGACCATGTCTTGTCTGCATCAAGGCCAACTCAGAAGACGTGTCATCGAATGGGGGGACCAACAACAACCAGCAGCCAAAGATCTTTAACTGTTTCTCTGGCTGCCGACTTCTCCCTTGGTTTCTCGGCACCTGTCTCAGCACACACAGGATCACCTCCGCACACGTTAACTCTGACTCACCTCCAGTCTCAGAAGTCGGATCCGTTCCAGGGAGAGCTTGACAAGAATAAAGCAGTCATCAGGAAGAAACACTTCTTCAATATACTCTGAGATCTGCCACGGCACAAGAGCAGCTCCTTACCTCCATTCTCACGGCCCCGTCCCCACCTCAACCCTACACAGGCACACTCTCCACGCGGCCTCAGCTGCAGGCTACAGCCACAGCAGCTGCTCCGCCACATCCTCAACAGCAGAGAGGAGAGGGTGTCTGGTAACATTTCCTGTTATCAAAAGGGATTCCTACCTCCCCCAGCAGGGTTTTCTCAATTCTGCCCTTCACCAGGCGTGCGTAGTCCGCATCGTCATCCTTGTCTAGCTGAGCTGTGATAATGGGAGTGCTGCAAGGAAGAGCAAGGATCAGCACCCAAGGCAGGGACCAGACTGCACAGTGGGTGCTGTAGTGAGTCTGAGCGCCTCTCACAGCCACGAGCACTTTACTAGAACTCACTTCGGGGAGACCCGCAACAAAGGGTCTCTCATTGACCTCTCACTGAGGCTAGCTAGTTTCAGGGGAGCCCGGGTCCCCATTCTATCTGTGACATAACTCAAGAAACTACCTACCACTTAGTTCTTGATCGTCTGCTCTCCAGGGAACCAACTCACTTCCTTTTACCCCTCTCCAATAATACCCCTGCTCCTCTGACCACCACTGTCACCTTCTGTTCTCACAGGGGACAAGTATCCCATCAACATGGGCCCTTGGGACAGATCTGACCAGCCTGCAGGGGGCAAGCAGACTTCCAACCACGCTAGATATCCTATCCACAGTTGCTAGTCTACAACCAGGATATGCTATCTTTAGCTGTTCTTATGTTATTTCTACTGCAAGACTTACAGAATAGACTAACTTTTACCCCTAAAAACATGATGTATCTCTAGTTCTTCTAATCCAAGGTCTCTTGAAAACTTGACTGAATCACTAGGGGCTTACAGAGAATGGCTACAAATCAAGCAGAATAATCAGTCAGCACTTCAGGCATGGAGTTATGGCACCAAAGGAATGAATGTTCACTGGCCTCAATATGGCTAGCTTGTGTAATATTTTCTGTTTCATGTAGGTAGTGGCCATAAAATAAAATGAATTTTGCCTTGAGCAACTTTCTAAAAATCCAAACAATGATCAATACAGCAGACCTGCCCTCCGGACACAAGAAACTGCCCAGTTAATAAATCACAGGCATTCATAAGCACAAGGACCACTGGTCCCAGGAAACAGGCCAGGGCGTGGCTACCTGATGGCCTTGGAAGCGTTGATGATCTCTTTGATCCGAGGCACACCCAGGGTGATGTTCATGGAGGCCACCCCTGCAAAGTGGAAAGTCTTCAGGGTCATCTGGGTCCCCGGCTCACCAATGCTCTGCGCACAGAGTGCACCCACTGCAGAGCCCGGCTCCATCTGTGCTCTAGAAGAAAAGGCACAAAAGCAAATATGACACGACAAAGAAGAGGTATCAACAGTGCTGGGACAGGCTTATGGTTACTTCCCCTTTAAAGAAAATGTAGATTCTGTTGGGTTTAGGATAGAAACAGCAATGGGCCAGTGTTTGTGCCAGAGGAAGGGTTTGGCACAGTCTAGGAACAAGTGTCATCAGAGGAGTGGCAGACAATATGACTAAATTCTGTGTGATCAGCTTGTTCTGTATATAGGGCTGGTGTGCACTATGTGGAATAGTTGGAAGTGGTCTGTTCTTACTGGGTAGTAAACATGGTCAGAGAGCTGGAATCTACAGTACATAATATGAGTTTGCTTACAGGCAAAGGACATTCAGGAAATTCTTTTGTAAGTCCTTTCATGTTTAGGAGCATCCATCCAACTTAAGATCCCACTGGGGAGTCTAGATGAAATGCACAAATTTGCCCAAAGCCTGGTGCTGATGCTGGGCCATGTGCTTGTTAGCTCTCATTATCACCTGACCCAACATAGATTCACGGGGAAGGACAGATTCTCAATGGAGAGCTATCTATATTACACTGACTATGGGCATGTCTGAGGAGGATTTCATAGATTGTTAATTGAGTTGGGAAGACCCACCCTAAGAGGTCAGAATCAGTTCATCGTGTGGGACCTGAAGTGTGGAACAAGAAGGAAGCTACAGCATCAGCAGAGGCAAACAGGCAGCATGGCTGCCCCCTTTCCCTCTGTTCCTGACTGGGTGTGATGCAACAGCCGACTGGGTGCCTGCCTTGATGTCCCCGAACGGATTCTAACCTGGACCTGTGTGCTAAAAATCATTCCTTCTTCCCCTATGTTGCTTTTGGACAAAGTATTTTACCACATCAGCAGAGATGAAACTAGGGCAGCCAGGATTCTGAACCCTGAGAGAAGATCCAAGACATGGGAGTCGCGATTGCACGCCTGGCAGTGCAGGGCAGGTAGCATGCCTACCTCATGTACTTATCCCTACAGGTCTCCAGAAACTTCTCTATTTGGGTAGGGGTGATACGGTCCAACTGGTACAGCACGCGAGGCTGGAAGGGCAAAGGCAAGTGCAGTCAGGACAGCTGCATCTGAAACACTGCAGGGCAGTCAGGACAGCTACATCTGAAACACTGCAGGGCAGTCAGGACAGCTGCATCTGAAACACTGCAGGGCAGTCAGGACAGCTACATCTGAAACACCGCAGGGCAGTCAGGACAGCTGCATCTGAAACACCGCAGGGCAGTCAGGACAGCTGCATCTGAAACACTGCAGCGTAGTCAGGACAAGCTGCATCTGAAACACCGCAGGGCAGTCAGGACAACTATATCTGAAACACCACAGGGCAGTCAGGACAGCTGCATCTGAAACACTGCAGCGTAGTCAGGACAAGCTGCATCTGAAACACCACAGGGCAGTCAGGACAGCTGCATCTGAAACACTGCAGCGTAGTCAGGACAAGCTGCATCTGAAACACCGCAGGGCAGTCAGGACAGCTACATCTGAAACACCACAGGGCAGTCAGGAAAGCTGCATCTGAAACACTGCAGGGCAGTCAGGACAAGCTGCATCTGAAACACTGCAGGGCAGTCAGGACAGCTGCATCTGAAA
Organism: Apodemus sylvaticus; assembly: GCF_947179515.1. Taxonomy (NCBI): domain Eukaryota; kingdom Metazoa; phylum Chordata; class Mammalia; order Rodentia; family Muridae; genus Apodemus; species Apodemus sylvaticus. Next base: position 88,393,642 of record NC_067479.1, read on the forward strand.
CACTGCAGGGCAGTCAGGACAGCTGCATCTGAAACACTGCAGTGCACTCAGGATAGCTGCATCTGAAACACTGCAGTGCAGTCAGGACAGCTGCATCTGAAACACTGCAGGGCAGTCAGGACAAGCTGCATCTGAAACACTGCAGCGTAGTCAGGACAAGCTGAACCTGGAAAACACCATGTCCTAACAGTCTGGGAAAGCAGTACCTCTGTTGTGCCGTTATCGTTGATCCCATATTTATCTCTGGTTTTCTTAATCTTCTCGGACACTCCTTTAATGAATGTTTTTATTTCCTGAAAGATTATAGAACACATATCAATTTGTATATGATTTTGTATGATTTTCAATGATTTAGACAGCAGAATCACTCTGTAACCCAACAATGGACACAGTGCTCTTTATCTTAGCAATGCTAACTACACAGCATCAAGAGGCTGCAATATAGGCACTGGTTCCCTTACAGAGCATGTCTGTAAGGAGGCTACTGTGCCTTCCATCCTGGGGAAACTAGCTCTCTGCTTAAGAAGTTCGTTAGGCCTTACTATCCAATCTTTCCCCATGAGTTATCCTGCACGCTTATCTCAGCCACATGGCTGTGGGAAGGAGCTTGGCATAGCTCTTGGAGACTCTACAAGGCATTGAGATCCTACACACTCAGAACCCACATGACTCCACAGTGAAGACCTCTTTGGAAGCATTGACAATCACTTTAAACATCACTGCCTCTCTCCTCTGGTCTCTCCGCAGGTCTCATAGCTGCCTGGGCTAGTCAACTCCATCTTTATATTGAGAAGGTGGGAGACATGGAAGGTGACTCTGCAGCTCAGACATCCGTCTAGATAGAACTGATTTCCTTTTAGCGAGAGCTTTATTAAATTGTAATATTTAAAGTCTCGCAATGGGCTGGAGAGAACGCTCAGCACTTAGAAGCACGGGTTACTCTTCCAGGCATCCAGGTTCAATTCCTAGCACTCACATGGAAGCTCATAACCATTTGTAACTCCAGTCCCAAGGGACTTGATGCCCTGTGGTCTGGTCTCCATGGGCACCAGACATACAAGCAGGCAAAATACCCATATACATAAAATAAATGCCTCAAAAACTGATGTTGAAGAAAAACTCATTGCTAGTGAGCTGCCTCAGGGGGAAAAGATGCCTGTCCCAAGCTCAATGGCCTGACTTCTGTCCCCAAGACCATATGGGAAGAAGAGCTGTTGTCCTTGGTCTCCGCTCGCCATGGCATAAGCATGCATGCCACCAAAAATACAAATAAATATAAATGCAGTGATATTGAAAAGGAACAACTCATTCATAAGTCACCTGGAGCTGGTTTGGGACAGTGAGTAACATGAAAGGACGACCTGCGAAAGAAAGGTGGAGCGCCACTGGACAGGGCAGACTTCTCTCTGTGCTGCTCAGGGCAAAAAAAACCCTGTTCACTAGTGACCTTCACACCTTACCATTTGTCTGGCTCAGGGCTGAGACCTAAGGGCCCAGGAGCTGTGACAACTCTTTCAGCAAGGGGAACAGAAACAGGAGAGAGCAAAGAGTCCTGGAGGTTTCCAGCTGTGAGGAGACGGAAACAGACAAGGCAGACAGACACACAATCAGACAGACACACCAAACCACAGCCTACAGGCACTAGAAGAAGCACCTGTCAGCAGCTCCCCATGTAACATGCTCTCAGTGGCTTTGTTGAAAGGACCAAAGGGCTTAGGGGACAGACGCGCACTGGATGTGAAGTTTTTAAAGGGTAGATTCACATGGAAGAAACCAACCTGATATAAGCACCAAGAACTCTGGTAGGTGGGTCTATGCATGCTAGAGGGAAGGCATGTACAGCTCTCAGCAGGCAAATGAACTCACAGGCAACTCGTTAGTCTCACACTCCAGTGTGACAATAGCATTCACACTGAACTCCGGTCAGGGCCAGGAAACAAGGGCCGGCTACTCAGATCTGCCTCAGCTGTAGCTGTGGACCGGGCTCAGTATTACATTTTAGTTCTCTTAGTGCATGTGAGTTCCTCATTATGAGACACTGGACAGAGGGGACATGTTTCGCCATTGTCACAACATCAAGTCTTTAATATGAGCGACACAGTGGACAAGCTGGGCCAGGGCTCACTGAAGAAACTGCTGGCCACAAGGCCACCCATGAAAACTAGTCAAAAGTATAGGAATCGGCCAGAAAAGGAGTCTGTGTTTGCTAGAACTGGGATAGAAGTGTGCTGGCGACAGGTCATCTGCTGACTCCAGGCCACACCAACACAGCTCATAGCCGTTATTTCTCAGTGAAGATCCTTGAGGATGAAGAGAAAGATAACATAGCCACGTGGAAAACAAAACTGCCATTCTAATCTCTAAAAAGCAAAAAAGGAAGATGACTTCTAGGGCAAAATCCACCACAAATGGTACTTGAAAGGGACCTTTCACCTTCGACCCCTCCACACAGGATCAAGGGGAGTGAGGTCCCCCTAGGAGGTCCCCCTCTGGCCCTGATGTACACACAAAACTGGCCTGGGACTCCAGCCCAATGGTGAGCACTGACTGGGGTCTCTCGATCCCTCTGCTTTTGATCCTAGCCATGATTACGGATGAGGAGACGCCGCTGGAGCAGGTTCTCACTGGTCAGAAACAAAAGGCAAACCAATGAAAACCTTCAAGGCACAGCATGGTAATGGCCCCAGGAGACATGGAAGACCACTCAATCGGTTTCTGATCTGTGACAGAGAGCAGCTGCAATCTGCGGCAGATGGCAGTAACTACAGACAGGCCCTCAGAATGGCTGCGCAAAAGGGAAAGTGGACACGGGACTGGTGACAGGGTTACACAGACTAGACCTCTAGGTTCCTTCCCCTAACTTACATTATTCTTCATCTGGCTAGTGAGATACTGTCCAGGACATGACAAACACCCGCAATAAACCCTGGCTTATCCCGTGCATGGGGGGCACTAGGCGGAGCCCTCAGGACTCCAGGCAGAGCGTACCTGCAGGAAGCTGTCTTGGCAGCACAGAAACTCGTTTTTCTTCATGATGGCCTCAGTGGTCAAGGTGAGCTCGTTCTTACTGAGAGCAGGTTCACTCTGACATGGATACACTGCCTGAGTACCAGAAAGACACGGTGTTACATGTGCCTGGTGAGGGGTTGGGAGAGGCCTAGGCAGAGGAATTTCCCAGATATAACTGCAGAGTGAGCTCTTAGCAACCTGCGGCTTTCTTTGCTAACACACTCTGGATTCCACGTCATGGGAAAGTGAACACCAGATAAGCTCTGCCTTCTGTTTTGTCTGTTGAGACAGTGTCCCATGTAGCTCAGGCTGACCTCACGCTCACCATGCAGTGGAAGCTGGTCTCTAATTCCTGATCTTCCCTGCCAAGTGAAAGGATTACAGGAACGCTTTCTCATGCCGTCAGGAAGCCCGCCTTATTTAAAGAGTTCCGCTCTAACTGGTGAGTATGGATCTACTGCTTCCCAACTCAACTTCAGCCCAGATTTGTATTTCCGGTTAAGTCAGGATTTCTCTGTGTAGCTCAGGCTATACTGGAACTTGCTCTGCAGACCAGACTAGCCTCAAACTCAGAGATCTGCCTGCTTCTGCCTCCGAAATGCTGGGATTACTACTGCCTGGTATATTTTATATTCGCAGAAATGTATGTTGCTGTCACCAGGCTTAGTGGCCCACTCTGTAATCTCAGCTACTTAGAAGGCACAGGCAGGTGGATCACAAGTTCTGGATTGCCTAAGCTACAGAACAAATTCAAGTGCAGTTGGCAGCCAAGTACGACTTTACCAGAAAATACAAAGTACAAAAGTAACCAAGGATCAAAGCTGTTGCTCACAGTCCAGCCCTTTCCCAGCATGCTCCCGGCCCTGGCCTCGATGTCAGGACTACAAAAACCACCAGCCAACTAAACATCTCAAGAGGGAAATACTTCAACACACCTTAAGCTCATGGGGTTTCCTCAGAGTTTTACTAATTTTTTGACCCAACTGGTAGCTTGCAACTACTAGTGTAAAAGACACCTCAGTGGAACAACCTTCTGTCAATAAAAGCTGGGTCAAAAGGCATGAAATTGAAATCCAGATCAATCTTGTCCAATGACTCTTCAAAAAGAATGGTTCCAACATTCATTCCTGGCGCTAGAGTATGAGATGAGCCTGCTGCCTAACACCATTCTTTATAAAGCCCGGCTCTAGTTCGCTCCACTAGATGAGAGGAGCTAAGCCTCTTCCCTTGCATCTGATTTGGACTAACAGTCACAAAAATGGAAACAGGGTCACTTGGAGAAAGGTACTAATTTATTCCTTAGGCAGCGGTGACTAAGAGGGAAGCGTGGTACTATGAACAATATCCAGAGAGGACAGAGCCTCCCAGAGTCTGTACCCCCAACTGAGTACTGTAGTCACCTTGATGTTGTCCAGAACCCTTTTAAACTCTAGCGGTTCATCTTTGCCCTCCATGGCGGCGGGATCCAAGCCATCTCCTCCATAGATGAACTGGATGATGTCACCAGTTGAACTCCGCACTGTCAGATCGTACTGGGAGCAGAGGTCTTCTAGGGATTTGACCAGCCTTCTCTACAGGAAGAGAAAGAAGCTCAGCTGCCTGCTGCAGACTGCTTCATAGCACACAATCAGACTTGCCATTCAAAGTTTTAAGGCCACAGGTCATTGATTTACTTGCTTGTTTTTCCTGGTGTTAGAGATCAACCCCGGGGCCTTGTGTGTGCTAGGCAAGCACTCATCCCAGCCCAGGGTTATAAGCACTTCAATTACATCAACGGTGCTTTATCAGAAATCCCTTAAAAGTGCCTCTCTCGCCCAAGAACACCGAGGCGCATGTGCAGTGAAAGGCAGCTTTTGCTCTAACCTGGTCTTCACGGGTTAGCCTCCTGCAACAGAAACCTCAGCAGCCTCAACAGCTCTGCACAATGCTTTCCTGGGCTGCTCTGCCTTCCCGCCAGCTCCCTATGGTACACACTATAGTTTCTCCACACACTCAAGCCACACCTGTAGACCTCAGCCCAGAGACTCGGATGCAAGCTCTGTTTTCAGACAGAGGGGAGGAAGCAGGGCAAGCCTCCGAAGCAAGAGCAGCAACCGTTTTTTCAGCTCTACTTGGGAGGGCCTTCCACCAGAGGGCCTACCGCAGAGAAACAAACTTCCCCTCGCCAGAACCCACTGCTTCTAGATTAACATACTGCTCCGGGAATCCATACTATATATGCTCATACCCTCAGCCACAGTGTGCCATGCAGGAGGAGGAAAAGCATCCACAGTCCACCGTGGTCCACATGACAATCTGAGTTACTATTTTGTTTGTTTCTTTAGTTCTGGAGCACCAACATGTCTAAATCCTTCCCTTCAAATTCAAGACGGTGGTAAACCGCAGATCATGAACAAACACAGGCACACACACACACGTGCGCGCGCACACACACACACACAGACACATACACTCACACAGAGCTGATGCTCTGCAGCTAACGGCACATCCTCACTTACTTACCTGCATGTATCCTGTTTCAGCGGTCTTTACAGCTGTGTCCACCAGACCCTCTCGACCAGCCATTGTGTGGAAGAAAAACTCCGTAGGCGTGAGGCCAGAGTAAAAGCTATTGGCCACAAAGCCTTTGGCAGCAGGGAGCTAAAGTAGGAAAGAAGAAAATCAAATGAGGTTCAAGATCCAAAATTGTAAAATTCACCCACATAAGAAAATGTCCCTGGAGGCTACACACACTCAGACAGTGGCTGTCGATCTGGCAGGTGCTGTGTGCCCTTGCCCGTAGGAGAACCAGTTAGAACTGGCTATCTTTGCTGGAGTGCCAGTGCCTGTGAGTGTCTCAGGAGAGGGAGTGTGAGCTGGAACTGGAGTCCAGTGTCAAGAAACTCAGAGGGTGCCTGACCCATTCATTCCCTGGGAAGTTGCTGCCTTCAAGGCATCCTTATCATTAGCCAGCCCCCTCCACCTCCACACAAGAGCCATATGCAGCTAGAGCCACTAAAAATAGCCTGTTGTAATGGTGGTGAAACTCTCACATAGCAACAGCCACCAAACAAGCACTTCAAGTGTTTGAAGACAGACAAGAAGGGAAGGAACCTCAGCGACACAAATGGCGGAGTTACGCCCTGATAGCTCTGTGTTCCTCAGAGGACAATCTAGACAAACCTTCATTCTTCCACTGCTATTTACCTTTGAATGCTTCTCAAAGTGAGGCAAAGATCTGTTCTCAAAGCCATCTGGAACCCGGGAGCCACTGATGGCTTGTTGTCCCACACAGGCAATCATCTGTGATATGTTAATGAAGGAACCTAGGGTACAAGTCGGAAATGTAAAGTGTACTAGAAAATGTAAAAATGCAAAACAGTAACAGGATAAAACAGAATGGGACTCAGCACAACTCTTATGCTCACAGCCCAAGAGTCCTCAGTGGTGAAGAACAGCTACCGTGATGTAGGTGAAACCAAGGAAAGGGCTCAGAGGCATGTGCACGTGCAGGCTGGAGGGAAGAGCCTTTGGAACCTTTCAGATGGTCACCATACTGGCCTTCAGGACATGGGGTTTGCATACGGAGGAGCACAGGGAGAAGAAATCTGAATGTGTGCAAGAGTAAGAAGCAAGGACAGAGGAGGGGAGGCCCTAGGAGTACACCAGGGGCAGGAAGTAGAACAATGGGTAAAAGGCAGCGGAGGTAGAGAGCTAGAATTGGATTTCATAATAAACAAAAAGGACAGCAATAGAAGCCTCAGGTTCTGAGTTTGAACATGGATTATGAAATCTAATGCTTTTAAGGTTCTGAGTAAATGCGAAGTTGCATTTTGCCACATCTGAGCTAGGGCTATAGCTCAGTAGTAGAGCATTTGCCTAAGATGCACGAGGCCCTGGATTTGATGCTCACCACCACACACACGCACACACACACACACAGAGAGAGAGAGAGAGAGAGAGAGAGAGAGAGAGACAGAGACAGAGAGAGAGAGACAGAGAGAGAGAGAGACAGAGAGAGGAAAAAGACTTAATCTATTAAATCTAAGTCTATCACTAAAAATTCCCAGCTTTCTTAACATCAAATTTAGTCCAAGCACCTCCAATCTGAGGAACCCAGCCATATTACCAACCAGTTTCTCTAAAAGACTTAAACTGGCCTAAATGCAAACAAAGGCTCAGCCATCCATGATTTAGAGATAGACACTTAAAGAAATGAAGAGTCTCTATAAAGTTACAGGCACCAAATATCCGTGTTCTAGAGCCAAGCCCCTGGCAGGCCACCCAAGCAGCCAAGCCCGAGGGCTCAGCTCACCTTTGGAGCCACACAGGGCCATGGTGAGGGGGCTGTTGCTCTTGTCCAGCTCTCGGAGACAGGCACTGCCAGCATGGTCCCGGATCACAGACAGTTCCTTCAGGATCAGAGCCTGGGGAGGGGAACAGGAGAGAAGAAAAGGCAGTCTGTGAGACGCCATACTCTGGCACTCCAGATCACAAAGCTTCAATCTGATATTTACAGAAAACTCAAATGATATCCAATCTCCATCGGTGATGTTTACTGAGCTCTGATAATCAAAAAGCCCAAGTTGCTTTCTTTTAAAGGCCTTTCTTCTGGAGAGTTCTGAAACAGTGTAAACAGCTGTTCATGAAGCAGAATGTGTAATGGTCTTGTGCACTGTTGCCCATGACAGCACCTGGACACGCCACTGTGTGACACATGGCCCTGCAAAGACACATTGGGCATGTGACTCACTCTGCTCGTACAGTCTGCTCTCACCTGTTCTCACCAACCACGTTACCAATGTGCATGAGCAAAGAATGGGACAGATGACTCCAGGAGCCCCTCACCTGTCTGCATGTGACCCACGATTTAAGGTGCCGCTGTCCATCCAGAAGTTCTGCTCCTACTGAGCAATCAGTGATTTGAAGTGTCCCCTTATCTCTCTGTCTAACACTCAGTAAGACTGAAAGTGTGCTGACTCTCAAGGGATTAGTATCAGGGGAGCCCAGCGCTCAGGAGGTCATGGTAGGATTGTGAACCTGAGACTACACAGGCTTATATAGAGAAACCTTGTCTAAAAAACTGTCACAAAAAGAATTCTTCATCTCTCCACCTCCCTTTTAGTCATAGTATTGCTAAAGTTGCACAACCTGGTTTTGAACCCTCCTTAGCAAAATTTTTCTATGATCTGAAGAGAAAACAAAACACTGGCTTTGAGCTGTCTATTTTCCTGCCTCAGCCTCCAGGTGACTGGGATTACAGGTCTGTGCCACCACATCCAGCTTAGAAAATGTAAAGCTTCAGGAGCCTATCTCCCACTACAGTGAGGTAAAGGTATACAGTGCAGGCCACAGAGAAGGCAGGAGAGAGCTATGGCAACACGGACTTGCAAATCAAAGACTCCAGGAGGCTGAGGTCAAAAGAGCTTAAATTAGAAGTCAGCCTGAGTTACAGAGTGAGACGGTCATGAAACAGAACAAAGCAAAGTCTGGTGCCCGCCTCCTGGGGTGCCCGCCTGCTGGGGGTGCCCCACCTGCTGGGGGTGCCCCACCTACTGGGGGTGCCCCACCTACTGGGGGTGTCCGCCTGCTGGGGGTGGCCTGCCTGCTGGCTCCACAGTTCCTCTAGAACTTCAGGCTCCTGGAGGAGAGGGGACAGATGCTGACGCAGCTAGCTCAGCACTCAGCCAAGTGCTTTCACACGTTGAGAGGTGATGGGTTGGGTGTGTAAGACCATCCAGCATGAGTGTTCCCTGTCTGTACCCAAGTCCTGGTAATGATCAACCCCCTGAGCTAAGTTTGGTGTCTGTGGAAGGATGCTGCAAGCAGGGAGGGCAGAGGCACTGGGAGAGCACCACAGCAGCCCCATGAGGCCAAAGGACAGAAACCATGTTTTCATACCAGAGAGCATGGAGCAAAGGCCCTGCCCTGGCAAACAAGAACACAGGCCAGGACTGCGACAGACGGTGTTCCCCTGTTGCTCGGTGTTCCCCTGTTGCTCCTCTGCCGTCTCCTCTTCATGGCTTTTAGCCCACCCCAAGCAGGCAAGCAGGACAACTGACCATGCCAGTCTGAGGGCAGTCTCACCTCGAGTGTCTCCTCGGCGGTGCAGCCTGGCTGCTGCTGCAGCTTGCCTGTGTTCAAGGCTTTAATGTATTCATCGCATTTTTTGTAGCCAGCATTTAGCAGCTCATATTTGGCTTTCAGCAGCCCCTGGCCCGGTGTGACGTCACCAATCCCGATGGAGAACCCACGGTTAGCTGAGGAAGAATTGGCAGGCAGAAGAAGAGTGATAACCACCATCAGTCAAGTTGTCAGGTAGAGCTCATCCTACTGCCTGCTCTCCTCTTCTCGGAGATCACTCTCAAAGAGAGAAAAGGAGGAAGTGCCAGGCTGGGGCTGTAACTCGGGGGAGAGCACTGTGTGAATGTGGTTCTGTCCCAGCAGAGAGAAGAGACAATATAAATGCCATTTCCAGTAGGCTGGGTGGGAAGAGGTGAGTGGTCAGTCCTAGCTGCGTGGGAAAGGAGAGGCCCTACAGACATGGAGATGAACGTGCCAGAAACAGGGTGAATGGCTGCAAAGTCTATATATATAATAAACAGGCTTTGGATGTGTCCCAAAGGGAGATAGCAGGACACATCCTCAGAAAAGGAACAAGGACTCTGAATTTGGGAATATCAGTCATAGCCAGTTATGACAACAAGACACTAGAGAACCAGCTGTGCAATACATAATGGGGAAAACCAAGCCCCCTCCTTGTCCAGCTTCCAAGTCACTATCCCTGGCGAAGACATGTCTTCTGATGTCTCTGAGGAAATCGAGCCTCCCTAGTGAAGCCTGTTATTGATGGGGCTAAGTGGTGGCCCTGTGGGCGCGAGGTGCTAATCACTGACTGGAAATGGAACTGTGGTTTTAATGGGCTTCTAGGTTCCTTGGTTGAGCTAAGAGCCAGCCTTCTCACTGCAGGCCACCACTTATCAACAGAAATGGTGAGAGATGCAAGGAATCAAGATGTCTTCATAGATAATAGAAAAAGGGTATGAAAAGCAGAATTGATGCAGTAAATAGAAATGCAATTAACACAAGGTAAAAAGAGGAACAAATGAAGATAAAATTATCCAAGAAATAATGAAGAAATTTTCAGAATGAAAGGACATTGTTGCAAATTTATAGGAATTGACTGAGTGATTAGCACAAGAAATGAAAAAGCCAACAGGGCTTACCACTGTTAACTTTTCCAACAAGAATAAACACAAGATAAAACACACCTGCATGCTCACACATACACACATACACAGAATCATTCAAAACATCATGGAAATAAAAATGGCCACACCCGGGTTGGAAAGATGGCTCAGAAGTTAAGAGCACTGACTGCTCTTCCAGAGGATTTGGATTCAATTTCTAGCAACCACATGGCAGTTGCCTCTAACTCCAGTTCTAGGGTTTTGGTCACCCTCACACAGATATATATCCAGGTAAATATAAATAAATTTAAAAAAAAAAGGCCACACCCTTTCGATTATACCTCTAGAAGCTACAGCACAGCAGAACAACACTGAAGGGATTCTGAGACAAAGTATCCGGTCTAGAATTTTTCATCCAGGCAGAATTAGTCAAGTGTGAGTAGAATTTAGATTTTATGGTTGGCAAGATGGCTCAGTGGATAAAGGTGTTACACACACACACACACACACACACACACACACACACACATACACACACACCAATGAAACTCAATTTTGGGACACATGCAAAAAATCACTTGAAAAACTATGAAAAACCAAAAGCACTCGATATACATACATACATACATAGATACATATATATATATATATATATATATGTATGTATGTATATATATATATATATGTATATATATATGTACACATACATACATATATATTTATTTTACCCCCTCAAAGTATGAGTGAGCGAAAGATAGAGCCTCGGGAGCACAGTGGGGCTGGTACTGACTCCTCTGGTTGGGATGTAAGGGAAGCCCAGAGCTACAGACCTTTCCCGAGGACCTGGCAAGCATCCCACA